>NC_060149.1:249638406-250238714 GCF_021461385.2 Schistocerca piceifrons
ACAATGAGCTCGACTACTATTTTTGGTTATTATTCTTATGGCCCTTTTCTGGAGTTTGAAAATTATGTTCATATTTTGTGCATTTGTTCCACAAAGAAGAATGCCATAGTTAAGGACTGAGCGTACTTATGAATAGCACGTAACTAAAAGACACTGCATGTTACACACTAATGATAGGATTCTAAGGGCATGTGTGTGTTCACACCACTTCAACTGGGAATCAATATTCATTCCTAGAAATTTTTCATTTGTTACACAGTCTATAGAGGGGCCATCTAAATTTAATTTAACATTGTCATTTTCCCTCTTCAAACTGAAATTCATGGCATTTTCTTTATGTTCAGTGTCACTTTACTGCTTACTGACCAATCGTAAACTTCCTTGAGAGTTTCCTTTGCTTTCTCTTCAAGGAGTTCTCTTGTTTTCTCAGTGACTATAATATTGCTGTCACCAGTGAAGAGAATTTTTTCACCATGAGTAACACTACTGGGAAAGTCATTGTTGTATATCAGGAATAATATTGATCCTAATATGCCACCTTGTGGAACCACTATATTAATGTATTTTGGTTCTGATAAGTGTTTTACTAAATGTTTAGATCTATTTGAAGTATGTGTTATCTCTACTCTTTGTACCCTATCTACTAGGTATGATCGAAACCAGTCATTAGCTACCCATCTTATTCCTAATGCTTCTAATTTATTTAATAGAATATTGTGGTTGACTGTATCAAAGGCCTTAGAAAGACCCAAAAATATGCCTGTGACACACTCATCTTTGTCAGCAGCATCAAGTACAACTTTTGTAAATTCTACTATGGCTGACTCCGTATTTTTGCCACCAAACCAAACTGTGATTTGCTTAAAAGATTGTATTTATTCAGGTAATTCATTAATCTGTCTTTCATAATTGCTTCTATTATTTTTCAGTATGGTGATAGCAGGGAAATGGGCCAGTAATTTTCTATGTCTTGTCCACTACCTTTCTTCAGCAAAGGTACAACACAAGCCTGTCTTAACTGCTCTGGAAATGTCCCTGATGTGAAGGATTCATTTATTGTATTTGTTTACAGGCCTTGTATAATCTCTATGCAGTGTATCAGTACACACATTGGTACTTTATCTAAGCCTACTGACTTTTTATTTTTCAGTTTTTGAACAGTTTTATTGACTTCATTCTCTGTGGTTGGAAGTAATATCATTGTATTTAATGCAACATTGATTACAGGGCAGGTTCGAATCCTGCCTCGGGCGTGGATGTGTGTGATGTGCTTAGGTTAGTTAGGTTTAAGTAGTTCTCACTTCTAGGGGACTGATGACGACAGCTGTTAAGTCCCATAGTGCTCAGAGCCATTTGAACCATTGATTACAGGTGTTATATTTGTTTTGGGGAATTTTTGCTGTAACTTCTCTGCAATACTTGAAAAATGCTCGTTTGCACATTTGGCTAAGTATTGTGGTTCATTTATTACTTTATCCCCCTCCCTTAGCAGTATGTTATTCTGTGTTTGTTTGCCTCTCCCTGTTTCCTTTTTTATAACATCCCAGACTGATTTGCTTTTATTCTCTGCACTGTATATTATTTTGTTATTAAATGACTTTTTTGCAGCAGTCAGCACCTTCATATAGATCTTTTTATATCTATGATAGAAATTTAAGAATTATGGATCATTGCAACTCTTTTTCATGGAACTGAGATATCTAAGTGTTTGGGAGGATTTCTTAATACCTGCTGTTATCCAACTGTTTTTGTGAGATGTTGATACAGACATGCATACTTTTCAAAATGCCTTTTAAAAGTTCAATTTAAATAATGTGGAGAATTTCATATTCACATTGGTTTCCTTATACACTTCATCCCATCCCTGTTTTGCCAGGTCACCACCTATGTCATATGCCCCATCCCTGTCCAAATCTTTTATTTTGATTTCTAATAGATGTCATTTGTAGGCTTGTAGTTTAGGGAATGATTCGATGCCTGATTTTACTGTTGTTATTTGAAAGAGATGGTCTGAGGTCTTTTACAGCTACATCACATTTTTTCCTGTCAATATTTGTGGCCACATAGTCAATTACTGATGCAGTCATTGTAGTAACCCTTGTTTCACTATTGACCAATAGGGACATTCCAAAACCTTGAAGGATATTTATGAGGGTGCTGCTGGATTCATTTATGATATTAGTCTTGATGTTAATGTCCCCACACAGAATTATGTTGACCTTTGTACTCGAGACTCTATCTAGAACTTCTGTTAATTTATTGAAAAAAGTGTCCACATTACCGCTGGGGGATCTATACACACAAGCCCTGTTAATTCAATAGCTGATATTTCAAAGTGTTTGTCTTCACTTACTGTACTGAGGTCATGTCTTGGTTTGAACTGTGTTCCTTTTCTGATATAAATGCATGATCCTCCACCCCTTGAAGCAGTTCTGCAGTAAGAGTTTGCCCTTTCATACAATGGTAATACTACATGTTGAATTTCTGTGTCTCTACATCAGTGCTCAGTAACACAAACTACTGTGCAGTTCAAAGGATGGAGCTCAACTTCCAATATTTGTATTTTATTTTTATTGATTGCATTTTTTGATGGAGGATTGTTAAATCTGTGAAATGCACCATGTTACTCTCTCTCCAATTGTTTGTTTTTCTTTGTGACACCTGGTATGTGTGATATTTGGAGTGTTAAAAATCTGTCTTGTGAATGATTGTTTTAGTATTTTTGAAACTGCTGGGAGATACTCTTTAGGCATGGGAACCTGTTGTATGGATTTATCCTAAAAAAGACTTACTTTTCCTACCAATGACAACACGTATTTGACCATATGTGGCCTGAGACCCACCCCCTATACTTTCAAGAATCAGCTGTACCAATCTTCCCTTCCCAGTCCTGTTTAGGTGTAGGCCATGCTTAGTGTAACCCCATCTGTTGATAGTCGTGACAGGCACCAGAGAAACATGAGCAAAGTTGGCTGTTCTCAGAGCCATCCCTAACTCCACTTTGATTCGCCTCACAGCTCCATCAAGGTGTGGTCAATCATGATGCCAGAATAGCTCAACAAAGTGTAAGTTGGTGCCATAAGTCAGGGAAGCTGTCTTGTCCAGGTACCACCTGTGTCACATGCCCCATCCCTGTCCAAACTGTTTCCAACCCCACCCACTTGAGTCCTTTGTATTGTTTATGAGAATGAACAATCAAAAAAATAAAATAAAAAATAAAAAAATAAAACAAGCTCTTGGAAATCCAGCCGTACTATCTTAATTAACTAGAAAATGGACATGTAGTATGCTTTATGGAACATTGGCTCAAAGTTGATGAAATAAGAGTAATCCTTATAACAAACTATAGTACTAGCTCATCCTACTACAGAACTTCTGAAAGAGGTGGTGGTTACTTGATATTAGTCAGAGAAGTTACCATGTTCTGTGAACTTGCAAAAATTAGCAGCTTAAATATTGAGAAACATTTTGAGCACTGAATTCTTAAGATCAGTCAACAAAAACAAATCATTGTCTGCATTTACAGGGCACTAGTTGGTAATCTGTCCATATTTCATGAGAAGATGGAGCAAGCTGCGAACATCTACATGACTAATAGCAAAGGAATTATGTGGGTATTTCAATGTAAACTTTGCCCTTAAGTCACATGAATCAACTAACTTAAGAAACCTACTGAATACATTTTCTGTGTCTGACAGCATAAAGTTGCCTACAATATTGACACCCACACTTGTAGTTCAATAGATGCTATATTCATAAACATTATTTGTACACTTGTATTCAAGTTACAGAACTTACCCAGTGGGCTTTCTGGCTATAAAGATCTCTTACTTAAGCTTAAACAAATGAGTACAAACAAACCTTCATTACCAACAATCACATACAGAAGAGATATTAAAGATACCAACACCTCACTGTCAATTAAGCACCTGCTAAAGCATGGGACATGGGAAAATATTTATCATGGGATGACACTGAAAAGAAAACAAAATTATTTGTTGATAATCTGTGCTGTTAGTTGAACATTGCCTTTCCTCCCACAAAATATGCAGAAAAACTATTGAGGAGCAATGGATACAAAGGATGGTTCACCAAGGAAATAATTACCTTCTGTGCAACTAAGAAAAATCTTAACAAAGAAAGTAAGACAAACAGTGATTTAAACTTCAGAGATACTTTGAAAAGTATAAAAAAAGTCCTCAGTTAGGTGATCACCAATGCAAAACAGATCTCTGACCAACAGTTTATTGTAGAGCCAAGTAGCATGAATAAAGTACTTCGGGATGATCTCAATAGTACCATAGGATCCAAAGCTAAATGCATCTCACCTGAACACCTTCAGCTAAATGAAACAAAAACTTCTGATGCAAAACAGATAAGTGGACATTTTAACTTGCATTTTACAAATATTGCTGACAATCTAGTATCAGGAATCACCATGCCAGCAGTATCATACAGACTGTTATGACTTCCTTACACACTGTGTAGTTCTTTAATGGATACAGGAACAAGGAACAGATGGCATTCATGAACAGAGAATTCAGATATTATTTTATCTTACATCTAATATCAAATATTAAAAATAATACATAACTCTATTGCTCTAGCTTCAGCATCATTTGCTAACAGTAGATATGAATGTAGAAATATATACAGATACAAATGATTTATAAATGTGTCAATCTTCAATACAGTATCTATTCAGAAGATGTAAGTCCTGGCCACTATGAAAGTTGTAAGCATTATTCAACTGGCAAGCACACAAAATGAAATCAGTGCATGAATGTTCAAACTTAAGTACACCCACTGCTGGAGCTCGCTCCGGAGAGGGGATGCTTGCATCTCATTGGCAGCAATGTAATCATTTGTGGCACCACTATCATGCCACAGTGGTGTCAGTTACACTGCTACATTTTCTAATGCAGCAGTGTAACTGACAGTGCACATATTTGAAAGTGTGGCTGAACAGATTGTGTCCAGTACCTTACAAACCTATATTCCCAACATCAGAAGGTCTATTTTCTGAGGCCAGTAACTGAACAGGAGTTATCAAGAATCATAAAAGCCACAAAATCATCATTTTCAACTGGGGCTGATGATGTTCCCAGTTAGCTATTAAAAATATATCTGTAGAGATTGTCACACCTCTATGTAATGTGATTGATAGCTCAATAAGCAGAGGTTGTTTCCCAGAAGTACTAAATTCATCAAAGCTAATTTCAGTCTTCAAAAAGGAGGACAGTCATGATTTAAACAATTAACATCCTGTTTGCATACTTCCAACTACATCTAAGATATTTGAGAAAGTCATATTCAATAGAACAAGAGCATTTCTATATAAAATAGAATTGTTGACCAAACACCACTTTGGATTTAGGAAAAATAGGACTGTTAATGATGCACTC
The DNA here is from genome assembly GCF_021461385.2 of Schistocerca piceifrons. Taxonomy (NCBI): domain Eukaryota; kingdom Metazoa; phylum Arthropoda; class Insecta; order Orthoptera; family Acrididae; genus Schistocerca; species Schistocerca piceifrons. The sequence continues at coordinate 249,643,812 of NC_060149.1, forward strand.
TTCAGTTTCGCTGCCAAATTGTTAAAGCCTTCAATCAAAAGGAATTTCCTTCTGGACTTCTCGCTCACACTATTAATGCTTTTGATCCCATATATCATTCACTGTTTCTTCAGAAGCTGGACTCATATGGCATGAAATGTACAGCAGGTAACTGGTTTAAATCTTCTCTCACCAACAGAAAGCAAATGTTTGAAATCACAAGCCCTGAATCTATAAAAATTTGTTCTGACAATGCTCTGATAAGCGGCGGAGTCCCACAAGACTCAGTACTCTTCCTGCTATTTTTCAGTGACCTTCATCTAAATATCTCTAATACTTCTTCCATGTTGTTTGCATATGACACAAACTTACTCTTCCAGTCATACTCAGCTCTGCAATTGAAGTTAAAAATTAATGACGCAACTAAAAGGCTCCTCTCATGGTTCCACTATGATAAATTGTAGCTAAACACAAGGAAGACAGCTCGTACGCTATTCTACCCATCTTGAATATAAATGTTTGTATGGAACCCTTGAAAATTGGTGAAAAAGAAATTCAACTACTAACAGAAAAAAGTTTTTAGGAATGTGGATTGACAGTTCACTCTGTCGAGACCAGCATAGTGCAAAACTGTTAAATGAGCCTGGCAGCCTCTGCTATGTACTCGAAGTTCCTCGGCAATTATGTGATATAAATATATTAAAAACTATTTATCATGGGCTTTTGAACTTAATAACAGCATTTGGAACCCCTTTCTGGGGGGGTGGGGGGGGTGGGGGGGGGGATTACCCACAGAAACATTTTCTTCTTGAAAAAAGAACAATGAAAATATTGAAGAAAGTGACAGTATGATCTGCCACAAAACCTATTTGCAAAGAGCTTATGTTATTGGCACTCCCCTGTGTTTATATTCTAGTTTCTTTTATATTCTAGTTTCTTTTGTCAAAAAAAAACTCTTGATCTCCTTACAACAAATGGAGAAATTCACAGCTATGATACAAGAACAAATGCTATCATTAATTTGGTGAGCCAATGATTAGACATAAGTCACAATAGGATGACAAATATGAGCAGCCTTCTTTTTAACAATCTACCCCTATCAATCAGAAATAAAGGCAATACCTTCAGGAAGTAAGTTAAGTTTCTGCTAAGGAGACATAGTTTTTATTCTGCTGATGAGTACCTGATGGAGAACTGTGCATTAACTATTGACCTTATCCTCTCCCACACAAAATTTAAATCTTAAGAAAAAAATTCCTGAAAGTATTGTGTATATAGTGTTGAACCGTGCTTGTTATCACTTGTTGTGCTTGCCTCCCACTTAAGCCCGAATTTGTATGTATCACTGCTTCATAGAGGTATGAAGAAACAATATGCTTGCACACACATGTAACATGATATATTAAGATATTGCTGTGTATCTTCTATATTTTGGTACGCTGATTTGATTTGATTAATGCAGGGAGACAAAAATGGTTCAAATGGCTCTGAGCAATATGGGACTTAACAGCTGAGGTCATCAGTCCCCTAGAACTTAGATCTACTTAAACCTAACTAACCTAAGGACATCACACACATCCATGCCCGAGGCAGGATTCAAACCTGCGGCCGTAGCAGTTGCGCGGTTCCAGACTGAGGCGCCTAGAACTGCTTGGCCACACGGGCCGGTGGAGACAAAAACAACAGTGGTGTTAGCCCACTGTTGTCCACACCGAAACTGAGTTTATTTTGGGGTTTCGCTCCCTGTGATTCTACTAAAACCAACTGGTATCATTAAGAAGTAGTAGCAGACTCTTTACTAGCTCCTTATTAGACACAATTTCTTTAGGCCCTACTGACCTGAATATTCTCTCTTTTACCCTCCAAAGCTTCACATTCGAAGATTAGATATGGTGCAGTTTCATCCTCCTCATCACATAGTCTACACTTTGCGACTTCTTCCCCTATACCCATCATGTGCAGATACTTCTTAAAGTTCCCATGACCAGTTATGAGTCTATCATGAGTTAAATCTATTTCTTGTTCAAATCAGGATTACAGAACTTCTCTAGAAATCATTGGCTTGCCATGTCTTTGTTTTTGGATCACAATTCAATATTCTGTATGCTGCTTCCTGATCCATCTACATAGTTTTTATTTTACCTTAGTGGTGGTTAGGACAGGTTCTGGTCCAGGAAACTAAGTCATCGCACCTGTCCTGGACAGTCTATCAGCATCTTCATTGCCACTAATTCTTGAGTGACCAGGGACACACAGCAGGTTTCATGACATTCTGCAATGATATTTGATCTCATGGCAGGCGCTGATAGAGATTTCAGAGCTGCTTGGCTGTCAGAATGCATGTAGATGCTATGATCATTGTAGCACCTATGCAAATTCTCCTCTGATAGCAGATATTTCTGCCTGGAATACTGTGAACAGCTTCCCTAGAGAGACTAGAGAGACTACTCTCTCTAGTCTAGGCTGTACCCTGTATACTCTGGCCCCAGTGGCTTCATCCATTTTTGATTCATCACTTCTTCCAGTTGTTATATTGAGGTTTATTAAAGCAGCTAGAAGTTATTGTATGGTGATCCAGCATTTCCTTGACCATTCAATATTTACCACACTCACTATATTGATGCGAGAATCTGTATATCCTAAAAAAATCCAGTTATTCCCAGTTTTTAACCTGTATTTCCCTTCTGCTGGCTCCATTGTAACCTAATGGTGTAATGTGGCATGTCCAGTATGATCTCCATCCCAGCAGTGGGTGTGCTGCCAATTCTTCCTGTTATGGCTAAACAGCCAGTCTCTGAACCTTGCAGCCACCTTCTGTTCTGCTTTATTCCGCCTCACTGTAGCCTCATAAAGCATCATATGTCTTGTTACAGTGGTGTATATCCAGAACATAATCCTGGGGTTTGGACCCCAGGTTTCATCACAGGCCCTTCTAGTGCTCATAAGTGTACTTTTTACCTTGGAACCTATAGTATGCATATATTAGGTACCCACAATAATTTCACCCCTGGGATTATCCCTATATACTTTACTACTGCCTCAACTGATAGAGTTGCATTGACAAGCATGACGTTCCAGTATGTGTGCTTGATCTGTATCCTCATAAATGTTACTAAAACAATTTTCTTGTGGCTGTCCCTTAGATCTTGTTTTCTGCATTAGTTTTCCACAATGTCTAGTGCACACTGTGCCGTTGTTCTAACAGTACTTACAAATTTGCCAAGTATTACTATAACTAAATCATGTGCACGTCCTTGGCAAAAGTAGCATTTAGTGTTTAATTCTTCACTGAGTTCATTGACCACTAGATTCCTCAGCAGTGAGTACAAAACTCTTCCTTGTGGACACCCACAGATGGTGCTGATCGCCATTTTCTCATTCATCATGGCTTCTACCTTTCTTTCATTTAGCTTGTCTTAATCCACCTGCATAATTGTCTTCTGCAGCTCTAGCCATGAATTCAAAAGCTGTATTGCTAAAAGATGTCTCAATATCCAGGAAGATGCAGAGAGCAGTTTCCTGAAGCATAAAGCTTATATAACTACAAATTATAGTTGACCGAATGTTAAGTCAATTACTTCTACCCTCCTCCTTTTCTGAAGGAAATTCAAGATATCCAAATTATTTTATAGTAAAAATTCAAGTAGGTGCTCACCTCTGCTGTTTGTGTGACTGCTTCCCCACATCAAGTTCTGGACACTGGTATCAGAAACAACCAGCAGTTGTTCATTCTGCTGTGAGCAACTATCTACCAATCTCCATGCCTCCTGGGAAGGAGGAATACAACCCTAGTAAGGAAAATAAACAGAAACCAGTACAATTTCCCCTCATTCTTCCTTCCTCAAGCTGTTTCATCCTGATGATCACTATGTCCCTGGAATGAAAGTCTGCCATTGGCATGAATGAAATTCCATTCTTAAGATAAATGCATGTTCTGGAGTTTTTCATACTTCTGGTGTGATTCAACTTACTTCCTGTTACACTGAGGCCTAAAATGACCTCTTTATATGTACGATTTCTGGTTTAGGGCTATGTCCACCTCCTGTCTTCGCAGAAGGTAACTCAAGGTGGCAGTTGTCCCTTTTTTGCTGCCTTAAACTTGCCACCACAGCCACTTCCAATGTCTTTGATTATTCTACCTGTCAGACAAGAATAAATGGTAGTTTTTGGAGATTTCAGTGCAGATTTCTTAAAAGATATGGACAGGAAAAATTAATTAGAATTATTATTTGGCTGTTTCAATCTAATTTCAGTAGTCAGTTTCCCAATTTGTGAGCAGCAAAATAGTAGGACCACTGATTGATAATATTTTTATAGATAGTACTCAGGCTGAAACAATTAATGTGTACCCAGTTGTTAATCGACTATCTGATCATGATGCAGAATTAATGGAAATAAACTGTATGGCACCTTACAACCTGGAGGGATGCCCAAACAAAGAGGTGAGGCTTATTAATGAGAACAGGATATAAAGTTCTAACAGTAAGCTTAAATTGTTGGTAAGGGATGAGGTAGTATACAGAGTGAATCACCTAAAACTTGCCCCAAAAATATTGCAGAAATGGAAAGTGGTACTGATGTGCAGTTTTCACAGAATGATTTGGTAGTCAGGGGCTCATACTGTAAGCCAATCAACAGATTATAATAATACTTACAAAACATATTTTTTGTGCAAAAATACACTTTTTTACACCTAACAATGCCTATTGACATTAACAAACTAAAATTAGGGTAAATTAGAATTTCAGTTTTGTTTGTTGCAGGATTATAGTCATTTATAAGATATCATATTTTGAAAAGTTAGCACTCTCACACTTGTACAATACCTGCGATAAACACACTAAAGAACAACAAAAGTGCACATAATAGTTATGTGGATTCTGACAAGTAACAAGACAATTGACCATCACCAGTTGTATACAAAATGTCCACCAGCAGTAGAAATTCTTACTGCCTGTCTGGTGTGGAATGACTGCTGCACACGTGCTAGCATTTCAGTGGAGATGTCTGAGCTGGTTGCATTAATACACCACTGCATGTCATTGGGTGTATTTGGTAGGTCCTTGTAAACAGTGTATTTCAGCTTTCCCCACAGAAAAGCGTCTATAGGTATTGAATTCAAAGAACAACCCAGCCAAGGTACATGTCCTCTGGTTCCAATCCAATAATTTGGAAACAATTTTTGAAGACATGTAGTAGTAGTTCATGGACTAAGGGCTGGACAGCCATCATGTTGGTACCACAGGTTTCTCCTAGCCTGCTGAGGAATGTCTTCAAGCATCCATGGAAGGTGGTCTGTTAGGAGGCTGCACATTCAGTGTTCTGTCTATGAAAAACAGGCCTATAAGCTGCTGGTTCATTACCCCACAGCACATGTTTACACTCCATGGATACTGATGTTCAACTTGACAAAGCTAGTGGGGATTATCAGCAGACCAACAGTATATTTTTCAGCAGTTTACCTGATCATCATGGGAAAAAGTGGCTTCATCACTAAACAAGATACATGATGCATCTGGAGTATCCTTTCTTAATGTCCTTGTATAGAAGTTAATGGGGTACTCATGATCATTTCCATTCAGCTCTTGATGGAGAGATGGGGATGGAACCTATGTTGATGGAGATTTTGTAGGCTACTTCCCTGACTCATGACACTTCCTCGTGTGATTTTGTGGGAGCTAATGTGTGGATCAGCTGCAATAGCAGCAAGACATTAATTTTCCTCTCTCCTGTCATCACTTGTTTCGTTCTCTTACATTGTCTAGGACTAGACGTTACACTATCACTTTCATGTAACTTGTTGAAGAAGTTGATAAATTATTGCCAAGATGGTTGATGTCTATTGGGATATCTTGTAGCAAACACTGTCAAAGAACAAACTGCGTTATTCCTACACTCTTCATACACCAAGAGCATCTTGGCTTTATCTGCATTGGTAAATCCCATTATCCACTCATGACCTACTGCTTGTACTGTCATACACTAACTGACTACCAAGTCACAATGCACTCAAGGAACCACAAGTACACTGTAAGCAAATGTAAAAAAATCATAACTAGCAACTACAAAGATTGAATGGCACAAGCATCAGATGGAAACTTTGCACAATATGATTTCAAGTAAATGAATCACACTAGAACCCTGCAATACACACCACTGACATTCTGATTTACCCTCATTTCAGTTTTTTATTGTCATTTAAAGAAGTGCACATTTCCACAAAAAATATGCTTTGTAAGTATATTGTTTATTAGCTAACAATAGGAGCCTCTGTCTACCAATCCATTCTGTGAAAAGTGCATATCAATAGTCTTTTCCATTTCCACAATATTTGTGGTGCAAGTCTTAGGTTATTCACCCTATATGTAGACATGTTGATGTTACATTCAATTTGATGGATAGTGTCGTATAGATGCATCTTACACTTGCAGATCTAGCATGAATAAAATAGGAGTTGCCATTTACACAAAACAAAGGTATAAGTACAAAAGAAGAAAGCAAATTTTGTGTTGCTCAGGACTTTGAAGTTTGTGCTTGTGAACTGCACCTAGATAATGTAGTGTTGATATTAGCAACAGTGTACAGGTCCCCATTCGGAGATTGGGAGCTATTCATAAAAATGTTTGACTCCCTATTATGCTGCCTGTCAGACAAAAAAAAAGTTATTAATCTGTGTTAATATCAATATCACTTTTTAAGTAATTCTGACAGGAAAAGTGAACTACAAGCGTTATTAATGACATATAACTTAGAATCAACAATCAATTTCCCTACACGTATAGCTAAAGATAGTAGCACATTAATTGATAGTGTATTTGTACAGAAAGATAATGTTAAACTAACACATGCTTTTCCTGTGATAAATTGATTATCAGACCATGATGCACACTGATTAACTTACAAAACTTAGCAGGGTGTACAGTTCAGAAACCATTAAGTAAAAGTGTAAGGCTGGTCAACCCAGTATGTATAGAGCACTTCAGAGAGAATTTAATATATTTTAACTGGGGAGATGTATATAAAGATCCAAACTATTAAGTAAAAGTGTAAGGCTGGTCAACCCAGTATCTATAGAGCACTTCAGAGAGAATTTAATATACACTCCTGGAAATGGAAAAAAGAACACATTGACACCGGTGTGTCAGACCCACCATACTTGCTCCGGACACTGCAAGAGGGCTGTACAAGCAATGATCACACGCACGGCACAGCGGACACACCAGGAACCGTGGTGTTGGCCGTCGAATGGCGCTAGCTGCGCAGCATTTGTGCACCGCCGCCGTCAGTGTCAGCCAGTTTGCCGTGGCATACGGAGCTCCATCGCAGTCTTTAACACTGGTAGCATGCCGCAACAGCGTGGACGTGAACAGTATGTGCAGTTGACGGACTTTGAGCGAGGGCGTATAGTGGGCATGCGGGAGGCCGGGTGGACGTACCACCGAATTGCTCAACACGTGGGGCGTGAGGTCTCCACAGTACATCGATGTTGTCGCCAGTTGTCGGCGGAAGGTGCACATGCCCGTCGACCTGGGACCGGACCGCAGCGACGCACGGATGCACGCCAAGACCGTAGGATCCTACGCAGTGCCGTAGGGGACCGCACCGCCACTTCCCAGCAAATTAGGGACACTGTTGCTCCTGGGGTATCGGCGAGGACCATTTGCAACCGTCTCCATGAAGCTGGGCTACGGTCCCGCACACCGTTAGGCCGTCTTCCGCTCACGCCCCAACATCGTGCAGCCCGCCTCCAGTGGTGTCGCGACAGGCGTGAATGGAGGGACGAATGGAGACGTGTCGTCTTCAGCGATGAGAGTCGCTTCTGCCTTGGTGCCAATGATGGTCGTATGCGTGTTTGGCGCCGTGCAGGTGAGCACCACAATCAGGACTGCATACGACCGAGGCACACAGGGCCAACACCCGGCATCATGGTGTGGGGGGCGATCTCCTACACTGGCCGTACACCACTGGTGATCGTCGAGGGGACACTGAATAGTGCACGGCATATCCAAACCGTCATCGAACCCATCGTTCTACCATTCCTAGACCGGCAAGGGAACTTGCTGTTCCAACAGGACAATGCACGTCCGCATGTATCCCGTGCCACCCAACGTGCTCTAGAAGGTGTAAGTCAACTACCCTGACCAGCAAAATCTCCGGATCTGTCCCCCATTGAACATGTTTGGGACTGGATGAAGCGTCGTCTCACGCGGTCTGCACGTCCAGCACGAACGCTGGTCCAACTGAGGCGCCAGGTGGAAATGGCATGGCAAGCCGTTCCACAGGACTACATCCAGCATCTCTACGATCGTCTCCATGGGAGAATAGCAGCCTGCATTGCTGCGAAAGGTGGATATACACTGTACTAGTGCCGACATTGTGCATGCTCTGTTGCCTGTGTCTATGCGCCTGTGGTTCTGTCAGTGTGATCATGTGATGTATCTGACCCCTGGAATGTGTCAATAAAGTTTCCCCTTCCTGGGACAATGAATTCACGGTGTTCTTATTTCAATTTCCAGGAGTGTATGTTAGCTGGGGAGATGTATATAATGATCCAAATGCTAATGATAAATGCAACATATTTTTTGATAAATTTGTACCCTTTTTGAACATTGTTGCCCCCAAAAAATTACTAAATGTAACACCAAATAGTTTTCAAAGAAACCTTGGATTACTACAGGTATTAAAGTGTCTTCAGAAAGAAAAAGATAATTGTATGAGCCAGCAAGAATTAGTAAAGACCCAGAATTAATTTTACACTATAAATTTTTTTTAACATACTGAGAAAAGTTGTCAGAAAAAAAGGATATTAGAGATGAAATTAATAATTTGGGCAATAAAATCAAATCAGTATGGAATGTTGTTAGAGGAGAGACAGGAAAAGTAACCACTTGGCTAGGTAATATCATTAATAAAGAGAATGAGACCATCTTAACCAACAGTATACAAATAGCTAATGTATTTAACAACCATTTCTTAAGTGTATGTGAAAAAATCGTTGAAAATTGTTCAAAAGAAAAAGCCAAGGAGTACATGGAAGAGCACACTTACTCAGTATTTAAATTTGTTCTGAACAACATGGACCGGTTTAAAAACAACATTGATATTCATGATTATAATACTAGAAGAAAGAAGGAGTCTCTGCTTAACATATCTTTGGCACAGAAAGTGGTAAAATATGCTGCTGTACAACTTTATGGTAAATTATTAGATGAAATAAAATGTTTGACAGACAGCACTAGTAGTTTCAAAAATAAATTGAAATCATATCTTCTTGACAATTCCTTCTACAACATAGATGAATTCTTGAATAGGAATTAATAAATCTATAGTTATAATATATGAATTTTGTGCCATTTAAGGGAATGGGATATGTAATAAGGATATTTAGTGTAAAAAAATAAGAACCTTAATTGATCTGTACATTTCTTATGTAGTTGACACATTCCACATCATAATGGTTACTGTGAGATTGATCAATGGAACACATAGCTAACTAACTAGAAAAACTCAAGTTTTATGGTACTGATGGCCACACAACTGGTCTCAATCATACTTGACAAACAGAATGCAAACAGTTGGGCTGAATAATTCAGGCAATGTTGGAAAGGTAGAAAATTTTAGTGTATGGGATAAAATCACAAAGGGAGTTCCAGAGGGTTCAATTTTGTGTCCACTTCTGTTCCTTTTGTATGTTAATGACCTTCCACTGAACATTCTACAAGAAAGATTATTATTTTTTGGGGATGATACTAGTATTATAATAAATACCATTAGAGAGAAAGTGACAGAAGTGTTGGTAAATGATATTTTCCAGAGAAATATTAAGTGGTTCTCTGAAAATGGACTCTCGTTAAATTTTGAAAAACCACACTACATTCAATTCTGTACAATAAATTGAGTCATACCAGCAACTGATGTAGCACATGAGCAGGGGTCAGTAAGTAGTGTCGAATGCTCCAAATTTTTATATGTACATATTGATAAAAACTTGAACTGGAAGAAGCATGTTACAGACAATTAAGTTCAGATACTTTTGCTTTTCTTATATTTGCTAATCTTGGAAACAAATGTATCAGTATCCTCACATGTTTTGCATATTTCCACTTAATAACATCATACAGCATAAATTTCTGGGATAACTCATTACATAGAATGAAAGTACTTAGTGTACAAAAGCGAGCAGTAAGAATTATATGTGGTGTTTACCCATGGCTACCATGTAGGCACCTCTTCAAGAAGGTGGACATTTTAACTGCACTGTCGTAATACATATTTTAGCTAATGAAATTCATCATAAATTCACTATTTGAGAAGAACAGTGATGTACATATCTGCAACACTAGAGGCAAAAATTATCTTTATTACTTTTCGTTAAAGCTGTCAGTAGATAAGAGAGGAGTTCAATACACAACAATAAAAAGTTTTGATCATTTGTCCAATAACATAAAGTGTCTGACAGGCAGAAAAGAAAGTTTTAAATCCAATTTAAAATCATTTCTGCTGGACAACTCCCTCTATTCCATTGACAAATTTCTATTTAAAAACTGGTTGCCAGTTTACAAAAGAAGAAAAAAAACAACCTGTTTTTAAGTGTAGTAACATGAGTAGTAATAAAATGATAACGTGTTTATTAATTTCAACATTAACCATGTATACATATCCTGTAAACTGACTCGTTCCACATCATTTCAATGAAAGAATCATTCAAATGACCTATGGAACATATAACCAAATAACTAACTAACAAACCTGATGGCAACCTGCAAGAACCTTATGTACAATCTCAGATCCTGTTCTATATTGCCCTAAGGGATTTTTCAATTACTTCCACCACACTAGTTTGGCAATCCCATACAACGGTTCAGTTGATTACCCTCCAGTCCTGCATCAAGACCTGGTCTTGCAACAATATTTTCCTGAACAGAGTCTTTGGTGTAGTATCATTAAGAAATTTTGATATCCACATTGATAAACTTGTGGTCTGGAAGAGCTCATCTGGTGTCTTGACCAGCAGCTCATCTGGTGTCTTCCCATGTGCAACACATCCCTTGACACAGATCACATTAGTCATTGAACCGCACACATTGGCAATTTAGGAAGGGATATGACAGTGGATATGGGAGATATGGAGCATTGTGGGACACTTTTCATCTGATTCATCCATTGAGGCCTGTCAAGCATTGGAGACCCTGCCAGTAGCTGTACATTTTAGTCTACCTGGTTGTGTAAGATAAATGTTAGGGTATTGCTGTCATTACTTAATATTTTCTGTTGTTTGGAAATGTAATATATCCATGGCACGAATGAGGTCAACACCAGCATCGATATACGTTTTTCCCTAGACTCCGAGCATCATCTTTGGATGCTAAGCTAAGATTATCTTTGTTCTCTTCCGCCATTGCTAGTTCTTTGTAAGCCTTGCTTGTGTAAAGAGGTGAATAAATGAACTCCTGTTAATAAGGTGTTGTTTGGTGTAACTGACCTGAACATCCACCTCACTGGTGACCCTGAGTTGTAATGTCTTCCGTTTTCACCATTTTACTGTGTCCGTGGCCTCCACGTTGGTTATTTTTGCATGTATTACTTCAACACAACATTTGAAAAATGACTTCGGACCAACGCCTAATGCCGGATTTAGTGATCGACATGCATTGTGTTTCGGGTGATGTACACCCGCCAGGAATGCAACACGATGCCTCTCACTCGCCGATTACGTCAATTTCGCTGGACGTTTTCGAGCCTGCAGCAATAAGTGAGGTTAGGAGTGGGCATGACTCTGGCTATCAGATGCCTTTGTTCCCACCACATGTGCCCTCCCTCATCGACGGTGCAGTTACCTCTTACAGATCTCCGTGCAGTGCAAGACCAATGCTGATTTCTGCAAATGCTTCGTTGGACAACCTACGATTTGCCATGCCGCAATACATGCAGTACCACGTGGATTCCTGCCACATGGCCAGAACTGCTTTGTTCACAGGTGAACCTCCTCAGCATCCGACCACACCCGCGCCTGCCGCAGTTCAGCATCAGCACATGCCTTCCTGCTTCGATACCTCAGCCTGCAACAGGAACAATAGCTTGTTATCTGTGCCTGACCTCCATCTCTGTCCCACTGCTACGTCTCAGTGTTTTGTGCCACGACATTCACCTTACCTGCACACCGTTTTGAGTGGAGTGACAATGAACAGTAAACATTCACACATTCCGTCCGATGTTCAACATCATTTTGCGCACTGCGCTTCTTAACAGCCTGCACCTCCGCAGCCTCCCTGCAACACAGGTGGCTCTGGCTCTGATTGTACGTTGAGCTTTCCGCTGACTAGCATGGGTTTTCAAACTTTGAACTTATTCTCACCTGTCGCCCCCGCGCCGGCTCCAGTCGAGCTTCCGCCACTGTTCTCGGCACATCTCGCTGCCTCATCCACGTCAGTCTTCTGCGACGTGTCAATTCAAACACACCCACAACGTGTTGAGCTTCCTCAACCGCAATTGACACATTACAGTGTCTCTCCCACATTGGCATTCTGCAGCGCAACAGATCATGCTCAACCACCACGTGTCACCTTCACGCTGCCACCCGACCAGCCCTCATCACCACATCCCCTGGAGGCACACTCTCCTGGAATACTGCAGCAGCAACAGCTCGTGTCAGGCAGTGCCCCGATGAATTCAACTCAACCTGTTCTTCCGAACGCTTACTGATGCTGCTGCCGTTTAATCTCCGCAGGGCAACAACCTGGTTCAAGATTGTGGACGAAGTGTTCGATCATTACAAACTCGACGAGTCAACCAGATTTATGTACCTGCACGACCAGGAGGACTTGATTGCTGACCTGGTTGACGCCCCGGACTCAGCTACCTGGTACACTCTATCCAAAAAGACAGTTCTACGTCGGCTTGTCCGCTCAACTGAGACAGCAATATTGCAAGTGCTCCACGTCGAGCAACTAGGCAACGACAAACCTTCCCAACTCTGGAGACGGCTACGTGCCCTGGACAGCGCCGATCTACTTTCTGACACAGCTCTACTCGCCATCTGGTCAGATAAACTCCGCACACATCCGCTTTGCTCTGGTTCAGAGGTCTCCCAAACCTGTGGAGCAACGAATTACGATTGCTGACGAACTACATGATGCATCACTGCTCTATTTCGCCAGCCACTGCCTACCTGGCAAGTCTCAGGTTCAGGCTCTTCGTCCCGCAGCCGGATGCGGCCGGGGCCACACTGTACCGACTGTTCTGCTCACTCCGGGAAGCAGTAAACAGGCAGCTCGGACGTCACCGGCTCCGCCCATGGTCACGCCCCCTGCTGGAACTAAACCTGCGGCGGCCACCGAACCTCGGCCACCTCTGGCAACGAACTTTCTGCAGGAAATGCAACCGCCCTACTCATACTGTTACTTCCACACATGGTTTGGTGAGGCGGCATGGAACTGCAGACCACCCTGCTGCTTCCCAAACGCCAATCGCAGGTAGGTCCGGGTGCTGCCTCCTGTGTACAACATGACAGGCACCCCCCAGTGCTCCAATCAGTCAGGGAGCAACCGGATAATTACGGACGACTTTATATTAAAGACATTTTGCCGGGATACTTTTTCCTAGTGGACACAAGAGCTGATGTTTTGCTGCTGCCTAAGTCCTTAGTGTCGTTGAACATCCGCCCTCATCATACTTCATTGCAAGCCGTGAATTCAACTAAACTGCAATGCTGCAATGCTCGAGTTCAACCTCCCACATCGTCTCACTCTCCACAAACTGCAAACTCGAGTGGACTTTTTTAGTGTGCGATATTGAGGAACCTATACTAGGCATTGACTTCTTGCGACACAACGAACTTTCACTGGATCTAGTGTGAAACACCGTGTTGCATCACCTGTCCAAGACTCACTTCCCCTGTGCTCCGTCGAGCGAACCCCCCCGTGACACATCGGTCCGGGCTCATCTCATCCATACATGCTCGTCTCTGTCGACGATGTTACAAGAAACAATGCACAAGTGCCCTGTCGAGCTTGAAAACATCGCTCGCCTACGCAAGGAAAACTTCAAGCTCTCCCTCCAGCTCCACGAAACTGAACTCCAGCTCTCCAACGCAGCAAAGGAATTACAGACACTGCAGCAAGGACAAAGCAAGATCAGTAAGTGCGCCGAATCTGCTTGTAGTCCCAGCAATCGAGCCTCCGTGTGCTTACCTCCTCACAACTCCTCACAACTGTGCTATCAAGTCTGCCATAACGTGTACTGACAGTTCCATAGGGCCACACCCCCCCCAACATGGCAGCATTTGACACTCGGCCGGACACGAGTGCGCATGCACGACGAGCGTCACGTGTTCCTTAACTGACGACTCCTACCCCGCCCCTCGTGGACAGCACCTCAAACTATGCAACTTCGGCTCCTGCGCGCTGCCGTGTGACCGCCACTGACAACACAAACAGTGCACTCGTGCCTAGCACTTCGCCCGCGACCGTGCTGCCACAGGTCGTGCCCTCGGACAATCGACTCACTAATGGGTCACCTGGCCTTGGTGCCACTGCTTCGGGCCAGCGGCCATCTTGTCGTGTTGACTCCTGGGACACCTTGCTGCCTCGGGTCCCATCGGATCCGCCGAGTGGCTCCGAACATCTCGAACACGCCTGGCCCGCCCTGCCCGCAGCACATTGTAAACAAACCGCCTCCCGCACCGCCGGCAACATTTCTGTCGTCACCAATGGCACGGTTCACAAACTTTGCCTCATGCCAGGTCCCCTGATCTCCAGTAAACAATGTCGACTTTGTACTGAGCGCCTCTCTGACCTTAAAAACTGGATTTCTGAACTTCTAAGCTCTGGCGTCATTGAACCCCCTGCCAGTAGCTTATCTATTGCCCATTTATGTGACACCCAAGAAAAACGGGTCCTGGCGCATGTGCGGTGACTACCATAGAATAAACGCATGAACAGTTATAGACACCTACCCCATACCCAACATTGCCGACTTTACCAGTTCCCTCGCGGGTGTGACCACGTTCTCTGTCATTGATTGCAAACAGGCCTACCACCAGATCCCCATGGCACCTGAAGATATCGAGAAGACAGCAATCACCACCCCAATCGGGTTATTTGAGTTTCGATTCATGCCCTTCGATCTGAAAAATGCAACCCAGACCTGGCAATGCTTCATCAACGATGTGCTATTCGACCTAAAACTCTGCTTTGCATATCTTGATGACATTCTTGTGTTCAGCTCCTCTGTCAAGGGCAACATTTGACATGTGCAAACTGTGATGAACACTTTTGCGGCAGCAGGCATCGAGACCAACCAGGACAAATTGCACCTACATCAACCCGCTGTCACTTTTCTTGATTTTCGGGTTTCTGCTGACGGCATTTTACCGCCCCCTGAGAAAGTACAAACAATACTAAACCTACCCAGACCTGTGTCATTCAAAGAGCTCCGGTGCGTTCTGGGGACGGTTAATTATTATCGCCGACATCTACCTCAGGCAGCGGAGATTCAGGCTCCACTGACAAATGCCTTTGCAGGCACCCACACTTCTGGATCTCGGCCCGTTCCATGGACCCCTGCTATGACTGCCTCTTTCACCACCCTCAAGGGTCTTCTTGCTGAGGCCTGCACCATCGCGCATCCTCATCCCAATGTGCAGCTTTTCATCACCACAGATGTGAGCGATACTGCCATCAGCGCTGTCCTTTGCCATACTATCGACGGCCAGACTTCACCTCTGCAGTTCTTGTTGTGCAAGTTCACCAATGCACAACGGAAATATTCCGCGTTTGACAGGGAGTTGCTCATGGTCTACAAAGCGATCAAGCATTTTAAGCCTGACATTGATGGACACCCTTTCTATGTTTTAACGGACCGCAAACCCCTGGCTGCAGCCATTACAAACCCGCCAGCGGACCCGCCTCCTCACCGCTTCAGATACATGGACTTCATATCTCAGTTCACCACCGATGTCAAACACATAAAGGGTGCTGACAATATAGTTGCTGATTTCCTTTTATGAGTCGATGCCATCCATTCACTGTTAGACCTCTCTGAACTGCCTAACCTCCAACCCGCCTACGAGGACACACAAAACCTGATTTCAGACTCTACCTCTTCACTACACTTCATCTGCACCACCTTCCCTGGCATTTATGGTGAGATCTGGTGCGATGACAGTATGGGCACGTTACGCCCCCTCATCCCAACCACGCTCCATCGAGCTGTCTTCAACGCATTGCATAATTTAGCCCATCCTGGTGTTCATGCATCCACCCGCCTTGTAGCAGAGTGCTTTGTGTGGAGAAGTGTCAACAAGGATTGCCAGCAATGGGCACGCTCCTCCATCACGTGCCAACAATGCAAAGTACAGAAGCACACTTCACCCCCCTCGGCACCTTTTCGATCCCTTCTGGGCTTTTCCAGCACATTCATATTAGCATTGTTGGCCCTCTACTGACACCCCTGGGATAACAAGGCCACCAAGCAGTGTTAGTGATGTCACACTAAGCGGCCCATAGCCAATACAGCAGTACATGGACACCTCTGTATAGACGCACCTGATGCTAATGATCTTCTGTCCATCATACAGAAAGCAGCGAACTAATCGATAATTCGAACCAAAGACCAAATTATATATATTATTGTAAACAGCATAAATGTTCATAATGAAATACCGATTACATATATAGGCAGGAATAAGTTCAATCGATTGAGGAACTTTGCCACTATTTTATAATTGTCAGAACACTATTTAGGTTTAAAACTCACATACAGGTGGTGACAAATGCTAACTGACAGCAGGACTTAACATTTTCAAGCCATTATACTGCAAGTAAATTGTCTTAAACACTGTCATATGTAGCAAAACCCTCACAACTTTAGTTTACAATAAGGTAACAAGAGTTTGCTTTATCTCATGAAACACCTGACTATTGTGAATTTACTCATATTTTCATGGTGACAGCTCGTTTCAAGAATTTTTACAAGTGTATCCCTATAATAAAGAATGGAAACAAAGGATAGACAACAAATATTCTACTTTTAACATAGACATCACTGAACACAAGATTCTGTCTTGCATTATGATACTAAGGGACTGCTCCTTCCTTTAAGAAAAGCCTGACAATTTGAAGTTCACTCTGCTATTGAAGATACACTTCTAGAAACAATATTAAAAATGTTATGAAAGGTAAGATTAGTAGGAAATGAAAAACAACCAAGTGCATTACATGTAAGAATGTGAGCAAAAGGCTGAGGCTCTTTTTACTTACCATTTTCAATCTCTCTACAGGTTACTTCCTTTGTCACATAGAAATCACCATCTAAAAGTCTCATTATTGCTGTCTGGTACTAACAAAGTGCTTTGCTATTTAGAAAACCTGACAATTTGATGTTCATTCTGGTACTGAAGATAAACACTTTTCAAAGGAGTTCTAGAAGTAGGCATATATCACATATAGTAAGAAATGTTGAACAACCAAGGCCACCTGATGTGTTACTAAACTATTAAGCCTTTCTTTGCCTGACATAGCAATGTACTGAAGTAGCAAAACATTGGATGTCAGAATATGACATCTGTGCACTCTAAAGAATGGAGTTTTCTTAGCAATCAGTGACAACAGAAACCAGCAATGTATGTTAAAACTGGTACGTCTGTTTCAATATTTTTTAAATCATCATCACTGACACATATCACAAAATGAAGTACCATCAACATACATCTCATCATCACAATTCATCTGTACAATTTTCAGTTTCCTATGTGGGTGCACATTTAGTTCTAAGATACTCATAAGTCTTAAATTCTTTTCTGATCCTAACAACTACCTACATGATATATGATACTGACTTCCACCTAATTGCCAGTAAAGTTCAAATCAAGATACCAGTATCTAGTGAGTCAGTTTGAAATTTACCTTGCAGGATATATGACATATTTAGTTCTCGACAGCAGTAATAATTTATCTTCACTAAGCCACATGTGGTAACCCTAAGTGCCGTATATTTCTCTAGGGGCAATTTACCATTCTGCAATTTTAAACTTCTACATTTGTCCAACCAAGTAATGAAATTATCCAGGAAATTGTACCAAATATCCCTTACTTTGTTAGTCAGAAGTTTCTGAATTTTTTCCTATGGGTTCAGATGCAGGCTAATGACAGGTAGCAATCAGTTCATGCTAAGCAATAAAATAAGATGTTAAGGCTGTGCTAAAAAGACTCAGTTTTGTTTCTTACAATTTTCAGGAAACTGTAGAGCACTTACATTTGGTTTAACACTTGACAAAGCATAACATCATTCATTTAAAGGGTAAAAGCAGCTTACTTGTGTGGAGGTTAGTGACAGGGAGCGAGCAATGTATTTTAAGCAATATTACAAAAATGTTGTGGAATTGTGGCCATTAAGAAGTAGATTTTTGATTCTTAGTACTTTGAAGACACTGTACAGCACTTACATTTGATTTTACACAAAACACATTTCATCAATGAGTAAAACATTTTGTGTTGGGGACTTCATGAGTTCAGTAGGAGGTAGCAATAAAATACAGATTAAAGATATTAAATTTAAAAAAAGTTTATTTCAAATTGTGGCATAGTGTTAGAAGTTTCATCATTTTTCTTTTTACAAAAATTATTTAGTACTATATTTACAGTTGTCCATATAATTTTCTTACACATTTCTGATACAGTGTGCTGAGGACAAGAACTTTCACACAACAGATCAGCAGCCATAATTATTTTCCAAATTAGTTCAGCTGCTACTGCTCTTTGATTCAGCAGTTTGAGGAATGATGATGTTGCCAACAACTTTTGTAGAGTCAAGTAACTGTACGTAACTACTGCCACAGGACATTCATGCGGAAATTTCAAACTTCCTCTGTCCAGCTGTCTAATTAAATTAAACTGTTTCTCAGTCGTCATTGACCTATCCAGTATAAAAAAATCTGTGCAATCACTGCAC
Source organism: Schistocerca piceifrons (assembly GCF_021461385.2). Taxonomy (NCBI): domain Eukaryota; kingdom Metazoa; phylum Arthropoda; class Insecta; order Orthoptera; family Acrididae; genus Schistocerca; species Schistocerca piceifrons. Next base: position 249,662,739 of record NC_060149.1, read on the forward strand.
TGAAGTTTCCTAATCAATGAGTGGCAACAGAAACCAGCAATGTATGTTAAAACTGGGAGTTCAGATTCAACATTTTTCAAATCATCTTCACTGATATTGACATTAAAGGTATATTCACTATCATTTACACTGCTCTCAGTACTTTCATCACAACTATGCATCTCTACAATTCTCAGATTATCTTGTGGGTGGACATTGAGTTCTAAAACAGTCATGAGTCTTAACTTCTTTTCAGTTTCTAACAACTACTGCCTAAGTGAGATATGACCCTGATGACTGTCTATATAGACCAAACCTTCCTACCAGAGAATCAGTCTGGAACTTACCTGGCAGAATATATGACATGTTTAGTTCCTTGCAACAGTATTCAGTTACTTGCATTAAGCCATATGTTGTGAGTTGAAGTGCTGTGTGTGATTCCACAGACAATTTACCATTCCCTGACTCTAAACTTTTCCATTTATCTAACCAAGTAAGAAATTTATCAAGAAAACTGTAACTTATGTTTCCTGCTTTATTGGTCAGAGGCTTCTGCATTTCTTCCTTATGGTGAAGTCCCTTCAGAGGTGCTTTAACATTGACAATCCCCCCCCCCCAAGTCCTAATAAGATTTATAAATTTAGCAGTACCTTCCCAGTTTTCTGCATTATGAACTGGCCCCAACTCAACCATGCTACTTTCTACATAATCACTGAATATTTAAGTCACCAGCTTAACATTTTGCCTTTCTAAAGATGAAGGCCACAGGGCTTTCACAGACAACCCATAACCATATTTTAACGGTTTTTGGCTTTCTAAGTCATATACTTCTCTAACTGCAGCAAAAGATGCATACCTAACAATATCAGAATTATCAAAATCTGGATAACAAAATGTTTGCCTGTGGTTCTTCAGATTTATCCAGTTGTTCCTTATGCACTTAAAAATATGGACAGTGTCATGTAGAAAAAACATTGGTCTTTTACCATCTGTAGGAGATGGGTATACAAAACTGGCTTGTGGTGGATTTGCAAAGTATGTAACACATTTTCTGTTAATGGCATTATTATCGGTAACACGTGAAACAACTTGAAAGCCAGCTGCTTCTATACCTACTACTAAAGTTCTTTCTACATTAAACAAGCTCTCTGCATTCAGTTTTTTCACAGGCAATACATGTACAACAGTTTTGAAAGGAGAAAGAATACTCTGAATCATGAATACATGTGCACTGGTTGCTATTTCAGCAGTATCCAAAGCCATTCCAATAATATTCCCCCCCTTTATGATCTACATATGGTTTGATGTGGATCTCATCTAGCATAAAGGTAACAAACAGTTCATTTGGTTCCAAACTTCATCTTTCAAATCACTTAAAAAATTTGGATTACTTGGGTTCACGTTTATATTACAACAAAGCTTTCTTAATGTGTTTGGATGTGGTAGAATGACAAAACTAGATGATCGCAGAGATTAGATTAGATTAGATTAGATTAATACTAGTTCCATGGATCATGAATACGATATTTCAAATTTTCCAATACATGACATAATTAAGTAAATTTAACAACATAATTAAGTTAATATAACAAATTTTTTAAATTTTTTTTATTTTGTTTTATTTTACTTTTTTTGTATGCATGTAAGCATGTGGGAAATTGTAAACAACACAGAACAAAGAATCAAAACCTCTGGATCAAATTTATCGTGTGCCTTGGATTGAAGACATAATGCACATTGTGACCTCAAAAATGAGACAACCTTCCTCTTACCTTCTTTCACTAGTAATGCTTCAAGAAGGGAGTGAATAACTGACATGTGTAAATCACTTTCTCTGCCACTAATATAGTCTGTACACAGCCTAATCACATTTTCTACTTCAGTTACACTGAAAACTTTCTCTGGAAGTGTGCTGGCAACAATCTCAACACCATTTACATACAATTTAACACTGAGGTTTCTACAAACTGTTAAATACACAATATCATGTGGAGTTATCTCAAAGTTAAGGTAGGGGAACAATATACAGTCTTCTTTCACAACTTTACTCCACTGTTGATTTAATGTAACATTCTCACTTTTTTCAAACATTCACTATAATCTTGAAAACTGTCATTTTCCCTTTGTGCAGAAGTTGTTTCTATACTTTCAGATATAGCTTTACTTAAGGCATCTGCCTCTAGCTGTTGTCTTCTTTGACTTGGGGGCTCTCGTTGAACATCTTCTCTTGAGCTTAAATAACTGGGACAGTTTGGCAGGAAGCATGGCACTGCATTTTCTTTCAGTCTTGGTTTTTCTAGAGGCAATGTCAAATTTCTCCTGTTTTCCAGTCAACTGCTGTGCTTTGAAGAATCAGGTCACTCTGACTGAAGTGTTCTTGACAAACCTGGAAAGAAAATGAAAAGAAAATTGTTCCATAATAATTTCGAAATTAATTAACTCTACTTAAGATATAAAGATTTCACAATAGTAAAAGTATGCCACACATCTTTGACACAATGTGAGATAAGTACTTAACACTACCTTAAAATGTTTCGTTGTTAGTAATGCAAATATGCTACTTGTCAAATGAAAAAACTTTAGGGCCAGGGCATTTGGTAGCCTGACTTGCATTTGTAACTGCTAGCCTAAATCAAATATACTGCTTACATTGTTATCTATAGTTTTACATTAACTTACACACTTTACAGTTAATACATACTGAAACATTCTAAATTGGAACAATAAAACCGTTTAAACAATACTTTCAATGAAAGTAAACAGTGGAGTCTTTGTAGTTGTAATGTATTCTTACGAAATTAGATTCAGTTTTTTTGTTAATAATGTAACTTGTTACTATTTACCACTGAATGTTCAGAGGAAGTTAAGGTCTGCCATTGAATAGCATGTGTCCACTTCTTCCGCAGTTCAGCGTCCTTTGAAAATCTGAACACAGATATCTTTTTTCCAGTCCAGTAGTTGCCAGTACAGCCCAGTACACAGCACTTATTCACCATAGTGTAACGGACAAGTACTTTGCGGTGGTGAAAGAGATGTATCAAAATAACAACAGTTTCAGCAACTCACAGCTCGACACTTGAAAGCAATCCACTCACAGCAATATACTATCGCCATATTGGGTCGCTTGTTGTGACATCACGGTGATGTAGCAACCCCTGTTGGTTGGCCTTGTTTTCTCAGAGGTGTTGCCTCTACCCTCCTCTAATGGCTCTCATTATGTTCTCTCATCTATCGACCGAACAACTCGCTGGGTTGAGGCTGTCCCCCTTCCCAGTATTACAGCAGAAATTGTTGCTTGAGCTTTCATCGAGTCATGGGTATTGCGTTTCAGATGTCCAGCTATCATCATGACTGACCAGGGCAGAATTTGTAACATCTGCAGCATCTGGTGCATCCATACCACAGCATATCACCCACAAAGTAATGGGCTAGTTGAGGGCTGGCACCGCACTTTCAAGGTGACTCTTCGATGCCATGACTCTCTTTGGACAGAGGCCCTTCCCCTTGTGCTACTCAGCATTCATGCGATTTATAAGGGAGACCTCAAAGGCACAATAGCCGAGTTCATATACAGCCAGAACATTGTTCTCCGGGGACTGATGACCTCAGATGTTAAGTCCCATAGTGCTCAGAGCCATTGTTCTCCCTGGCGAACTCGTGAGCCCTTCTGCTTCTGTCCCTCAGTCTGACTTACCTTCCTTAGTCAGACGCCACTTCATCAACCTCCACATCACTTCACCTGCCAGCCATTCCCACCCTAGGGTTCACGTCCCAAAATCTCTGGACAATTACAAGTATGTCATGCTCCGAGATGACACTGTCCGTGCTCCTCTCCAACCTCCTTATACCGGCCCATACCGAGCTCTCCAGCACTCAGCCAACACCTATGACATCCAGATGAAAGATTCAGCTGTCACAGTCTCTATCAACAGACTTAAGCCTGCTCATGTCAAGCCATCTTCTACCCCCCCTTCAGACCACGATCACGCCACTCACTGTCGTGGCTCAAGACACTCTGACCACTCCCTCCAGGTTGGACTTACACACTCAATCGAGTGACTTCCAGCTCCAATCGTCAAGCTCTCCTCTAACCTTGCCCCCTACTCCAGTCTCACGCACTCCGTCGAGTAACCTCATGCTCCCCACGTCGAGCTTACCTACAATCACGCCCTCGCTGCCGGACCCTTCGCTGGTCCCTTCGACCTCTCCCCCGTCGCCTGCCTCGCCCTGTTGAGGTTTCTCACGCCCCCCCATCTTGAAGGTGCCCTCGCTCGAGGTGTTTGTGCATGTTCCCCCGGACATTATCCATGACATCTCTATAATACTATGGGATGATACACTGTTCGTCATTTGTTTCCCTTCATCCAGTGCTCATGACACAACCTCCGCCATTCCCTGCCACCTGGTGAAATGTGTTCCCCTCTTGCCCGATGTCAACGTTGACATGCTTCGTGTATTTGCCACGCCCACCGGAGACATCATTGTCATTGCTCTGTTCTACTATCAAACTGCCAGCCCACCTGTCACTGCATGACCAGCACACCCAGTATGATGCGCGGCGCACTTCAGTGACTTCCAGGTTCAGTGGCCGAACCTTCCTTCACGTCATCTATGCACGCAGCTCCCCGACAACACTGTCGAACTGACCGTAGTCCGGTTCCCACGGACCACCCCTGCCAACGCCTTGGTCACCCCCCCTGTCCTCTCAAGAGTACTCCATACTGCAGGGGGGAGGGGGGGGGGGCAAGGGGAGGGGGTGGTCTATGTGGTGCCGATGAGATCGGCGCCAGCATCAATATATGTTTTTCCCTAGACTCTGAGCATCGTCTTTGGATGCTAAGCTAAGATTATCTTTGCTCTCTTCTGCCATAGCTAGTTCTCTGTAAGCCTTGCTTGTGTAAAGAGGTGAATAAATGAACTCCTGTTAATAAGGTGTTGTTTGGTGTAACTGACCCGAACATCCACCTCATATCAAAATGTGTTTGGCAATTTTTCGTCTACCCCATATCTTTGTCATTACACAATTTAAGATTTCTGGGCTTCAAACAATATAAAAAATATATAAAGTGTAAACCTTTTCTAAATTTCTGTATATACTATAATGTCCAGACATAGGATCTCATTGAAAGTTCTATGTTTGATGATAATTCTCCAGCTTTTGATTCTTCCTCACTACCCAATTATTGCAATTAACAGTCAAGAGGCTCAGGATATCGACAGGAAACATTGATCTTAAATTTTTGACTGAAAAATTTGTGTGTCTTTTTAACATTTAAATAACAATTTAATCTTTTTGGTTTTATAATTGGGGACAAATTTGAATTTAAAATACTTTAAGACTTAGCAGATGTTTCCTAGACTTGTTATTCTTTGATAATCTTAAAAGTTGTGAACATTAGGTAACTGTAAGCAAATCATTTCAAACAATTAAACATTTTAAATTATGTTATATGCAAGATATGAGGAGCAGACAGAACAGTTCTATTTTCATTCATTCACACTCTGTAGTACAGATATCTCATCATGAAGAAGTATTATCAGGGATATGGACTGAGTTCAGTTACACACTAACAGGCAAAAGCACTGACTGAAAGCTACTTCTGTACAGTATACTAACAACCAATAACTGCTAGTGCTGATCTAGTCTACACTGAAGAGCCTACACAAATTGCTTACCATTATTGGATACGAGGATTCCAGGGACAGCTCTAGATACTAAAAATGACTGATGAAGTACAAACAGTTCTTTCATCATCATGGAGGATAGCTCAGTGATGCACAGAAAATTTGACAATGCATCAATCACCAACATACACATGCTCCCCAAGAAAAGTGCGTGCAAAGTCGAAAGTCTGCTGCCAGTCAAATTCTGGATCCTGTCCCACTGACAGTTGCGATAGTGCATCCTAATTCATGTAGTGGGGTGGACTGGTATTGAATGTCATAACAATAATTACTGAGGGGGAGCACCCATGTCCGCAGTTGGTGGGCTGTCCTATCCAGCAGCTTGAAACCAGTTGCTTGTGGTCAGTGATGAGTAGGAACTTCGCAACTATACAAGAAAACCTGAAATTTTTTAATCCTGAAAATGATAGCCTCTGCCTCCTTTTTCATGTGTGGATAATTATGTTGCACTATGGAAAGCATCCTAGAGGCATAATTGAAGGGCTTCTTGGTGCCGTCCAAGTTCCAATGCAACAGGATCACACCAATGCCATACTGTGACATGTCACAGGCTGTGGTTAAAGATTTTTGTGGTGTAAAAGAAGTCAATGGAGCAGAGCACAAATACTGCTTGAGAAAATGAAAAGCCCATTGACAATCCAGAGATAAAAGAAATCTGACGCCATTTTGACAAAGCCAGTTAAGAGGATAGCATGTGCATATGGCCTGAGCAATGTACTTAGAATATTATGGAATCTTGACTAAAAGGAACTAGAGCTCACTCAGCTTCTTGGGCATCAACAAGTTGGTGATAACTTTGAAGTGCATGCTAGTAGGAACAAGGCCATGTTTACTGAGCATGTGACACAAAAAATGCACCTTTGGAGGCAAAAAAAAAAAAAAAAAAATATTCTCAAATTTTCAATGAATGCCATTCTCCAGAAGGTGTTAGAAAACCGCCTGGAGATTCCGGAAAAACTCCTCTCATGTAGAGCTTGTGACCCAAATGACATTGATGTAGTTTTTACAGTAAGTAATGACCTGAACCAACTGCTCCAAAAAGTGTTGGTAAATTACAAGCACAGATGAAATTCAAAAATGTAAGCAATTAAACTGATAGAGCCCAAAGGAGGTGTTGAATACAAAGAAACTTCAAAAAGTGGTGTCCAGCAGTATCAGCAGGTATGTGTCACACAACTCACTGTGTGAAAAATTTTGGCCCCATGACAACTTTGGCAACAACTTCTCCAGCCATGGAATTGGATATAAGTCCACAATGCATTGCATGCTATCTGTTTAAAATCATTGCAAAGGCGCACTATACCATCCGGTTTCTGAATCACCGCCAAAGAGGTGGCCCATTGACTTGACAAAATAGGAGAAATTACGCCTAGGTCCTGCAACTTGGCAGTGACCTTTTCGCACATGGTGAAGGGAATGGGGCAGGGGTAACAAAATTTAGATATCACCCATTGCTTATGGGAGATGTGTGCCCTGATGTTTTCTGCCCAATCCAAGGTATTCTCAAACAACTGGCCATACAACCATAATGAGTAGTCCAAATCTTGAAAGAGAAGTGAATTTGACACTAAACATACTTCTTGAACTATCTGGAAGCCAAAAACAGGAAAGGAGTGTAAACCAAAAATATTTTGCACCACTGGTGAATTTACCACTAATGGTTGGGGTTGGGTTGTTTAGGGGAGAAGACCAGATAGTGAGGTGATTGGTTTCATCAGATTAGGGAAGGATGGGGAAGGAAGACAGCCATGCCCTTTCAAAGGAATGATCCCGGCATTTGCTTAGAGCGATTGAGGGAAATCACAGAAAACCTAAATCAGGATGGCTGGACACAGGGTTGAACTGTCGTCCTCTTGAATGCAAGTCCAGTGTGCTAGCCCCTGTGCCACCTCACTCAGTCACTAATAATGCAAGTTACTGTTCCATATTCTTATAATGTGCAGAGATGGAGAGTTGTCCCCTCAAAGGAATACATTGTTTGTTATATGACACACCTTGATGTAGTGGCTGTTGTGACACAGGGCAGCCCAAGAGGATATACATATCTTGTTAATTAGGCTGAACATTGCTCCAGCATCTACCTGAAACTCAATTGGTCGCCCCTCCACTATCAATGGCAGCAGAATACATTGGGGTGATGCTTTGTTGGGTGTCAGAGACAGCTTTCAAGTCCAGGCAAACACTGTGGACTCTGATGACCAACCCGTGGCCAGCAGACTGTCACAAACTGTTCCCAAATAGCCTATTTTGCTGCAGGCCCCACACATGGTCTCTTCTTTGAAGGCAATTAGGTAGAACATGCGCCAAGTGACAGTCATAGCTCACCACTAGCTTATCCTTTACTGGGAAACAGGGTTGGAAGGAGAACAACACAAAGAACCTGTAAAACATCATGAGTGGTGATTTTGAACCTTCAATTTACACATACTTGCTGGGCCCAAAACAGGCAAAGATGGGCACCGCCATGATGTCACTGCACCTGAATCATCAACAGTGTCAGCACACCACGGCTCAGTGGAAGGTAAAGTCGCTCACCCCATAGGGCACCAGAGACTGTTTATCATGCACAACTAACTCGGCACCTGCAAATTGTTAGAAAGTATGTCCCTTGCTCCTGGTGTAAGTTACTGTGATTCGGAAATCTTAGCAACTTCAGCAAAAGAAGTGTGAGACAAGGTCAGTGCCCTAGTTTGGAGTTTTAGCTATATGATCACAACTCTAATTAGTGAGCTCACATGTGAGGTAGCACATTGTGGACACTTAAAATGACACTTGTGCAAGAGACCTTGCAGGTCGGTGATCTACACCACATATAACTGCCTGGGGCCCTGGTGGTGCTTGTTAAACAGTAACCGTACTGCCACCACATGGATCTGATGACCAAAATACTGAGTGAGCACTTAACAAAGTTTTTCAGTGTTATAATTCTCAGGTTTGGCAGAGGGCTTCCAATTCTGAACTGTCTCAGAAAATCCCACACTGATGGATAATAACAAGGCATGAAGATTAAAAATATACTGGATGTTATACCATGTCATTATATAAAATACTTTAATTATAAACTTAAAACCAACATTTCGACTGTATTACAACATCCTTTCTCAGTGCAAGATTGGTTTTCATGGAGGAAAGGTGGCTCTACGTATTGCAGATGATCGCTGTTGATACGTCATATTTTTGAAACTTCAATATAATGAGTTATTTATGATGGAAAGGGGTAGGGCAGGAAAGAAGCTATTGATGGGATAGCTGGCTTGTCAGTGATTGGAGACAGTCTGCAAATCAATGCTAGGCTTCTGGTGGGCACGTTTTCTTCCTGGTGTGCCTGGAAATGCACTGGCAGTTCCTCTGTAGTTGTTTGTTTAGGCTGTCACGTCTGTGCCTGGTTTGTCTTCTGCCGCCGTGACAGCTCACGGCCCATTGGACTGGGATAGCTAGCAACCAGGACACCAGAAGTTTGTAGCTATCCTCTCTATTGATGTTCTCAGGCTGCTTAATAATTCCAATCGCCTCTTGAATTTTGTGCTACCGCATCCACGTTTTCGCCAGCACGCGGGCTACCTGGAACAAGGTAGGCTGTCCACAGTCACAGTTGTGTTCCACTATTGCCAATTTATGTATTATGCTGTACTAATCATGTGTAGTGTTCATGTTCTGCTACTGGTGTACTAATTGCTCTCCCTGTCTGTCCTATGTAGGCAGCTCTGCACTTGCAATGTAGTTCATATGAGGGTTGGAACTTTAATAGAGGCAACTATTTATTTAGAGCTCGTACAAAATAGATATATGTTTCAAAGTTTTACTGACCTTCAGAGTAGTTGCCAGCATTGTTTATAACCCATTGCTAGTGATGTGGAAGTCTTAGGATACTCTTAGCAGTGCCAGTTGCGTTGACAGTTCGAGTGGCGCGGTTTATTGCCCGATGAATATGTAGCAGCTCTGAAGTGAATGCTGTGAAGTGTTTCCTTCAGTCTAGAAATCAAGTTGAACTTATGAGAGCTTAAGTCAGGGGAGTGCAGTAGGTGGTATAGCACTTAGAAGCCCTATCAGTCAAACAAATCAGTAACAGCTTGCACTGTATATGCTTTAGCATTGTCCTGCAAAATGATGGCCAGGTCCTGCAGAAAGTGTCATCACTTCTGTCTCTGTGCTGTTCATTTTTGGAACACATTCTATGACCAGCTTAGAGAATTTGAACACCATGAAGAGGGGGAAAAACAACAACAACAACAACAACAACATGTAACCAGCATGAGCAACTGACAACTGAGCAACTGATCGCACAGAAACAGAGCACTGCATGCGGTGAAGACTTGACCTGTGTGTGTTGAAATGTTGAAATCAGTATTGGAACCGCTGGGCCAGGCCTATTGCTGCTAGGAGGTATACGTCTTAGTTGGTGGCTCTGCCAGTCCCACACTTTGCACGTGTCCTCCTTTACAGTTTTCAGTACTATTCCACTGTGGTGGCTAGGATTCTAAAGTTTGTTAAGTCTGAGGAACAGACTACAATAACATAGTTTCCTTGGGACCTCTGTCTGCATTACTTGGTTCACATTGACAGTACATCACTTATATAGCACTGGAATGTTCTTTGAGGTTCAGTGAGGTGGTAGCTAGAGGTTGGTTGACATGAAGTCCAGCGAGGTGGTAGCCTGAGGACAATTGAAGTTCATGAATGCTGTGGTGATATACTCCTCATTGGCTTGGCAATGTGAACTGATTGATGAGCTGCTAGGAAGAGGCAGCATAAGCTTATTTTGTGACCTTACTGCAGACTAGCTGGTCAGTGACCTAAATACTGACAGAATACTAGTGGAGGCACATGGCTTGTAGTACTGAGGTAGTAAATAATGGAAGCACCATTTGCAATGATGCTTCTGCATCTGGAGGTGAGGCTGGCACCACATGATACTATGGCAGCTGCTGGAGATTCAGTTGTAAATAACATGGTATGTATCTGTTGATGTGGACTGCTTTGTCTGATCTCCAGAGAATGTGTCATTAGATGGCTGGAGCTGCAGGAACCCACAGTACAAGACTGTGTGTTTAGAGGCTGTGTTGCAGGAGGCAATCCCAGGATACAGCAGTTATCAGTTTCCTGTGACCAACACATCCATTACAGCACGTGCACAGCACCCCAGCATAGTGTTCCTATGGAGTTCACATGCTTCAAGAGCATGGTTTTTAAGACTCAATATTGCAAGCTGGTCTATATGATAAAAGGAAATTTTTATGTATTACTGGCCACCATCAGAACTTAAATTATACTACTTTGAATGCTCTATAATGAGAAAAGAAAATTTATTTACTGGTGTATGGGATTTTATCTATCTTTGGAATGGGTAATTTTTGCATAGAGAGATATATAAATGGCATGAAAATTATGTAATATTTTTAAAATACTTATCAGGAACTGATATATTCAGTTATTTAAGTAGGCAGAAGAAAAATATATATGCACAGAATAAACCTCTTCAACTGTGTAAAAGTAGTTCAATAATACATAAACATGGCATTACCATTTAGAAATGTTACTGCTGTATCTTTTAGGGAAATATTCTCATTGAAAACTTATGAGGTAACTGGAGAATAGCCTTACACATAACCTGAGGTAATTGTGATTATCATAGTACAAATTTATCAGAACATCTTCCCATAAATTTCTGGTGGATTGGGTACTGCTGTTAGATTTTGTGAAAAACAAAATTGAGAACACCATTTATCACTGTGATTTTTATTCTGAAATTGACAGCCCTCAACTAAATGCAGAAATAGTTAATTTAGTATGCAAGTGTTTATTTAAGAATGAAATTTGGGAAGGATATCCACCAAGGAATAGTGGCATTGGTGCTAATAATTAACTAGAATTAATGAAAGAAATCCATGAAGTAACATAATAATATCAGTATTTTCTTTAATTTCCAAGAAATAATAGCTTCAGTGAGTTTCCTTGAACAATTAACTTCTCATGGGGTACAAAACTATAGCAATTCACTTATTATGGTGTCTCCTACCCATCTCCACATTCACATGGTATTTTCTGTTACATTAAATGAGGCTCAGGGGACCATTCTATTGGGATTAAAGGAGCTGACAATAGTGGGTCTGAGGCCAAAATTTCGCACCCTTACTACTAATCTCACTGCTACTTGACTATCAACTAATTAGTAGGGCACCTTTAATGCATTCAAGTCTCCAGTAAAGAAAGATGGATATATAAAATGGTTGATAACCAACAATCCACAGGAATGCAGTAGAAAACGTTATGGGTGGAATTTTCAAGGTATGGGATATATGGATTTAGAACTAGATCAACTTCTAATCCAAAGTCCACAAAGATTGTCACAATAACAGAGATGAAAATAAAAAGACAGAGGTGTTCAAGTGACTAATTTTTACACATAATTTACTGTGCTATCATAAGCAATGAAAGAAACAAAAGAGGAGCAGCATTTATGATATGTGAATCACTAGATAAAGGTATGGATTCTTATATATTTTGGAAAGAAATAATTATGTAAATCATGTCAAACATTGATAGAGAGTGTCTGACAGTGATAGGGTGTATTCACAAGTGGAAGATAAAAAAAGAAGAAAATGGAGTCTTCTACTCTATGTCACAGAGTTATAAATTGTACATGCAGCCACACGTTTCTACAAAAAATTGGGAATGTATTACAAGTTTTAATCCCTCCATGTCGTGAGCTACAGATGGAAGGCTGCTTTGCAGCTGACCCTTGTGTTGTCAGGCTAAGTGTGGTCCCCACAGTTGGATACTGCTAGTGACGTTAAGTCTGCAGATCTCACATGCTGAAGCCACTAGTAAGAAAAGTGGGAGGATGTCACATGAGGCACAGGATGTTGCAGCCAGAAAGTAGAACTGAAAACAGCTCTCCCTCTCTCTGCCACCAGCTACTGACCTGATGGCATGCTTCCTCTTCTATCTCCTTGATATCCTAGCAAAAATGACCCCACCAAGCCATCGATCACCTGGTCCCCCTTCCCCTAGGTGAGCCTCATGTGTTATACTGAATTACATGTTTTTTTTCTTTAACCAAATTCCTGTAATTATTTCAAGTTCCCAACCTGGATTCCCACATGGCTGCCAACTGTGGTATCACCGCCAGACACCACACTTGCTAGGTGGTAGCCTTTAAATCGGCCGCGGTCCATTAGTATACGCCGGACCCGCGTGTCACCACTGTCAGTGATAGCAGACCGAGCGCCACCACACGGCAGGTCTAGAGAGACATACTGGCACTCGCCCCAGTTGTACAGCCAACGTTCATAGCAATGGTTCACTGACAAATACGCTCTCATTTGCCGAGACGATAGTTAGCATAGCCTTCAGCTACATTTGCTACGACCTAGCAAGGCGCCATATTCAATTGATAATTAATATTATGAAGCATGTACCGTAACGAGAGATGTTCTACAATTGTGGATTAAAGTTAAGTATTCTACCAGTTACCTCCTGTTTTGCTAGTCTTATTTCTCTGACCTGTTCCAGACCTAAAGCCAGTCAGCGTGTAATTAAACGCGTGCATTTCGGCCTCCTCTAGAAAAACAGTGTTGGCTCTTCTGTCAACACTACACCAACCTCAGCCCTTTTTGCCCATATTAGCATCAGAATCAGGATGTGGTACAAGTTACAGTCCAGAAACCACTTCTCTTTTACAGTTGATTGTCACAATACCAATTCCATTGCTGTGGTCAGTGCAGCATAATTGTGGCAAGTTTCTGTTTGCAGCTGGGCATCAGCATGGAAGCTGATACCATGCTGGGGCAAAGTACATCCGTAATGCATGACACATTGAAGTAGTGTCCTGTTCAAATTTGTGCTGCATGAGAGCTACTATCTGGAGTAAAGTGCATGTCATGCAAGGACCACATGTCACCACTGTAATCATTTGGCACCATGCCTAATGCCATTGTCATATCATTAGCCCTGGAGCTTCAACACTGTGGCTGTCCACCTGCAGCTCCAGCCTTGTTTGTTATTTGGGATGTGTTATAACCTTTAATCACCAATAATTGCGTGGATATTAAAACACACTCACTTAGAAAGAATAGCTGGTTACATGATAACAACTCAGTATCTCTTATTTGACTGCCATGCCGTGACATGCAGCCAGCACCGTTCGTAGCTAGGTGGCGCTCCCGCGCTCAGCCGAGTTGCAGATCGCCTCTATCGCCATTTGCGCGTACTGTCGTGGCGGCACTGTTAAATGTCATGGCACTGTCACAACACTTTTCCCCCCTTGAAAAAAAAAAACACTCACTTCCTTGGAGACATGGCCAGTGTGGAGACATCCATGGCCTCTTGTGAGGCCCCGAGAAGATCCCGCGGAGAGATACGAGAGTATGGTCGAAAATGTCCAGGACGGAAGCTCGTGCGTGGAATGTGCCTCCTGGACGAGATGATGGGTGAAAACTCTGGAGCAGCATCCATAGGTGTCATGGACCTGGGGGTGTGCTCCAGCGAGATGGGTCCCTTAGAAGGCGGCGTCGCGACTGGGGCCGGTTCCGGCATACTCGGAAGCGGTAGCGTCGTTGGCTGCATCAACACGTACGGTAGATCGGCAGCAGTGACAGGACTGGCTTCTCGGGCTGGTGGAGGCGAAGGAAGGGACGGTGGCCCCGGCAAGGCCACCACTCGTGGGCGCATCTGGTCGTAATGGCGAACAACCATGCTGTCGTCCGTACGTATTTCACAAAGCCAGCGGCCGCAAAGAGCCTTGACCACCCCTGGAATCCATTTAGGGCGAGATCCATACCCTTGTGCCCACATGTCGGCGCCCACCGAGTATTTTCCAGCACTAGGGGACACAGCACAAGGCCTGACAGGGTAAAGCAGGTGCATTGGAGTGCGCGGTTGGCGGACATGCAAGAGTTCAGCAGGGCTGCAATCACCCAGAGGAGTGAAGCGATAAGAACTCAGAAATTGCAGCAGAGCGTCATCTGTGGAAAAATCACTAAGTAATTTTTTCATCTGGCTCTTGAACGTGCGGACAAGGCGCTCGACCTCCCCATTCGATTGCGGATGGAAGGGCGGTGCTGTAACATGATGAATCCCTTGTCCAGTACAAAAATCACGGAAGGCCTGCAAAGAGAACTGAGGGCCATTGTCCATGACGATCGTGGATGGAAGACCTTCTAGCGCAAAGATTTTGGACAAAGCCAGCGTCGTCACCGCAGTGGTGGGTGACGGACATCGAACAACAAATGGAAACTTTGAGAAGGCGTCAATCAACAGTAGCCAATACGTACCAAGGAAGGGGCCGGCAAAGTCAGCGTGCACCCATTCCCATGGCTGCGCCGGATCAGGCCATGGAGAGGGCATTGTATGAGGTGCAGCCAGTTGTTGAGCACACTGACCACACGCAGCAACCATGTGGGCGATGTCCGAATCAATACCGGGCCAATAAACGTGCCTGCGGGCCAGGGACTTAGTCCGAGAAATACCCCAATGGCCTTCATGCAACAGTTTGAGAACATCTTTGCAAAGAGAGGCTGGCACCACGACCTGTGGAGATGCGTCATCCGTGGCCAGAAGAACAACACCATCATGAACAGACAGACGAAGGCGCAAGGCATGGTAGTTGCAAAGGGGATCCGATGCCCGGCCCTTGGTCCTGTCCGGCCAACCCCATTGAACAAAACTGATCACCTGACACAGGACTGGGTCCCGCGCAGTAGCCGACGCAAACTGTGAACCTGTAAGTGGAAAACCCTCGACCGCACGATGTTCTTCCTCATCAATGTGGAAACAGAGTAGTTCATCATGACCGAAAACCAGGTCGGGGCCCATCGGCAATTGCGACAATGCGTCAGCGTTGGTGTGCTGGGCTGTGGGGCGATAGTGAATCTCATAGTGAAAACGAGACAAGTATACGGCCCAACATTGCAGGCGGTGAGCTGCCTTATCTGGAAGCGACGCCGATGGGCTGAACAGAGAGACCAGTGGCCTGTGGTCAGTGATGAGGTGGAACTTAGAACCATACAAAAAAAACGCTGAACTTTTTTAGAGCATAAATGATAGCGAGCATCTCCTTTTCGATTTGAGAGTAATGCCGTTGCGCATCGTTGAGGGTCTTGGAAGCATAGGCGATGGGTCGTTCCGACCCATCCTCATACCGATGGGCGAGAACAGCCCCTAGGCCATACTGTGACGTGCCAGTCGCCAGAACCTTGTGCTGACCCGGACGGAATGTGGCAAGACAAGGCGCCGACTGCAAATGAGCCTTCAGGCAGACAAAAGCCTGCTCACACTCGTCAGACCAACAGAAAGTGACGTTTTTGCGTAACAGCTGATGCAGAGGATGAGCTACCGCCACCGCAGATGGAATGAATTTGTGATAATAAGCAATCTTGCCTAGAAACGCCTGAAGTTCTTTGACCGTAGACGGCCGGGGTAGTGTGTTAATGGCCGCAACGTGCTGACGCATAGGACGTATACCCTCACGGGACAAGTGGAAACCAAGATACACAGTGGAGGGTTGGAAGAACTGTGACTTGTCCAGATTGCACCTCAACCCAGCCAATGAAAAACCCGAAACAGTGAACGCAAATTGCGAAGGTGCTCCTCAGTGGAGGCCCCCGTGACAACAATGTCATCCAGATAGTTTATGCAGCCGGGAACGGAAGCCGTGAGCTGTTCCAAAAACTGCTGAAAAATGGCCAGCGCGCTAGCGACGCCAAATGGTAACTGCTGCTACTGATACAATCCACAAGGAGTGTTGATGACGAGAAATTCCTTGGAAGAAGCATTCAACGGCAACTGATGGTACACCTCCGATAAGTCAAGTTTGGAAAAGAACTGGCCCCCAGCGAGCTTGGTAAATAACTCCTCATGACGGGGAAGAGGATAAGTGTCAATGAGGCTCTGAGCGTTGACAGTGGCTTTAAAATCACCACACAATCGCAGACTCCCATTTGGTTTAGAAACCACCACGATTGGCGATGCCCATTCGCTGGAGGTAACAGGAAGGAGAATCCCTGATGCTGTTAACCTGTCTATCTCAGCCTTGACAGGTGCACGCAACGCCACCGGAATAGGGCGTGCCCGGAAAAACTTAGGGCGAGCTGTAGGTTTAAGAGTAATGTGGGCTTCAAAATCCTTGGCACGACCCAGACCAGCAGAGAACACGGACGAAAATTCAGAACACAATCCATCCAGCTGTTGATACGGAATATCCTCAGATATGAGGTGCACATCATCATCAATGGAGAACCCGAACAGCTGGAAAGCATCATAACGGAACAGGTTTTCAGTGCCCGCATGATCCATCACATAAAACATGAGGGGCCTAACAACAGACGTGTAGGCAATGGAAGCACCAAACTGGCCAATGATAGGAATTTTCTGTTTATTATAAGTTCTCAGATTTCGCGTAACTGGAGACAAGGGAGGGGAGCCCAACTCCAAATACATGCGAGAATTAATGAGAGTTACTGCAGAGCCAGTGTCCACTTGCATGCGAATGTCTTTATCCAGAACACGAACAGTAACAAACAACTTATTTGTTTGAGAAAGCACACAGTTAACATCCATGTCCGATGCCTCGTCCTCGTCGACAGGAACTTTAGGGGACTGACACACAGAAGCAATGTGGCCTTTTTTCCTACATGAATTACACGTGGCCCAACGTTTTGGACGCTTGGCCCTGTCATGCTGTACGAAACAACGTGGACAAGAAGGAAGTGCGGAACGAACCTGCTTCTGTGGTTGCTGTTTTCGCTGCGAGCGTTGCGGCCCAACGCGATGTTGTTTACGCGAGTGAACCGCCGCCACATCTTCGTTCTCCTGGGAAACAGGCAAATTGTCCATGTCGAAAGTTGACTGTACAGCATCTACATCACACCACGCGTCTATTTGCGTGCCAGCAGCGTGAGACACTTCAAAGGAATGAGCGATGCTTAGAACTTCTGACAACGATGGGTTTGGCAGTTGTAGGGCACGTTGCCGAACTTCTTTATCAGGAGCAAGCCGTAGAATAACATCCCTAACCATTGAATCAGCATAAGACTCATGATGAGTGTCCGTGACAAACTGACATTTCCTACTCAGAGCGTGTAGTTCCGCCACCCAAGCCTGGTAAGATTGATGGGGCTGTTTACGACATCGGTAGAATGCCACACAATAAGTCACACATTTCTTGGAAGGACAGAGAGGCAGGTTCCCACAGAGGGGCTAACTGAGATAGCAGCTGATAGATCCGTGGGGAAATCCAAGATAAAAATAACGACTTACACATAGGAGCGTCGACAACGCCAAAAGCCAAGAGGTGTTGCCGCAAATGCTTCTCATAATCCTTCCAGTCTTCAGTGGCCTCGTCGTGAGGAGGGAATGGAGGCAGAGAAGAGGAAGACAGACAATGAGTAAACAACATCGACAATGCCTGAATAGCAGCCGTCAGCTGTGTTTGTTGTTCAATGAGCGCTTGCATAAGCTGTTCCATGTCTGCCCCATCACAAACACACAAATCCACAATGCAGTGAAAATATCCCATCCTCGTTGCCAAAAAGTGTTATAACCTTTAATCACCAATAATTGCGTGGATATTAAAACACACTCACTTAGAAACAATAGCTGGTTACATGATAACAACTCAGTATCTCTTATTTGACTGCCGTGCCATGACATGCGGCCAGCGCCGTTTGTAGCTAGGTGGCGCTCCCGCGCTCAGCCGAGTTGCGGAGCACCTCTATCGCCGTTTGCGCATACTGTCGTGGCGGCACTGTTAAATGTCGTGGCACTGTCACAACAGGATGATAAGAGTGGACAAGCTTGCTGTTCCTGTGCACACTGTGTTCTCACCAGTGCCTGCTACATAGGGCAGAATGTGTGAGTGAACTTCATTTGTTTGGTGTGGCCCACCTGATGCCATTGCCACCATCCCATATACTGCTGCGCTTCCAGGCTTCCCAGCCTGACCACCTGCTAGAGCAAAAAATGTCAACTCTGTGGACAGAATGTGCTACAAGCCTTCCCTGCCCACATGCCTGCATAGCCTGAGGTTCCTCCATTCAGCATCAGGCAATACCTTTATGTCACCTTCCTGAGGGCCCTGTCTTTGATGCTGGGGGCATTCTTTGTCTCTGCTTGCTGGCACCTCCACTCATGCTATCATCACGAGGGTGCCATCTGCAAGTGGCCACTGGCTGGTGTTCACCTCTACTCTCTGCACCCTACCCTGCTGTTGCCTACATCCACCACTGCTTTCCACCTCACTGAAATTTATGTAAGTATTTCTATAGAGAAGACTGATGAGGCAGTCACAGCAGATTATTTGTTTTGTAAAAGTTGTATGGCAGGCTAGAACAATTTATGACTGTGTATTGTAGCATCTGGTTGACATTCCTGCTCCCCATACTGGGGAACAAACATGAGAGTAGTAGTGAGGAACCTATTAGGTCCTTGTAAGAGCAAATACAAGAACTCAAGACTAGTAATACAGAGCTGGGGAAATGATTTAGACAGTGATGACTGCAGACCACTGCAATTAAAATTAAATTTGGTATCCAGATTGATTTTGAGAGACTCAGGGAGGGTGAAGTTTGTTCGGTTGTCTCACACCCTTCCATTACAAGCAGCCTTTTGGCTGTTGCCCTTATTTCATTGTTTTTGGGGATACTGCATGAACATGTAAATATATTCTTTCAAAAGTTCATGACATGGGTCATCTTTGTGTGTGGCCAAATAGTTTTTATTACATATGGTGTGACCAAAATTGTCAGAGGACACACATAAGTATGTACACTTGGTTGACAGCTTGAACATTGCTGAGAGTTTTGACATCCTAGCAAAAGGTCTAAAAGAACTGTACACAGACAAATGTACACCCAGCTTTTACAGGGACAAGTTTTCCACCCTTTGACAGAGACTCAAAGATAATTTTGAGGTTTTTCCTAATCAGATTAGAACTATATGTATAATTTGTAAAATGCTGGATAGGTTTATGAGGGAAAGTCATTGGCTGAATGTAAAATGAATTTATTAATCCAGTATTATGCATTTCAGATTGGCTATCATTAGATATCCAGGTTGAAGTAATCAGTGGATATAATAGTTACAAGTTGTACTGGTAACAAACATTGCCAGTCTTATGAGGCATGAGTCATGAGTCCACTCGTGTTTCTTGATACTACAGCATATAACTATTATGTCCACTGGTTAATTGAAGCTTCAGTGTATCTGATGATAGCAAACATTGAAATGCATAATAGTGGATTAATAAAGTCATTTTGCATCCAATCAATGACTTTTCTCCCAGAAACTTATCTAGAATTTTGCAGACTAAGCACATTTTTATACATGTTCGGACACCTACTTCATGACTTTATGTCATAGAAGTGTTCAGATTATAGCTATTCCTTGCTGAATCTATACTCTGGACAGAGATGCCATGCATAATGAGGCACCCTTAGAGAAGACTGAGATGAGGGCTGTAGATATTTTATTAGGGACATTAACCTACAAATTGGAGGAGAGTTTAAAGTAGCTTCTCCAATCTTACTCTATGATGCAGTTCATTTGGCTTTGGTGTGCAAAGAAGCAGGACTATTTGTTGCTGCACCTATTTAGAACAACCAGCCACAAAACATGAGTAAATGATGAGAGTAAATGTGGATGATGACAGGAAGCCAGCCACAAGTCTGAGGAGCTTTTGGCTCCATACTGCTCAACTGTCCACATTTTGGACATTTATGCATGCACTGCCAGAGTACAAAGTAAACTAGGCCAAGTCATTGCTGCAACAGGATGCAAGAGATGACGAATCTGACTCTGAGTGACAGAATTAGGGTTAACTGGCCTGGGGTTTGCAGACGCAGATTTTGATGTTATATGGGGAGATGATCTCCTGCACCAGTTCCAGGCATGTGGTTGATCACTGTTCAGATGCTGTCAAATTTAATGGAGCTCTTCACAGTTTGGATGGTAAGAACACCTTACAGATGTGACAAACTCCAGGGAAGGGGCCCATTCCCCAAAAGTCCAATACACTGCATATTTTGGAGTTGAAGGCAGTCACCCATGTAACTGTAAAACAGCACCATCAAAATGATTTTCTGGGTGACAATCAGAATCTGTGACACTAACAAGCTTTCATTCTTGGTTGACCCACTTCCCAGAATGAGGTTAGGCAAACTCTAAATTTGTGCTAATAGAAGAGAGGGATGTACACAGCCATGCCACCGCTGCCTGTTGTGGCCTACTCTAACATCTGTAACATTTCTGGTGCTGTGTCAGCAAAAGCCCCAAATTAACAGTGTGTGCACCTCTATTGCAGTAGCCATCCCAGCATAGCTGTTTTGCTTTAGACTACTTTTTAATTGGGTCTGTTAACTGATCGTCCATGAACTTAAAGTTCATCACTCCATATGCAAAGCATCCTTTCTGTGCTTTAATATGCATTACAATGTGGTCAATTCTGGACACACGTTTTCTTATGAACAGACAAAGGTAAGATCATCAAATATCATGTTTTGCCATGTCATGCTGTGTCACTAGCCTGTGGCCTATTATTTACTGTCACTGCTGTGTGATATTTGGCTGTTATGTTTTGTAGTAATAGCTAACACTTGTAGGTCAGGACTGAATGACAAGGTGTCACTAGCACACAGGCCTCTGAGCCCCACTGGCTCTTTAAATGTGTTTAATAACCACAATAAAACACTGCACACACTGAAGACCACCATTATAAAAAGGTATCGCTTAGACTGCTCTTGCACCACTCCTCCCCACATGTGGCCTCCCTGCACGTGGCCTGCATGTGGCATGTAGTTATACAGCTACTGTCAGCTACTGTCACTTAGCATGTGAAATGTCTACTGTCTAATGATGAGGTGTCTTTACTGCCTATTT
Source organism: Schistocerca piceifrons (assembly GCF_021461385.2). Classification (NCBI taxonomy): domain Eukaryota; kingdom Metazoa; phylum Arthropoda; class Insecta; order Orthoptera; family Acrididae; genus Schistocerca; species Schistocerca piceifrons. The sequence continues at coordinate 249,684,273 of NC_060149.1, forward strand.
ACTTTAGTATGAAACAAAAAAATTATTCCCCTTAGAGAATGTGATGTTCATCACTTCTCTGTTTTTCACTCCATGCCACATCAAAATTATGATCGAAGAATGCATCCATATGATTCCCATCCACTTGACCTCTCCAGATACCACTGCTGTTAATCACCAGATGAGGTAGACTCGTCAAAAACAATGCACAATGTTTCTGACTTGTTACTCAATGCTGTGAATTGAATCAGTGGGCAAGTCCTACACTTTCCCATCCACACAAGTCTCATTCAGCAGCATTTATACCCCTTCCCTTTCCCCTTTCCCACCTACATATGTGAGGAGCATATGTAGCATCCGGGCAAGCCCATTCACCTTACCCCTCTCTCCCTCCCCACCTGCTGGCCACTGGTGGTGGCCATTACACAGTGGTATGAGCTGCCCTTGTCCCTCTTTGGAAGTGAGCCCTGCCACATTGAAGTGTCTGTCCGGATGCTGAATGTGCTTTGACCTTTACCATTATGGAAGCACTGCTAAAATATCATGAGCTACACATGAGTTGAAGATGTTGGGTTGTTGCAAAGGTGAGATTAGGAAAACAACAGATTTATGGTTATGAATGCCAAGTGGTTTAAGAATTAGTTAAGTTCATATTTGTCAAGACTTAAAAAAAGGAAAACATGTAGTGTAAAAACTCTCTAGCTTCTCCATGATACAATTAATCTGTAGAAAAGTCTTTACAAAGGAGACAGTTTAGCTATGAATGGACAGTGTGTTCTGTTGAATACTTCCAACATATTAGAACAAGAAGATGTTGATAGAGTAGAAATTAATTGTTTGTACATACATTTATGGTAGCCCTGGAAAAACCACTAATTTTGAGTAGTTTACATTTAATGCTTGTAACTATTTGTGATGTGATTTATTTATCCTCATACCAAAATGAATTGTGTGTAAACATGTAAAATGCTGGGAACAATCTGCCTTAGCATTTTAACTATACCAGTTTTTACCACCTAATAGATCATATCAATTAACATTTTGACTACACAGCCATTTGTTTGACAGACACAAACATTTAGGCATACGATCAATTTCTTCACAGTATGACAGGATGAATAATGTAAAACTTATCTTAGCCTAATTGAAAGACCACCTTATTGTATTGACATTATTTTACTTGCTCTCTATTGTTTCTACACATGAATAATAACGTCGTACAAGGTGTGTGAGAAAAGTAATGAAACTGGTTTTTTAGCTACCAAAGTTTTTATTTTTTTCAAACGACAATACTGTCTCCTTCAAAGTAGTTCCCTTTAGCAGCCATACACTGGTGGACTCATTGTTCCCTGTCTTGGTAACAGTGCTAAAGGGCTTCAACTAGTAGGGCCTTTAACAACTGGTCACATCCTTGAGTCCAAAAATAACATCCTTTAAGACATTTTTCAATTTCAGGAAAAGAAAAAGTCACAAGGACTCAGGACAAGTGAATAGGGTGGCTGTCGAACAAAAGGAATGCCTTTTGAGGTAAAACATTCTGTAATGGAAGTCAGTATGTGACATGGAGTATTGTCATGATGTAGCATCCTCTTGTCTTCAATGTGCAATGGTCAAAATTTGATGCATAGTTAAAGTGTTTAAGTGTAACAGGTCTTCCATCATCTTTATTGTTAAGTGTTGGTTTGATTTCACAAGAGCATGGAAATGTTTGATGTTTTCATTGGTTTTTTAAGTTGAAGGTCTCCCTCAGTGAGTTTCATCATCAACATGTTCTCAGCCAGATTTGTACCAGCAGAATACTTCTGCTGTTGATAAAGAATGTTCCCATGGGCCTGTTTCAACATTTGAAAGGTCACACCCATTCATTCTCCAAGTTGAACACTAAAACTTGGTGGCATAATGTTGCTCTAAATTCTGCTGTTCCATTTTTGTAGGACACAACAAAAACACAGCTTCATTGATGGCACTCTCAAAAATCACATGATGGCTGTATGGATCTGAAACTTGGGCTGAGAATCTGGAAGGGATGAACACACTGGTCTACACAAGTAGAACAACACAGCATTGCCATATCACTAGCAGTGTTATCAGTTCCATTACTTTTTCACACATCTAATATTAACTCCATTTTACCTGAACAACAGAGTCCAAGTAAAGGCTCAAACAATATTAACTTTATTATCACTGTTACTGCTGTCATTGTTAGAGGTGCACAGCAAGGTGGCACAGTGGTTAGCACACTGGACTAGCATTCCGGAGGACGATGGTTCAAACCCGTCTCCAACCATCCTGATTTAGGTTTTCCATGATTTCCCTAAAATAATTTCAGGCAAATGCCAGGATCGTTCCTTTGAAAGAGCATGGCCAGTTTCCATCCACATCCTTCCCTAATCCAAGTTTGTGCTCCGTCTCTAATGACTTCGTTCTCGACGGGACATTAAACACTAATTTCCTCTTCCTCATTGTAAGAGGTACTCTACACATCTTTTTATGTATGTCTTTGGTAACAAATGAAACATTAATTCCAGTGGCATGGCATAATTTAAACTCCATAACAAGCAAACAAAACTAATATAATGCACTAGTTCTCACAATATGCTGTAGCATTCAACTATGTTCCTAATAGTAAGACACATTCAGAAATATTCATTGGTAGAAATAGAGGAACCATTATGGATTAGCATAGACTTATGAGTATTTTTAGAATAATTTTGCTTAACTGGAGTGCAGAACTGTTTTCTGGATTCTCTTGTGGCATTTTAGCTACGCAAATGGTAAATCAACTTGGCTTTAGCTTTAGTTAGTTTCATGTTGCATGGATCATTTGTGTGATAAATCATTATGATGTGCAACAAGTTAGTTTACATTCACATTGCAAATTAATTTGAGAATGTAGCTAAATACTGAACATTTATAAGGTTGTATTTTTTAAAAATGTATACAGATGTGAGTTAGTAATTCCTGTCCTTTTACACATGACTGTAGAAAGTCTTATAAAGAATAGAAAGAACTGTGAAGCAGAGCCATATTCAGTTTGTTTACAAATTTCACTTTGCAGTCTCAGACATTTTATATCACTGGGTAAGTTACCAAAAAGTTAAGTTGTAGTGTTATGCATCCCTTTTTCTGCCAAAGACAACCTTAATGTAGAGTAATAAATGTCATGTGTTTCTGGTATTGTGATTATGCACATGACTGTCTTTTTTTTCTTTCTTTTTTTTTCTTTTGAACTGCACTGAATCACCCACAATGAACTTTATGAGGGAACAAATATAATGTGAAGCAGTAGTCAGAATGCCTAACTCCTTTGAACAGATATCTACAAGATGATCATGAGTGAGCACCACATATTATTCTTATGGTATGTTTTTGAGCAATCATGACTTTCTTTCTTCACAGCACATTATTCCATATGACATTATTGAGTGAACATGAGCAAAATATGTCAACTTCCTGATTTGTCTCTCCTCAAGATTTGAAATGACTGTAAGTGCAAATGTGGCTGGACAAAGTTGTTTTAGGAATTCCAAAATGTGCTTTTTCCAGATTAAATTCTCATCAATATGGACACTTTAATTGACAGTGTGACTATTCACAGGAAACCAGTCAATGATACTTTTAATAATATTGTTTTACCATTTCTTCTACTTGTGTATTCATGCTTGGATTGATGAAAATACTAGTGTCATCCCAAAAAAAAAAAAAAAAAAAAAAAAAAAAAAAAGGACCAAACACTGAGGCTCACAGTCAGGATAATGTCCCCAGATAGGACATCCACTGGTTGCATATACTATCAATCCCATAACACATCAAATTATCTGGAGAATAATGTGCTGAACACAGTCAAATGCCATAGATTGATCTCAGAAAATATTGGCCACCACTATTTTATTATTTAATGCTTGTAAAATTTGGAGAGTGAATATGTAAATGATTTCTCAGTTGAGCTGCACTTCTCTAATCCAGACTTGTGTTTTATTGAGGGTATAAATGTTGCTCATGTGAGATAATATTCTAGAATACCTAGCCTTCTCAAAAATTTTGGATAATGATGTTAGCAGCAAAACAGGTCAGTAGTTAGTGACATCTCTCCTGTCAACTTCCTTAAGGAGAAAGTACCTTGAGATAGTTATGCATTCCATATTTCAGATAATGCAGGGATTATTATATGGGAACAGATCTTTATTATTCTACTGCAAACACCATAAAAACCAGATGACCTTTTATTTTTGAGAGAATACATAATTTTCTTAATTCTAGATGGTTGGTGCTACATTCGTATGACAATTTAATGAGAATTGCTTTTTCAACATGCTGCTGTGTTTTTTTTCTCTTGAACTGCTTGTCTCTGTACTTTCTACCATATTTAAGAAATGAGTATTAAATACATACATTAAAAAAGTTTTGTATCACCTCAGTTCTGAGAGTTCCGGAACCTGTACAGAAAATTGGAATAGAGATCAACATAAACATCATTTCCACCCTTTTTATTGCTCACGAAAACCACACATTGCATATTGTACCACCATACAGGGAGACCTTCAGAGGTGGTGGTCCAGATTGCTGTACTCACTGGTACCTCTAATACCCAGTAGCACATCCTCTTGCATTGATGCATGCCTGTATTCATCATGGCATACTATCCACAAGTTCATCAAGGCACTGTTGGTCCAGATTGTCCCACTCCTCAATGATGATTTGGCTTAGATACCTCAGAATGGTTGGTGGGTCATTTCATCCATAAACAGTCCTTTTCAATCTATCTCAGGCATGTTCGATAGGGTTCATGTCTGGAGAACATGCTGGCCAATCTAGTCGAGTGATGTCATTATCCTGAAGGAACTCATTCACAAAATGTGCATGATGGGAGCACTAATTGTTATCCATGAAGATGAATGCCTTGCTGATATGCTGCTGATATGGTTGCACTATCGGTCAGAGGATGGCATTCACATATCATACAGCCATTATGGTGCCTTCCATGACCACCCACATTAGCCCCGCATAATCCCACTCCAAAACAGCAAGGAACCTCCACTTTGCTTCACTCGCTGGACAGTGTCTAAGGCACTCAGCTTGAACAGGTTGTCTCCAAACATGTCTCCGATGATTGTCTGGTTGAAGGCATATGCGACACTCATTGGTGAAGAGAACATGATGCCATTTCTGAGTGGTTCATTCGGCATGTTGTTGGGCCCATTTGTACCACACTGCATGATGTTGTGGTTGCAAAGATAGACCTTGCCATGGAGTGAAGTTGCACATCATGCAGCCTATTATGTACAGTTTGAGTCATAACACGACATCCTATGGCTGCACAAAAAGCATTATTCAACGTGATGGCATTGCTGTCAGGGTTCCTCCAAGCCATAATCCATAGGTAGCAGTCATCCACTGCAGTAGTAGCCCATGGGCAGCCTCAGCGAGGCATGTTGTTGACAGTTCCTGTTTCTTTGTATTGCCTCCATGTCTGAACAACATCGCTTTGGCTCACTCCAAGACATTTGGACACTTCCCTCATTGAGAGCCCTTCCTGGCACAAAGTAACAATGCAGACATGATTGAACCCTGGTATTGATTGTCTAGGCATGGCTGAACTACAGACAGCAGGAGCCATGTACCTCCTTCCTGGTGGAATGACTGGAACTGATCTAATGTCTGTTTACATCTTTTAGTTTACATCTTTCAATGGGTTCAGTGGCATCTCTGAACAGTCAAAGGGACTGGGTCTGTGATACAATATCCACAGTCAATGTCTATCTTCAGGAGTTCTGGGAACTGGGGTGATGCAAAATTTTTTTTGATGTGTGTAGATTTACTACATGTGACTCATCGTTAATAGTCCTTCCATTTAATTCAATAGTGATGTTACCCTGTCCTGTGGCGGTTTGACCTGTCTCTCATTTCATGACATCTCATATAGCCTTGTGGCAGTACACTGCAGCACATTCATGCCTACCACCTGTCTGCTTCAGCAGATGACAACAGCAGATAACAACAGCAGATGACACATGGATCAGCCATGAAGAAAGTGGGCCTAAGTAGTGGAATCTCTCACCACCATGCACTGCTTTGCTGCAGCTCTGCAGTTTTTCCAGAGAGAAGTATGTGACAGAAACAGCTCCTTGACTGGCACTTCCTGTGCCAATGCCAAACAACTGACATGGTCTCCTAAGCAAGATAGTGTTTTATAGTGAGTGTTGATTGTGTTTTGTGAAATGTGAGGTGCAGTAGCCATATTTTGGACATGTACAGGTGGAGAAAAGATGATGCTTCAGCTGAACAGTGATTGGTGGCATCTGCAAACCTTACTGAGGGACAGTGGCAGATCATTAAATTTTTTGTTCATATGCACCAATTTGATATTGATGTATTCATGCTGGCCCTGGCAGTTTCATGGGACCCGTATACTACTTCTGTATCATGGAATTCTTAGTAACAATTGTATTCTAGCAGATAGTGTGCCAAATGTCACCTAATTGCTGTGGACTACCATTTGAATGCTTGCAATTTTTGTTTGTTACCTCCTGTATTGTTGTCATGATCATATGTGTACAAACAGCACGTACACCTCAGTATGAGAGCCTAGAGTGTTGCCATCATGGTTTATCCCAGCTTCTGACCTTTAGAGATATGATGCACACTTAGATTAAACAGTTCCATACAACGAATACTTGTGAACCCTTTACTGTTTATTCCTTGTATTTCATTGTATATAATTTTTGACATTTGCAATGTGTTACTTTCGTCTCACTACAGCCTTCAATTCAGTGAGGCTATCAGGCCTTACAGGAATTATTTCTCCTGTGTCTACTTTTATTGCTATAGAGTTTTACTGTGTTGATGTTCTCAAGTTAATTTTCATGTAATTGTATTCTGTAGCAATAAAGGGACAAAAAAATCAAAAAAGTATTTTCCATTTGCCCTTCACTTTTATCCCACTTATGCCCGCACATACTAGTGCACCATAGGCAGCTTATGTGTGCAAGGTTAGTGAGGAATGCATTTCCAAAACTAGTGATCCCGAGGTGATCCTCATGATCATACAAGGGGTTAGATATTTCTGCCCCTTGGTGGAGGGGTTCCATTTCATACTTTTTACAGACCATCTCCCCTTGACAATGCATTTCTTTCACAAATAGGGCACTCAAATCTAAACTCACCAGTTCTGACAGCAGGAGTATAGTGGACAGTTCACCAGAGACATGTGGTAAGAGCCGAATAGAGAACACAGTCATTGATTATCTTAGCTGATCATGTGCCCTTACTACTCCCCTCAACTATGGGAACCTTGTTGCAGTCCAGGTTGGCAACCCCTAGCTCCTACAGCTGCAAGATGACCTAAATACGGATCTCAACCTGCAACTGTGAATGATGCCGGGGTGGCCGAGCGGCTCTAGGCGCTACAGTCTGGAACCGCGCGGACGCTACGGTCGCAGGTTCAAATCCTGCCTTGGGCATGGATGTGTGTGATGTCCTTAGGTTAGTTAGGTTTAAGTTGTTCTAAGTTCTAGGGGACTGATGACCTCAGAAGTTAAGTCCCACAGTGCTCAGAGCCATTTGAACCATTTTTGTGATGTCCATGACAGTACCAATCACTTGCATGCCCCCTTGGAGTGTGTCTGCCCCTACCTCCCCCTGTACTTCTTCAAGCTCTTGCACAGCCTAAACCATCCTGGTGACTGTGCATCTGCCACACTTGTTCAGGAGCATTTCATTTGGTCTAATATACAGTGCCACTGCACCAACTGGGCCCGCGTCTTTGTGCTGTGCCAATGCTCTAAAGTATGCAGTTATGTGCATGATGCCATCACCTCTTTTCCCCAGTGGACCATTGTTTCTTCCACATATATATTGATATCATAGGCTCACCATCATGTAGGCCATCATCTAATGGCCACCAGTATCTCCTTACTATCACTGATAGCTTCACCCAGTGGCGTGAAGCAGCATCTCTGCCTCACATAACACAGACACAGTGGCAAAGGCCTTTGTAGATACTTAGGTCTCACATTTTGGGTGCCCCCACCATATCATAACCAACCACAGGTGGCAGTTCTCATCTTGTTTACTTAAGACTCTCTCAGCATCCTAAAAGCTGCCCTTACATACCACCCTGCAACTTGGTCTGCTGCTCTGCCTCTAGTCATCTTAGGTTTACAGGTTGCCCACAAAGTGGATTTGGGCACATCCAATGCCAAGCTTGTGTACAGACAGCTGCTTGCCCTCTCAGGTGACCTCACTGAGCCACACGCCCTACCAGCCATGACCTGCATCTCAGCCTTCATGCAGCAGTTCCATGACTCAATAGCATGCCTGTACCTAGTGCATTCCAGGTGGCACATCAAACACTAACACTTCATGCACTGAGATCGCAGCATATGCATGCATATGATGCTCCAGGTGGATGTCTGCCAACCATTGCTTGACCCACAGTACTCCTTCTCACACCTCATCCTCTTGTGAGGCATGTAGACATTCTCCCTGTGACACCAAGGCATCATGGTAGTCTCAAATGATTGCTGAAGCAGGTACACATGCTAGACCTCCCAAGCCTATGTGCATCACTGACCTTCAAGAGTGACATGGCACCAAGCTATGCCGATGGTGCCTTACCCAACACTGCCAATACAAGTCATGGCCTGTGGGTCACTTGGGTGGAGGCTGCCTAGCTGCTCATGCCACCAACCAACCTGACAGAGTTGCTAATGACATCAGCCACCCCGCCCCTGCCACTGGACCTTTCCCTGGCTGCCACGTCCTAGTCATAAGATGAAAATGCTGCACCCCTGATACCAAGGGACTATTGACCAGTGGCACACCATGGGATGTGCCCAAGCAGTGATGTGTGACCTGGACTGCAAGCATGGGGCAGCCACAGCTGATGCCCACAGCACCAACAAAAGACAGCACATAGTATACTGCCCATACAGGGTGCACTGGGCACCACCAACCATGTGTCACCTGCCCACACACTAGCACACAGCCACCTCTCTCACCAAACCCTGCCCCCATTGCACACCATGCCCCATTGCACCAGCAAACTGAGGGGTGCAGCTCTGCCCCCACTCCAGCCAGTGGTGCATGTCAGGTCACCCAAGAGCCAGGCTTACCATGGGACAAGGTCATGCCTGCCATCACACTGTCATCATGTCTGCCACTGCAACATACTCTGGCCCCACTGATGCCACACTGCAGCCTGCCATGGGGACCACGTCACATGTCAACGCTGTCTCTGCCTTAGCTGCCACCTCCACCCTCTCCCAGTACCATGTCACTGCCTGGCACGGGGGGTACAGCCAGCACTGCCATCACCACCACCATTACCAATGCCCACGTCCCACCATCACCTTCTTGCAAGGGGGAACTGTGTGGTGATGCACTACAGCACCTGTGCACCTGCCACTCATCTGCTTCAGCAGACGACAAGAGCAGATGACATGTGTATAGACCATGAGCAAAGCAGACGTAAGTTGTAGAATCTGTCTCCATCACACACTGCCCTCCTGTAGCTGTGGGGTATTCTGGAGAAAAGCATGTGACAAATAGAGCTCATTGACTGGCACTTCCCACACCGATGCTGAACAATTGACATGTTCACCTGAGCAAAATAGTGTTTTACAGTGAGTGTCAATTGTGCTGTGTGAACTTGAAGAAGTGACTTGCTACAAGGTGCAGTAACAGCATTCTAGACATGCACAGGTGCAGAGAAGATGATGGTGGTGAGTCTGTACTGCACACTTAAGCTGAACAATGACTGCTGGCTTCTGAAAATCTTGCTGAGAGCTAGTAGCAAAGCATTAAATTTTTTGTCCTTACGGACCAGTTTGAAATTGATGTATTTATGCTGTCCCTGTCAGTTGCATGGGTGTGACTAGTTGCTTCTGCATCATGGATTTCTTAGTAACATTTGTATCCTAATGGATAGTGTGCCACATGTTGCCTGTTTGCCATAGACTAGCATGTACGCGCCCCCAATTTTTTGTTGCCTCCTGCATCATCATCATCATCATCATCATCATGATTGTGTGTGGATGGTGTGCACAACTTGACGATGAGACCCTGTCGTGTTGCCATCATGCCTTATACCTGGCACCTCACCTTTAGTAGTGTGATCCATACTTATATTAAACACCTCCATGCAAAGCATACTTGTGAACCCTTTACTTTTTATTCCTTTTATTTGCTTAGGTATAAAATCACTGTATGTAACTTTTGAAATTTGCAAGTCATCACTTTCCACTCACTGCAACCATCAGTTTAGTGAGGCCACTGTGTTCTATGGGAATTATTTCACTTGTGTCCTTAAGTGTGTTCTTGGAATTACTGATTTCTGACATTATGTGCATGTTACTCAATTTTTTAGTAACTTTTCTTAATAATTTTGAGTAATTTTTGTAGGGGTGCAACTACTGCAAGATATTTACTTGTTCTTGTCAACATATACATTTCGTTTTCCTTTCACAAAATACTTTAATCTCTCTAGGGAGCCATGGCTGTTTAATGTCTTTTCTGATTAGTTTTAGTGGAGAGGTATTTTCAAATAATGACACTGATTTATGATGGAATAGAAGAAATTTCATGTTACTATTAAATTCATTACAAATTTGATTCCAGATCAACTCTTGCAAACTGTTCTTAAAAACATTTGTACTGGAGTCATTAATTATTCTAACTGATTTCTGCTAAGGAGTTTTCATACTGTAAGGCACTCAATGTGCCTTAAGGTCAGAGAGAGCATTCAATAGTGGATAAACAGTTATTTTCTAGCTTTGATCTTCACCAAAGGAAACATTGTTAATTAGGGTCCCAATGACTATGTCTGCCCATGGTGGAAAGTTAATTACTGAGATAAAATTGAGGAAACCAAATAAGGCTTCTACATCATTTTTTACTATCAAACTTCTTTAGAAACACTACATTGAAGTCACCACATACTACTAACTGCTTGATGCTGTCTGACAGATAGCATAGCAGGGAATCCAGATTCCTCATAAACAGTTAAAAATCCACAAGTGGGGATCTGTATATAGTTACAATTAAAGGTGAACTATTTTTAAGTATTAATTCACAAGCACACACTTCTGTGAGCTGATCGCAACAAAATCTATTTCTCTCAATATTTTTGAACTTGTGTTCTGTGTTAATATATATAACAACTCTTCCTTTTCCAAAATTACTTCTACATGAGTAACATACTGGAGTCTAACCTGTTATATTTAACTCCTCTAACCCTGTGGTTATGTGGTGTTCAGATAGACACAGGATGTCTATCTTTTCAGAGCTCTCTAAATTTTTCAAATAGGCAAGAAGCTCTTCTACCTTATTACTCATTCCTCTAATATTCTGGCAAAATAAGTCAACCTTACTTTTTTATGCATTCTTAAGCATGTTGCAAGGCTTGTCTGTTATTTTTAACCTCTTTCAAATTGGGTTACCTGAATCTGGACTCTAACCTACAAAAGATGCCTCCCTGACACCAGTAAACACAGAGATCTTGCTTTATGTGATGTGGCCTCCCATAGATTTCCTGCAAGAAGGTCAGCCAAACTATCTTTCCTGTTCCTATTTGGTTGTAGGCCATGTATAGCATATCCCAATCCCTCAGTTGTAGAAACAGGCTCTGCTCTCATTTCATTTCAGTCAGCTGCAGCCTACTCAACTCAGCATTCACACAGCTCACAGCAGTGATAAACCACAGCTGATCATGTTGCTGTAGCACCCACAAAACCCACATTTGTGTCTGTAGTTGCTACTCATACTTCATCCAGGTCACCCCTAAAGCAGCAATTTCTTTCTTAGCCAGGCTGTTCCCGACTCTACCTACTACAATAAACTGATCCTCCTTTCCAAAATCTTTGTACAAATTCCCTATGTCCACTGTTACCTGGCTAAATCTAGCACTTGGCTTCATAATACTTGTGACCCAATATATTATTCCTAATTTGTCCTGTACTTTCTGGTCTACACCCCTCCCGAACAGATCATGAAGGCCCAATGGTACTGACCAGCTTCCGTGTCATCCTCAACCCACAGACATCACTGGATGCGGATATGAAGGGGTATGTGGACAGCACACCACTCTCCCAGCTGTATATCAGTTTCCGAGACCGGAGCCGCTACTTCTCAATCAAGTAACTCCTCTGTTTGCCTCACAAGGGCTGAGTGCACCCCACGTGCCAACAGTGCTCGGCGGACTGGATCATCACCCATCCAAATGCTAGCCCAGCCCGACAGTGCTTAACTTTGGTGATCTGATGGGAACTGGTGTTACCACTGCGGCAAGGCCATTGGCCCTACTTCAGGTAACAAGTAAAATTAATTCAATACCATAAGCTCAAATATTGATGAAGAAGTTGAAGAGCTGTTCCCTTTTTTGCCCATTGCTAGTTACCTTTTCCCAGTTCCCATGATCTTTTTCCCCCTTCAGCCTATCTAGTTCAAATTTTGCATGTTGTAATTCAGCCTGAAGTGCACAAATCTTTGGCTACTGTTCACTGATACTCTTGTCTTATTTGCATGGCCTACAGTTCCATGGGACAACGTTGCTGAGTTCCCCATTTAATTCCCCACAGTAATCACCCAAGTTAAATTCCAACCCACAGTCTACACATACCACTCCCTCTTCGACTATTCTACAGCAACCAGCAAGATCCACATTTACCATGCATTGCAAAACAGATTACATGCTTAAAATGGGTTTACATCACTAAACATGTTTTATGCTACATGAATTTTCATTATTTATGAGCCAAAAAAGTTAGTCTTACAACTTAGCACTTCAGGTGTATCATGAAATGTAAGAAGTTCATTATTTCAACTTACACCAATAGCTCAGCACTCACTTAACTGCAATTTCTGATAATTAACTTATTCACAACAATATGTAACTTTTAATGTACACAAACTGTATTCAAACAAACAATTTTAATGTAAAAAAACTGTATGTAAAGAAACTGCTAATGCAAAATCAAACAACTTAAAATTTATGCTACTTTTTGGAAATATGAACTTAATAATGAATGGACATGCTCTACTTAAATTGTTTCAGTACTACTATAACAACATCTGTGATACTGCACAATTTGACATTTCCTTAAATGACTACAGATAATTTATAATTTATACAGATAATTTATAACATTAAGCAAGTTTCCATTTTTCTAGTTGAGCATTAAAGTGTTTGGTTATATGAAGTGGTGTTATAGATTGTAATAGCAGAAGAATGACATTTGTGTGCAAATTAGCTTATGCTTGGTGTGGATGGGTGCAGAAATGAGTGTAGTTTCTGTTATCACTGTTCAGAAATTAATTATGGATTACTGAGTTGATTTTGTTTAGTACTCATTGCATTAGGAAAAATGAGGAAAATAAAAATAAAAGTTTTAAGTGCTGTTAACATAGCTTATTAAGTGAGTAAGTTGTCCTTCAAATAGCATAGAATGTCATTAAACTTCCTTGTTTTTAAAAAAAGAAAAAAGATGAACTGCTTTAATAGTAAGTAGAAACTAATGATATTGAGAATGTTATAAGAGCTACAATGGAACATTGTTAATAGTTTATATGTAAGTAATACACTAATGAACTTGGTAATAATGAGCCATCATAGTAATGGTACTAGCCTGCATAAATCCCTTGATTTAGGGGCATGTAATTCACTCATGAAACTTTCATTATTTTACCGGATGTGTGTTGATTGTACCACTTTCAGCCTCTGTGCAACTGTAATCTCAAGTTAAATGTTGTTGACATAATACACAGAGAATGCAAGGTTATAATACAATTTTCTCATAGCTGTTATAAGTTATATTAGTCAGAAGAACTTCAGTACCTGTAAACGAGATTTATATTCGTTAATAATATTCATTTAGCAGTAGGATGTTGACATCTCTTACCCAGAAGTTAGATCTACTGTTGTTAATCCAATTGCTTTTACAAAAATAGTTAAAATGATACTATGTCTAACAGCACAGCTTTTAAATATATAGATGCTACATTCCTAATGCAAGTGTAAGCGGGTATATGATAACCATTAAATTCGATAGCCATGTCAAGCAATTTTATGTTGTACATGCAAAATATCAGCCCGGGGACTTATAGTAGGTTTACACTGTAGTTTTACAAAGTAACTTAAATGTAACCAGGTTTTCTGGCTTCATTTCAACTACCTAACTTGGTGACTGTCAAACAGTTTTTGGGGTGTATAACTCAGTTTTAATATAGTTGCTCCACTTAAAATATCATTTGGGCTTAGCCATTATGCATAGACAGGTACTTTGTAACATGTTCATCAACTACATCTACATCTACATACATACTCCGCAATCCCCATATGGTGCATGGCGGAGGGTACCTAGTACCACAACTAGCAATTTCTCTCCCAGTTCCACTCCCAAACAGAACGAGGGAAAAATGACTGCCTATATGCCTCTGTATGAGCCCTAATCTCTCTTATCTTATCTTTGTGGTCTTTCTGCAAAATGTAAGTTGGTGGCAGTAAAATTGTACTGCAGTCAGCCTCAAATGCTGGTTCTCTAAATTTCCTCAGTAGCAAATCACAAAAAGAATGCCTCCTTTCCTCTAGAGACTCCCACCCAAGTTCCTGAAGCATTTTCGTAACACTCACTTGATGATCAAACCTACCAGTAACAAATCTAGTAGCCTGACTCTGATTGCTTCTATGTCCTCCCTCAATCCGACCTGATAGGGATCCCAAATGCTCGAGCAGTACTCAAGAATAGGTCGTATTAGTGTTTTATAAGTGATCTCCCAAAATCCTACCAATGAACTGAAGACAACTATCCACCTTCCCCAAAACTGCCATTACATGCTTGTCCCACTTCATATTGCTCTGCAATGTTACGCTCAAATATTTAATTGACGTGACTGTGTCAAGCGCTACACTACTAATGGAGTATTCAAACATTACAGGATTCTTTTTCTTATTTATCTGCATTAATTTACATTTATCTATATTTAGAGTTAGCTGCCATTCTTTACACCAATCACAAATCCTTTCCAAGTCATCTTGTATCCTCCTACAGTCACTCAACGATGACACCTTCCCGTACACCACAGCATCATCAGCAAACAGCCACACATTGCTATCCACCCTATCCAAAAGATCATTTATGTAGATAGAAAACAACAGTGGACCAACCACACTTCCCTGGGGCACTCCAGATGGTACCCTCACCTCCGATGAACACTCACCACATGGACAACGTAACTGAAAATGCAGTGAAATACCATTTAGATATGACTATAACAGGTAAAATTGACATGGATTTACTCATAACAAAACTAATTCTAGAATGATCTGATACTAACTAATTCAATGTGGCTACCACCACTGAGCCTTATGTAACATGTAACAATTAAAATTTCATTCTACTTATTGGTTGAAGTGAACAAAATTAAACTTACAACTGAAATTTGTATGCTTTCATAAAACTTGTTATGGATTTTAGCTTGGCAAATTATGACAACATGCCTGATATAATTAGTATCTTGATAAAAATTCAGCTTTTATGCTAAAATTTCATGAAATATACACTGACTAGTTTCTTCTATTAATTACTTCATAATTACACTATGACTTTTGGTCCTGACATGAATTTGGTGTCATGATATTGAGTTCTATTGTAATAATTACTGCTCTTTAGCATATTATTCTTAAAAGGAATGTCCTCATTTTGTGTTTACATTTGGTTTGACATAACTTGCATTTGTAGTACAGTCCTTCCATGAATTTATTGTAACTATTAGTTATGTACTCAATTTCATCATATGTCAGTTAGTTTTCTTTGATACAGTAAGCAAGTAATGATACATTTGAAACTTCCACATGTGTGTGACGTTTTCCAAAGATTTTGTGATAGCATCATAATCTCCAATATATACTGTATTATTCTCTGCATTTTATACGGTCCCATCCTGCCACATTACATACCCCCCCCCCCCACCCCCTCCCACCCCCACCCCCACACGCACCCCCAAAGTATCACACATAACAATTAAGGGTAAGACATTATCACAGCATACATGTGCCAGGATAGGAACTTCTTTACACAAATTAATTGTAATATCAGTGTATGTTTGTGAAAAAGGTGGTGATAAATTCTAATCTCTTATTCACATTACATAGATATTTATCTAAAGTATTATTTATCTAACATTTATATTTCCTTTCATTACCAAAGATGATGTGACTTACCAAACAAAAGCGCTGGCACGTCGATAGACACACAAACAAACACAAACATACACACAAAATTCAAGCTTTCGCAACAAACTGTTGCCTCATCAGGAAAGAGGGAAGGACAAAAGGATGTGGGTTTTAAGGGAGAGGGTAAGGAGTCATTCCAATCCCGGGAGTGGAAAGACTTACCTTAGGGGGAAAAAAGGACGGGTATACACTCGCACACACACATATCCATCCTGTGTGTGCGAGTGTATACCCGTCTTTTTTCCCCCCTAAGGTAAGTCTTTCGGCCCCCGGGATTGGAATGACTCCTTACGCTCTCCCTTAAAATCCACATCCTTTCATGCTTCCCTCTCCTTCCCTCCTTCCTGATGAGGCAACAGTTTGTTGCGAAAGCTTGAATTTTGTGTGTATGTTTGTGTTTGTTTGTGTGTCTATCACATCATCTTTGTTTTTAGATATATTTTTCCCATGTGGAATGTTTCCCTCTATATATATATAATTTTACAAATGCCTAGTGAATGTCCTCCTTTCACTCCATGAATTCACGGCTACATCCAAAACACATGTGAGAACCATCACTATACAATGTGATTCTTCAATTTCTCCCAGCGTATTTCTTGCTCGAACAGTCCACAGATGTACTGCTGGTCCCTAGTGTCCAACGGGCACAATATTTTGGCGATCAGACATGTGGCCATCGTCAGGTGCGCTGACACACTGAGCTCCTGAGGGCAGCCACTCTCAGGAGCTCAGTGCATCAGTGAACCTGACGATGATGACATTTCTGATTGCCGAAATATTGTGCCCGTTGGACACTGTGGACTGCTCGAGCATCATCATACAGTTTCCCATTTCACCTCAGTTTAAGGCAGGTTTTTCTTTTCTCTGAACCATTACATAGTCTCCATTACAAACAGTTCAGTCAGAGCACAACTACAGGGAAACATAAACAATTCTAAACTATCAAAATGCTTGGTTAGGTTTTGCAGTTTCTAATATTACGTAATTAAATGAGTTCAATGAAAACTTAATTCAGTATTGCAAGTATTATTCAATAGTACACCTGCATGATTAAATCAGTTACATTTCACTTTTATTTACTTATTCATATATACAGGTTCTTATTAAGTAGTGTGACTTGTTCCAGCATTTGGGATGCATGTAGTGTATGTGGTGGCAAAATTACAAGATAAAATGATAATTAAATATACTGCTGATTAGAATGGCTTTGATTGTTTTGTCAATTCATCAAGTAGTATTCATAGTGTGATAGTATAATTTTCAAATGGAATATAAATTGTTTTCTTAACCATTTCCCAACTTGACTTTGGTTATTTTATAATGTAAGCTGGCAGATTGACAGGTAGTAATCTTAACAGTCTTAAAATAACTCTGTACTGTGATATTTTGTTTTAGGATTGATAAGTGCTTTCTTAGGTGAACATATATTGGAATATGTAAATCAGCCTCAGCCTACAGCTTTTCTTCCTAGTATTGTCATATCTTCATCTTTTTGTCAACACAGTAACATAAGTGTTCAAGCATAATGCATGTATAAGAAATGACAAGATTCTGCTTACTGTGGCAATAACTGGATAACTGAGCATCTCATATAGTAATCATGGACAAATATTATAAATAGTCTCCATCCTATTACAATACTTTGTTGCATTAAAGTGAATTCACAGAAGTATTAATCATCTGAGTATGTTACTTCAAATATGTAACCAGCATTTACATATGATATTATATGCATGTAAAACACATGGTAAATTCTTGCATACACAGACAATTATTCAAAAACCGTGTTTCCTATGAAATAATAGCCAAATGTTGTAAGTTGTTTCAACCAAGTAAAACTGTTCATAATGAACTATATTATGTTAAATGAAAACTACTACAAGTCTAGCTTTGATGTAACTTCTAGGACTTCATTATGCTTTAGACTTGAGAGTATGTACATATGTGAAGTTTGTGTAATATATGGAAAAATGTAACTTATCAACATGAAAAGTGACAGAATTCTGTTCTTTACGGAATACCTTCCTAAACAAATTTGAAAAAAATATCCTCATAACTCATTTATATTACTTACAGCTAACGGTACAATATTCTTAGTATTATTCCACACCAGTTCTAAATTTCCATGACAGAATGTGCCTCTACACAATAGTGTTTCATTCAATTCATTATATTTTCAGAAAATTATATCATAATAGGAAAACTTCTCGCATAGCATCAGAAAATACAGTCTCCACCCCACCCCTCCTCCCCCCATTTAAAAAAAAAATAAAAAACAGTTATCTGGTTTCTTTTCAGTTTGATCACTCCCCTCCCACACATTTGGTCTTGAGTATTTTCTCTTTAAATGGTCTAGACTTGCTACAAGAAACACTCAGATGGCATATAATGTTGGCCAGCAATATCAATTTCCTACAAACATTTTCTATAAATAACTGTTTTACTATTTTCATTATCTCAGGACATGGTTTATTACAAACTCATCAAATGTAGGCAGTTTGTTTCTTCAAATTGCCATCAGCCTCAAAGTGAACTTCTTACAAACCTTTGTCTTATTCCCAGATACAAACATGTACCACATAACACAACTTATCAACACACAATACAGTAGGGAATAAAGTTCCCTAACATATTGATACCACACCATAATCATCATCCTCAAAGTACTATAGCAAAACTCATACTTCATTAATATTTCATCAAAACATGAAGAAAATCCCTACATTTCCTCATTGCATTATATATAGATCTACCTTAACATAACATCATAATACTCATAGTCAACTCACACATTTCATCATTCACTGAGGTGACAAAAGTCACAGGATATCTCCTAATATCATGTCAGACCTCCTGTTGCCTCATGTAGTGCAGCAGCTTGACATTGTATGGACTCAGTAAGTTGTTGGCAGTTCCCTACTGAAATACTGAGCTGTGCTGCATCTATAGTTGTCCATAACTGTTGAAGTGTTGCCAGTGCAGGATGTTTTGCACAAACTGACCTCTTGATTATATCCCGTAAATCTTCAGTGGGATTCATATTGGGTGATCTGGATGGTTCAAATCATTCACTCAAATTGTCCAGAATGTTCTTCAAACCAATTGTGAACATTTGTGGCCCAGTGGCATGACATTGTTATCAGGGGACATGAAGTCCATGAATGGCTGCAAATGGTCTCCAAGTAGCCAAACATAACCATTCCAGTCAATGATCATTTCATTTGGACCAGAGGACCCAATCCATACGATGTAAATGCAGCAACCACCATTATGGAGCTACCACCAGATGCCCAGTGCCTTGTTGACAACTTCAGTCCATGGTTTCATCATCTCTGTCCCACACTTGCAACCTACCATAAGCTCCTACCAACTGAAATCAGGACTCATCTGACCAGGCCATGGTTTTACAGTTGTCTAGAGTCCAACTGATATGGTCACGAGCCCAGGAGAAGTGTTGCAGGTGATGTTGCGCTGTTAGTAAAGACACTCATGTCAGTTGTCTGCTGCCATCACTCATTAACTCCAAATTTTGCCACACTGTACAAATGATTAGGTTTGTCATATATCTCACATGGATTTCTATGGTTATTTCATGCAGTTTTGCTTGGCTGTTAACACTGACAACTCTACTGCTCTCAGTTGTTAATTGAAGGCCATTGGCATTTGCATTATCCATGGTGAGAGATAACATATTGTTGGCATACTTTTGACACTGTGGATCTTGGAATATCAAATTCTTTAATGATTCCTCAAATGGAATGTTGCAAGTTTCTAGCTCCAACTACCATTCTGCATTCAAAGTCTGTCAGTTCCCATCATTTGGCCATAATCATGGGGCAAACCTTTTTGTATGAATTGCCTGAGTACAAGTGACAGCTCCACCAATGCACTGCCCTTTTATACATTGTGTACATGACACTATTGTCATTTGTATATCTGCATATCACTGTCTCATGATTTTTGTCACCTCAGTGTAAATGCTCAACTTACTGTCCCCAAATTAAAAAATATTCTGACCACAGTGCATAAGTTTGCAAATCATAAACATCCAGCACATGTTCATACTTTCAAAAATGATAAAAACTCTTCTCCAAACATTAATCCAGTTTACTTGTAAATTTGCTTGTATAAGATGTAGTTCTCACCTGGTACTGTTTTCCAACAATTACTTGTGGCCTGGAAAATTCTCTCCTCTGTCTAAGCATCTATCACAGTAAAATGTATTTGAAATAAAACAAAATCCCTACCAATGTTATCAGTATAGTAGTTATAATCAAATGCTTACTGTAGATCTTGAAAATGATAATAGAAAACCAACAAGTCTGACTTCTTATCCTTCCATTTAGAAATATAGCACATTAGTACCCCAAATAGATCCAAATTTTGTGATTATGCAGTTTCCATAAAATGAGAAAGTATAGAAAATCAAAGTATGTCTAATGTCATTGAATGCAAAAATATTTCTCCTCAAAAACTATCAAAAATATTCTTTCTTAAAATGCAAGCAACTTCTTCACTATACAAGCACCATTGTATATATGTCTTTCCATCATAGCTGTGTAAGGTACTTAAAGGGTAACCATGTTACAGATATTCTCAGATTACAACCAATTAGACACAGGCTTTGTTTCAAAATCATGAGACTTTTGAACATGTAATAAACAACTTTTTGATAAATCTGCTATGTAAATACTCTTAAAAAGCTCTAGATATGTGTTCCCAATACATATTGAAGGAAAGTATGATAACAGATAAATCTTGAAAAGTTTACATATTAGGCAAACAATGAATATGGTGTAGAATCCAGAAATTATGGAAAAATGCACCACATTAGCTCAGGTCCAGTGTTCACCATTCACAAAGTACACAAATGTGTGTGTACCCTCCTGGGGACTTTGAAGTTTGGTTTAAATATGTGTACAACATCAGAACAAACAATTTATTTTCTGACACGCATAAAAATAGTTTGTCAACAAAAATCCACTGCTTTCAACCCTTCTACATTGAAAATTGCATTCCAAGAATCTTCTGATAAAATTTCATTTTCTACAGTTAAAGTTCTTTTTTCTTCCCAACCTGATAACTAAATTTTGATATTTCAAATTTTGTACTTCATTGTTCATAATATCAAGTTTACAACCCCATGACTATTCTAAACTGTTACTTACATCACTTGTTGTTTGTTCTACACTGTTATTTAGTTCACTTATTGACAGTCCTAAACTATTAATTAGTGTGCTTTCCATTGCCTCAGTTTTTCTATGCAAGATTTTATTCTGATTAACTTACTTAAATCATTATTTAGTTTTTTCATTTTTTCACCAGAAAAGTTGCTGAATTGATCAAGTCAATTTTTGTAATAATGGTGCAAAAATTACCTTCTTAGTTTTGATTATCCACATTAAAAAGTTTTACCTAACATACTAATAATAAAAGTGATTCACATGACCTAACCATTGTTTTCACTACTGTACAATTAAGCTGTAATTATTACAGTGCTTATCTTTTCTGTCATTCTTGAAGTCAGTGTTCCATGACATCAGTTTCCATTGATTCATTTTGTCACATTCCTTGTCCATCTAAATGTTTCATTTTTAGTCAGTAATGCTGTCCTTGCTGGCCATGTCCATACTTTTAGAAATTTTATTTTTATGATCCATAGAAACCAGAAACTCAAAAAATTGGTTAACATGTCAGTCCTGACCTTTACAGTGAAACCCAGCTGTCTCCACCATGTTTCGATGTAATCACGTTTCATGGCTAAATTTCAGTCACTGTACTCAACTTTCTGATTTTTGAAGTGATTTTGAGGTGTGTAGCTCCATTTTAGTATAGTTCCCCCATTTCAATATCGTTCCATATCATCAGGCCTCAGTTATTATGCACTGATAGGTACTTTGCAATGTGTTCAACAATCAATAATGTAATCTAAATGCAATGAAATGCATTTTAGGTATGTTTATTACAGACAGAACTTACATGGATTTACTGATCACAAAACTGATTCAAGAGTGGTATGTTACTCAATATCTCAATGTGACTTCCACCGTTGATTCTTATACGGGGTGAGTCACCTAACATTACCACTGGATATATTTCGTAAACCACATCAAATACTGATGAATCGATTCCACAGACCAAACGTGAGGAGAGGGGCTAGTGTAATTGGTTAATACAAACCATAAAAAAATGCACAGAAGTATGTTTTTTAACACAAACCTACGTTTTTTTAAATGGAATCCCGTTAGTTTTGTTAGCATATCTGAACATATAAACAAATACTTAATCAGTGCCATTTGTTGCATCGTAAAATGTTAATTACATCCAGAGATATTGTAACCTAAAGTTGACGCTCTAGTACCACTCCTCCGCTGTTCCATCGTGTGTATCGGAGAGCACTGAATTACGTAGGGATCCAAAGGGAACGGTGATGGACCTTAGGTACAGAAGAGACTGGAACAGCACATTATGTCCACATGCTAACACCTTTTTATTGGTCTTTTTCACTGACGCACATGTACATTACCATGAGGGGTGAGGTACACGTACACACGTGGTTTCCGTTTTCAATTACGGAGTGGAATAGAGTGTGTCCCGACGTGTCAGGCCAATAGATGTTCAATGTGGTGGCCATCATTTGCTGCACACAATTGCAATCTCTGGCGTAATGAATGTCGTACACGCCGCAGTACATCTGGTGTAATGTCACCGTAGGCTGCCACAATATGTTGTTTCATATCCTCTGGGGTTGTACGCACATCACAGTACACATTCTCCTTTAACGTACCCCACAGAAAGAAGTCCAGAGGTGTAAGATCAGGAGAATGGGCTGGCCAATTTATGCGTCCTCCGTATCCTATGAAACGCCCGTCGAACAGCCTGTCAAAGGTCAGCCTAGTGTTAATTGCAGAATGTGCAGGTGCACCATCATTCTGATACCACATACATCGACGTGTTTCCAGTGGGACATTTTCGAGCAACGTTGGCAGATTATTCTGTAGAAATGCGATGTATGTTGCAGCTGTTTGGGCCCCTGCAATGAAGTGAAGACCAATGAGGTGGTCGCCAATGATTCCGCACCATACATTTACAGACCACGGTCGCTGTCGCCCTACCTGTCTGAGCCAGCGAGGATTGTCCACAGACCAGTAATGCATGTTCTGTAGATTCACTGCCCCGTGATTTGTGAAACCCACTTCATTGCTAAACAGGTAGAACTGCAACGCATTCTCTGTTAATGTCCATTGACAGAATTGCACTCGATGATTAAAGTCATCACCATGTAATTGCTGATGTAGCGACACATGAAATGGGTGAAAGCAGTGACGATGCAGTATGTGCATGACACTACTTTGACTCAGTCCACCGGCTCTCGCAATGTCCCGTGTACTCATGTGTGGGTTCATGGCAACAGCAGCTACACATGAACTGCACCCGCTTCTCCTGTGATGGGCCTGTTACGGACCCATTTGCGTGCTACGACGATACCTGTTGCATACAATTCATGGTAGATGTTTTGCGATGTGCAGCATGTTGGATGCTCTCTGTCTGGGTACCATTCTGCATACACCCTGCAGGCTTCAACTGCATTTCGTCGACACTCGCCATAGATGAATATCATCTCCGCCTTTTCAGAGTTCGAATACACCATGGTCACAGTTCCTACAACACTACACTATCATAGACGTCTGGTAACACAGTATTCTACAGTTGGTCTGCATGCAGAGACGAATGCAGAATAACAATAACAGCAAGCGCTACATGCGGACACTGCGACAGCTAGACCAAACCACAACAGTGCACTACAGCCACACTCGTAAACACGGTCATCATTGTAAACATGTCCCTGCAGATGCTGCTTGCCGACCGTGGCCCATGTTTGTTACAACACGCAACTGAACATCAGAGGTTTCAAGCGTCAACTTCAGGTTACAATATCTCCAGATGTAATTAACATTTTACAATGCAACAAATGGAACTGATTACGTATTTGTTTATATGTTCAGATGTGCTAACAAAACTAATGTGGTTCCATTAAAAAAAATGTAGGTTTGTGTTAAAAAACATAATTCCATGCATTTTTGTATGGTTTGTATTAAACAATTACACTAACCCCTCTCCTCACGTTCGGTCTGTGAAATCAGTTCGTCAGTATTTGATGTGGTTTACGAAATATATCCGGTGGTAACGTTAGGTGACTCACCCTGTATAATAAGCAACAATTATACTATCATTCTATGTGTTGTTTTGAATGAACATAATTAAACTTACAACTGAAATTTGTGTGCTTTCATAAAACTTGTTACATATTTTCACTTCACAAATCATGACAACATGCCTGATATATTTGGTGTAATTGGTTTTACATTACAGTTTCATTAAATATACACTGGCAACAACTCATTTGTTTTTTCTGTTAGTTACTACATTACTACATTATGACTTTTGGCCTTAACATGAATTCAGTGTCTTTACAATGAGTTCTATTATTATTACTACTACTCTTTTGTGTATTATTCAATTGTGCATTTACATTTGGTTTAACATATCTTGCATTTGTAGTAAATCCTTCCATGAATTTATTATAACTATTTGTTATGCACTTAGTTTCACCATAAGTCAATTAGTTTTCATAGATAGTAAGCAAGTAAAGATATAATTGAAAACTCTGCACATATATGACTTTGCAAAAAGATCACATGATAGTATCACAATCTCCAAAATAAATGATATAGTTCTCTGAATTTTATACTGCCCCTACCTGACACATTACATAGTTCCAAACAAGATACAAGGGTTGCTCAGAAAGTAATGTACCCCATTTTTTTCTCAGTGTAAAACAATGGTATGAATGTGAAACATTACATACGTATTATCTGAAGTCTCCTGAGTGAGCGTGCAAAGTTTCCATGACTTCTGACAGATAGTGTATCAGCAGGACAGTTTCAAAATAGTGTCTGTAGGTAATGTACATTACAAGCAATGCGCTTCCATTGAATTTGTCACTGCAGAGAAAGAAAGTGTGGGGAATATTCACAAATGCTTGTGCAAAGTCTATGGAGCATCTGCTGTTGACAGAAGTGCAGTTAGTCACTGGGTATGAATGATGAGGTCATCAAAGGGGGTTCAGTGGAGTTCCATGATTTGCAGTGGTCAGGGAGACCACCCATGGCTGTCCCACCTGACATGTTGCAGCGAGCTGATATTGTCATTAGTGAGGACAGATGCATTATGACTCGGCAGTTGGTGCTGCATCTGTCAATCAGCAAAGGAAGTGTGGATGCAATTATCTGCATGCTTGGATATTCAAAAGTGTGTGCAAGGTGGGTCCCATAGTGTCTAATGGTGGATCACAAATCTTACAGGAAAAACATTTGTCTTGATTTGTTGCAACATTTTGAAGCTGAGGGGGAGGCCTTCTTGTCGCAGATTGCAACAGGTGATGAAACCTGGGTGCACGATTTTGAGCCCAAAAGAAAACAACAGTCAAAGGAGTGGTGCCATCCCCACTCATCACAGAAGAAGAAATTCAAAGCAACTGCTTCTGCTGGTGAGGTCATGATCACAGTGTTCTGGGACTGTGAAAGTGTGATTCTCATTGATGTAATGTCAAGAGATGGTACCATTACTTCAGAAGCATATGTCAATACATTAACAAAACTCAAGACACTCTTCTGGTGACTTTGGTGCCACAGTAGCCCAGGAGATGTTTTGCTGCAACACGATAATGCTCAGCCCCACACAAGTCTGAGAACATCACAAAACAGGGTTGGACAATGTTACCCTGTCCACCCTACAGCCCTGACCTAGCCTCTTCAGACTTCCACTTGTTTGGGCCATTAAAAGATGCCATTTGTGGAAGACATTTTAAGAATGATGAGGGGGTGATGCACAGTGAAGGACTTGCTCTGACACCAGGACAAGGATTGGTACTGACAGGGCATACACACCCTTGTTTTGCACTGCAGCAAGGCCATAGAACAGGATGGAAATTACATGGAAAAACAGGTTTTGTAGATAAAACACCATTCTTTTGTTTGTGTAATTCTCATTATGTTCAATAAAGAATGGAAATGGAAATGAAATGAGCGTGTGGCGTCATTGGCCGGGAGGCCCCTCGCGGGGCAGGTCCGGCCGCCATATCGCAGGTCTTATTACATTCGGCGCCACATTGGGCGACCTGCACGCCGGATGGGGATGAAATGATGATGAACACAACACAACACCCAGTCCCTGAGCGGAGAAAATCTCCGACCCAGCCGGGAATCGAACCCGGGCCCAGAGGACGGCAATCCGTCACGCTGACCACTCAGCTACTGGGGCGGACAATAAAGAATTGTTGAAGAAAAGAAATACAGTGTATTACTTTCTGGGCAACCCTCATAAATGAAATTCTGAAATGTCACATTCATACTGTCCCTATCAAACCCATTACACAGTTCCAAAAAAGATAAATGAGATTCTGAGACATCAAATTCACCTTGTCACTATTCTATATTTAGCTACATACATAAATTTGGAAAGTGAAGTGAAGTTAAATAACTCCATTCAATGACAAGCAAAATCATTATGATAACCTGCTTAATAGCTCGTGGGTCCATCTTTGTAACACAATGTATCACTGACTTTGTGTATCATAGATTCTACAGTTCATTGGTGGATTTGTGGAGCTATGTGGCACCAGGTGTCTATGTACAAGTCATGTAAATCCTGTCAAATGTTCAAATATGTGTGAATTCCTAAGGGACCAAACTGCTAAGGTCATCGGTCCCTAGACTTACACACTACTTAAACTAACTTATGCTAAGAACAACATAAACACCCATGCCCAAGTGAGGACTCAAACCTCTGGTGGGAGGGGCCTCGCAATCCGTGACGTGGCACCTTAGACCGCGTGGCCACTCCGCCCAATTCCTGTAAATAACTGGCCACTGATTTGTGTATGTGCTGGTGGTGCTCAATATTGATCCAGGTGGGAACTGTCAGATTAACATCAGCCAAATTTTATGGCCAAGGCATTAACATGATTTTACAATCATGCTCCTCGAACCACTATAGCATGATTCTGGATTCAAGACATGGACAATTATAATGCTGAAAGATGGCATCATCATCAGGGAAGATATCAAGCATGAAGGGATGTAGGTGATTCACAGCTAACATGGTGTCTTTGATTACTACCACAGGTCCCATGCAAGCACAGGAGAATGTCTGTCATAGGATAATACTGCTCCCACAAGCCTGTGTCCAGGGTGCAGTGGATATTTCAAGAAGCTCTTAGCCTGGATGATGGTATTTGTGGAGATGACCATCCACATGGTGTAGGAAAAATGTGATTCATCTGATAAGCCAACATGTTTCCAGTGGTACACAGTCAAATCTTGATGATCACAAGCCCACTACAATCGTAACTAAAGATGTCAATGGGCCAAGATGTGAACATGCAGGGATTGTCTGCTGTGGAGCCCCTTGTTCAATAATTTGCACTGAATGGTGTGCTCAAAAACATGTGTGTCCACTGGAATTCTGCTCTTTCACCAAAGGTGCCACAGATAGCCATCTATCCTCCTTTGCAGACCAGAAAAGCTTCCGACCTCCAAGTGCTGTTTAGGATCATGGAAGTCCAACCATTTAGCACCTAGTGGTAGTTTCACTACCCTTCTACCACTTTCTGTAGTATTTCATGACAGTTGCATGTGAACATTCAACCAGCTTTGCCCTTTTGAGGATACTCGTTCACAGGTTCTGTGTAATAAAAATCTGCCCTGTGTCAGAGGCACATATCGCAGTAGATCTCTCCATTTATCTTTACTAGGGTAACCCCCATCCATCTCTGCTTGGCTTAGATACTTTTCTTACTGCATAACATGCTTGCAATGCCACCAGGAGACATTCAACCTTGTATTGGGCAGTGTTCAAAATGTTCTGGCTGATCAGTGTAGGTTTATTGCTTAACTACTTAATGAAGTCCCAGGCTCACAGCCTGGTTATTATTCTGCAATTCTGTAATCTTCCAACAATCAATTGTAAATGCCCAGATGCAATTCCACTCATTACTGAACATCGCTCCTCCTTGTTTGAAAGTTTTAAAATTTTACCAATGTGAAGAAAATGACTTGGTTTATTTTCTAACATATAACAAACTAATATTTAAAAATAAAGTTCATCACCACAGAAAAAGCCATAAATATACTTGGTTAACTCTAAATTCTCAGTCGATAATAGATTATGCAACAGCAAATCATAATTATATAACTTCAAGCTAAACAATGTAGAATGCTGAAGTTTTGAACAAGGAACAGTCCCTGTCTTACAGTTATCAACCTGTCATTTTTCTCCAAGATTGTTGAAACAAAAGAAACTGAACACCAAAACTAAAGAGGAATAAATTTTCAAAGTTAATATTCTGTCTTAAGACTGCATTAGACGTCTGCATAAAGAAAAATCAACCTCTTTAGCCACAAATTCTGACATTTCAGCGTACATAGGACATTAATGGTGCAACAACAATAATTTTGTTAATCAATCAGAACTGAAAGTTTATAATGGAGAAGACAAGAATTTGAGATGATGAAATTGCCAAAGTTATACAGGGTGTTTCCGTAAGAGTGTGCAAAAATGTAACAGGACATAGAGAATGCTCCACTGAACAATTTGAGGTAGGAAACCCGGGCTTGGAAAAGCCAGCTTAAGGAGATATGGAAATAAACTTGTCTACCGGTTTGTCTAGCATTACTATTTTCCAGCTTATTTACAACCAACACATGTACAAGTTTATGCATACTGTGCTGTTTATTTACATGTACATTCTTTATTTCCTACAAGGAAATAAGGAAGACGAGTCTGATTACCAGGGAGTCATGATGCACATTTTCTTTACTTTATTTATGCAGAAGGTGGCCCTGTTGTATCATATTTACATCGTCCTATGACAGAAAATGCTCTGAATCAACAGCAGATCCATTCATTACTCAGTGCTATTCAGAGACATACAGTGCAATATGATGGAATAGTACTGGTACTGCTGGTCTCTGGATTGGAAGGGGAGATCCTATTCCATGGCCTGTGTGTTCACCTGACCTGAATCCCCTTGATTGTTTCTTATGGGGATATCTAAAATCACTTGTGTATAAGACCCCAGGGGATATGAAGCTGGAATTAGTTGCCAGACTTATAATTGCCTGTGATGTGATTCAAAACACAGCAGGGATACTTATTAGGTTGCACCTGCATCTTGGTCGCTGATATCATGCTTACATTGAGGTTGATGGCTGTCAGTTTCAGCACATTTTGTAAGATACAGTACAAATGATACATTCATTGTGTCAATGATGGTTAACTAAGGTAAACAAAAAAGTACATTGTAATGTGATTTTATTCCTATTATCTCCTTAAGCTGGCTTCTCTGACCCAACCTCAAATTGTTCTATGATCTGTTAATTTTTGCATGCTCTTATGAAAACAACCTGTAGAAGAAATCCGAAAACCATTTCAAAAGTACATAGTAAAATCAGTTCCTGAAGAAAAAATGAAATAGAAAAAATAAATAATCATTGAAAAAATGTGTAACAGATGAATGCAGCTAGAAATGTAATAATTAATTAATTCTAAAACAAACGAAAAAGATGTATCATGAAGGCAAATAGAGATCAGACCAATGAAAATAGACAATACAATGGCGACAGATACTAAAGAAATAGCAAACATACTCAGCAATAATTATATAAATATGGCAGATAACTTGAATTCCATATGGGAAAAATATATCTAAAAACAAAGATGATGTGACTTACCAAACGAAAGCACTGGCACGTCGATAGACACACAAACAAACACAAACATACACACAAAATTCTAGCTTTCGCAACAAACAGTTGCTTCATCAGGAAAGAGGGAAGGAGAGGGAAAGATGAAAGGATTTGGGTTTTAAGGGAGAGGGTAAGGAGTCATTCCAATCCTGGGCACACACACACACACACACACACACACACACACACACACACACACACACACACACACACACATATATATATATATATATATATATTCTTGTGTCTGTGTATGTGCGGATGGATATGTGTGTGTGTGCGAGTGTATACCTGTCCTTTTTCCCCCTAAGGTAAGTCTTTCTGCTCCCGGGATTGGAATGACTCCTTACCCTCTCCCTTAAAACCCACATCCTTTCGTCTTTCCCTCTCCTTCTCTCTTTCCTGATGAAGCAACCATTTGTTGCGAAAGCTTGAATTTTGTGTGTATGTTTGGACCATTCCACAACTGTATGGAATTTTATAGACACATGGTGTAGCTAGAGGATGTCATTTATCTTGTGTGGATCTTAAACATTCTTTTATTTTCATGGTGGGTACAAAAACATATTCCACATCGTACTTGCTTCAAATTTTTCCAATGCGATCAGTGACCTTACTGGCAAATGGTAAGAACACTTTCCCCTTGGGTTGGTGTCGATCCTCATCTGTCCTGGTTGTCAGTCTCGGGCATAGTGCATGATTTATCTCTCTGTTGGAATGCCCATTCTCCTTGAAGGTCACTCTAAGGTGTTCAATCTCATCATCTAAGTTAGCTGGTTCACATATTTTGTGCGCCCTATCTATTAATGTTTTAATCACCCCTCTTTTATGTCTTGGGTGGTGGTTATAATCTTTCTGCAGATAACAATCAGTGTGTCTGTCTTTTCTGAAAACCTGATGATCCAATGATCCATCCTCTTGTTTGATTAGAGTCACATCTAAGAAGTTCAGATGTCTATAAAATTCTGTGCAGTTGTGGAAAGGTCTATATAGGTACAACACAAAGAAGTGTCAACACCCGTCTGGGTGAACATAAAAGGAACTGCCGCCTCAGACATATTGATAAATCAACTGTAGTGGATCATGTGTTTCAGGAAGGTGATAATGAAATAAAGTTTAGTGAGATGACCGTCATAGCAAAAATATCGCATTATTATGTGCAAATGTACAGAGAGGCTATTGAGATTGCCAAACACTGCAATAATTTTAATAGAAAAGATGAAGGCATTAAGCTGGATAAGATATGGATGTCAACATTGCAGCAACAGCATGACAATCAATTAATTTCAATTGAGAAAGTTGACAATATCAGAGATTATAGCACAACCAACATCATGTGATTGACAGTGGCTACCTCTGGATGGCTTATATATACAGCGCTCACTCATGCTCTCATTGCAGTTCTCCACTTGTCCTCCGAGGGTGCCTTCTGCAGTTCAAGGCGAAACGTCAGGGGAGAGTTTTATGTATGGACCATGGCATCTCAGCTCAGAAGTGTTAAGTGATGACTGTTTTTTTGTTTATTTAAGTACAACCCAGGTCTCAGTCTTTTATGCCATTTAAGTGTCTTGCAATATATGTTAAAGACATAAAATCAAATACTTGAAAATGGCATAAAAGGTAGAAATCTGGGTTGTACTTAAATAAACAATAAAACAGTCAGATGGTGGTGTGCTCCTTTAAAAAATCATCTGGTGCTGCTGAAATATCAAATCACATAATACATATAGTAAATGAGCAAATAATCTCACTATAGCTGTACATAGCAAAACCAGAAAAGCTAAAGCAAAGCAGGGTTTTAGCAATGTACAAGAAACAGGATAGGGGTGACCCCAGCAAGTACAGACCACTTTCACTGATATCAAGTTTCTCAAAAATCCTGTAAATGCTTATGGTTGTTTATCTGGACAAACACAACATTCTTGTACCATTACAGCATAGTTTCAGAAAGGATAAACCTATATAATCAGCAATGACCAGTGCCACAGCCATTAGACAAAAACAGTTTTGTCTGCAATGTTACTGGATCTTTCCATGCCATTTGACACCACTGCCCATGAAATACTGACACAAAAATTGTGGAACCATGCTGTTTGATGACGAGCAGGAAAGTGTGTACAGTCATACCTATGCAGCAGGAAACAGTATGTATCAATAGGAATAACATGACAATCAGAAACAAAAGCCATAAAATGCAGAGTACTGCAGGGTTTGAGAATGGGGCCACTGCCATTTAATTTGTTTATGTATGATAGAAATATTGAAAAGAAAGGGAAGAAAACATTGTATTTTGGGTGACATGAGAAGACTGTACAGTGACCAACATGTGGAACAGCTTGAAAGAAGAGCACTTATTTCTGTAAACATTACTGCCCATGGAAAATACACCATATACCACGGATTGTTTGAAATGTACCTACACCATGGAGTGACATTGTGGGGCAGCTCAAATGTTTAAGAAACAAAATGAGTGTCCACACTGGGAAAAACAGAAATTAGGATCATTTTAAGAACCAAGTCTTCTGAAACACACAGAAATTGCTTCATGAGGTTAAGTATTTTGATTTGAGAAAAGACCTCAGTGCTCAGACAATAAGTCAGTAAGACATCTGCTCTGGTGAAAAATTAATTTAGAGAGTGTGATCAAATTGTTTTGTTCTTTTGGCATGTCCTACATTACATATACACATGCCATACACAAAGTAATCCTATAGGATTAAATAAAATTCAGTTCAGTTCATTTCAGTAAATATAGTGGTAGTTGGAATAATTTTGTTTGCCATTTAGAAAGAAATCTAATGATGTCAAACCAAAAAAACTAAAGAACATTAAAGCAATTATATCAAGATCTATTTGGGGAGGAATTAAATCATGAAGCAATGGGTGAAGACATACTTTGTTATAACTTCAAGTTGAACAAATATATTTCAAGGAAGACGCAATACATGGAAGTCACAGATCAAGTAAACAGAGTAAGACGTGTGTACACTTTAACAGTCAAATCATAACTGAGTCCGAGTCTAGCGGCTGCTGGCTGGCTGGCCACTTAGGTGGTGCTGCTGCTGCTTGGCTGGCAGACAGCACCACATGTAGAGGACGTGCGTAACTGCGCGGCGGAACTTTGAAAGATCGGCGAGTCACAACACTTCTCCCCCCTTTGAATTTTTTGCACAGGTCTTGATGGAGGTGGCCTGTAGATTGCTAACATCCATGGGTGTTGTTTGACTGGCCGTAAAGTCTTGAGGAGGAGGCTTCCCGTATGGACGGAAGTGTCCCCGATGATAACGGGTCGAGATGACAGGAGACGGGTGGGTCGAATCTGCTGGGGCCCCGTGCACCACTCTGCCCGTTGCAGCAAGTCCAGCTGTTATAACAGGAGACATGGGCAATGTGTCCGCGTTCGTAGGAGAAGGAGGCGAGTAGAGTTGCTCCGAAAGATGATGGTCATCTGGTTCCTGCATGGGCATGTCTCCTGGTGGGGTCAGTTCTTGTGCTGGCACCAATATGATGGTGAGAGGACTGTGTTGTGAGTAATGAGAGATTCCAGTATCCTGAGTGTCAGGTAGAGCCGAAGGTGGTGTAGCGGCATCCGGAACAGGCGCTGCCAGCACACGAGGCCAAAGCTGGTCCGAATGACGCACTGCAACACCCGTGTCCGTCTGGATTTCATACAGGTATTGGCCACGGTGTTGTAAGATGCGGCCAGGACTCCATTTTCGCCACCTGCCATATCCCCGTACCCATACAAGGTCGTCGGCAGTGAACCGGCCAAGCGAAGGCACCCGCGGCCATGAGGTGGAAGGCCGCAGAAGATGAAGTAGCGTGCAGGCCTGTCACCCATGTAAGAGTTCAGTCGGGCAGTGGTCGTCCATGGGGATGAAATGGTAAGAAGCCAGAAATTGGAGAAGGGCATCATCAGCAGAAGAAGTCAGGAGTTTCCTCATCTGAGCCTTAAATGTGCGGACCAGTCGTTCAGCCTCACCGTTTGACTGTGGATGGAACGGAGGGGCCGTAACATGCATGACACCGTGACAGGCACAAAAATCCGAAAAATTGGAAGAGGCAAATTGCGGACCATTTTCAGTAACAAGAGTAGAGGGAAGGCCTTCTAAAGAGAAAATGTGAGCTAGAGCATTGGTGGTTGCCGCGGTGGTAGGCGACGTGCAACGGACAATGAAAGGAAAGTTAGAGTAGGTGTCAATAATGAGAAGCCAGTAAGTACCCAAAAAAGGTCCCATGAAGTCAGCATGAATACGCTCCCAGGGCTTCTCAGGCGAAGGCCACGGTGAGAAAGATGACTTCGGGGCGGCGGCATGTGACACACAAGGGCCGCAGGCAGTGACAATGTGTGCGATTTCAGTAAACATGACAGCGCGCCAGAGATTTTGTCCAAGAGACACCCCAGTGCCCTTGGTGAAGGAGGTGCAAGACCAAAGAATGCAAAGCCACAGGTACCACAACACGTGGTGAAGCATTGTCAGTGGAAAGGAAGATAACACCATCCCTAGCCGTGAGGCGGTAATGCAAAGCGTAGTAGTTCCACAACGCATCAGAAGTTTTAGTGGATGGACGATCTGGCCAACCCTTCTGAACACAGTGTAAAACCCGGGAGAGGGTAGGGTCAGAACCTGTAGCAGCCGCCAGCCCGTCCCTGGTGATAGGGAACCTGTCCACAACTCACTGCTTGGCAACATCCAGGTGAAAACACAAAAGTTCGTCCCTATCGAATGCCAGATCAGGACGCATGGGAAGGCGAGACAGTGCATCAGCATTCACATGTTGAGCCATCAGCATGAAATGAATCTCATAATTGAAACGAGACAAGTAAAGAGTCCAATGCTGGAGGCGGGTTGCAGCCTTGTCGGGAAGTGACGTTGATGGATGAAACAAGTGGTTTGTGATCCGTAACAAGATGAAATTTGGATCCATAGGGAAAAACACCAAACTTATGAAGAGCATAAATAATGGCCAAAGCTTCTTTTTCAATTTGAGAATACTTTTGTTGGGCATCCGTGAGCATTTTGGAGGCATAAACAATGGGTTGTTCTTGAGAATACTTTTGTTGGGCATCCGTGAGCATTTTGGAGGCATAAACAGTGGGTTGTTCAGAACCGTCAGAAAAATGGTGCGCAAGGACTGCACCAACCCCATATTGGAAGGTGTCCATGGCAAGAACAAGATGTTGGCCAGGTCGATAAGTAGCCAGGCATGGGGCCTGTTTCAGAATAGTCTTCAATTTCTGGAAAGCCGCATCGCATGACGCGGACCAGTGAAAAGGCATGTTTTTATGCAACAAGTCATGCAACGGCTGAGCCACCCAAGCAGCAGATGGTAAAAACTTGTGATAGTATGCTATTTTCCCCAAGAAGGCCTGCAGTTCCTTAACAGATGTAGGGCAAGAAGGGCATCGATCGCAGCGACAGTTTGCTGAAGCAGACGAATACCATCCCGAGAGAGTTGAAACCCCAAGTATGTGATAGATGCCTGAAAATGTTTTGATTTCTGAAGATTACACTTAAGAACGGCAGTCTGTAAGACATGAAAAAGTGTGTGGAGATTTTGAAGATGTTCGTCAGTGGTTGAGCCAGTGACAACAATGTTGTCCTGGTAATTTATACACCCAGGGACAGTGAGCATGGGCACTGGCAACCCCGAATGGCAATCATTGGTATTGATAGACGCCGAAAGGCGTGTTAACTACCAGAAACTGCCAGGAAGCAGCGTCGAGAGGAAGTTGATGATAAGCTTCTGACAGGTCAAGTTTAGAAAAATACTGGCCTCCAGCAAGTTTAGTGAACAATTCTTCAGGTCGAGGCATAGGGTAAAACTTAGGCCGAGCAGTGGGTTTGAGCGTGATATGAGCTTCAAAGTCGTTTGCACGGCCTAACCCAGGAGAGAAAAGGGACGAGAATGTCATCGACAAGGAATCCAATTGAGCATAAGGAATAGCATCAGAGACGATATTGACAGAACCCAAAAACGCGAAAGACATCGAAACCAAAAAGATTCTCCACATTACTATGGTTGACCACAAATATGGGAACAGTGTGAATGACAGATTTGTAAGATACCTCTGCATCAAATTGTCCCAAGAGAGAAATCTTCTGTTTATTGTAAGTCCATAATTGCCTAGTGACAGGTGATGGGATTGGAGAACCCAACTGAAGGTACGTCTGAGAATTGATTATAATGGCAGCAGAACCAGTATCCACCTGCATGTGGACATCTCGGTCAAGTATTTGGACAGCGAGGAATAACTTCCCTGAAAGGGAAGAAGTACAATTGATGGACAACACAGAACCAGAATTAGCGTCATGTTCATGAACATCATGTATGCGGTCAGATTTGCAAAAGGATGACACATGACCCTTTTTTTGCATTTGTGGCACACGGCCCAACATTGTGGACAATTTTCTTGTGAATGTTTCGTAAAACACTGCAGACATGAAGGAAGTTGCCATGGGTTTTGCTGCAGTTTCTTAGAGGTTTGTTTACAGTTAGGCCAAGGCTGCGCTTGGGAGTGTACTGCAGCCATGTCGGCTGGTGGGGACACGCCACATGCTTCATCAACATCACACAGAGGTTGTATTTCCCTGATGTCACCCCATTCCTCTATTTGCGCTCCAGTGGCGCGAGAAATTTCAAAAGACTGAGCAACAGATAGGACTTCATCTAGAGTCGGATTTGCCAACTAAAGGGCACGTTGCCTGACTTCTTTGTCAGGCGCCGATCGGATAATAGAATCTCATACCATGGAATTGGCATAGGATTCCTTGTGAACTTCAGTAACAAATTGACACTTTCTACTGAGGCTGTGAAGTTCAGCAGCCCAAGCGCGATAGGATTGATTCGGTTGTTTTTGATAATGATAAAAGGCAACACGAGAGGCTACCACATGCGTTTGCTTTTGAAAATAGACGGACAGAAGTGAGCACATTTCAGCAAAGTACAAAGACGCAGGATCTTTCAAAGCGGCCAATTGCGACAACAACTGATACATTTGAGGTGAAATCCATGAAAGCAATGGAGACTTACATGTTTGTTCGTCTGCGACATGAAATGCAAACAAGTGCTGTAGAAGACGTTTTTTGTAATCAGACCAGTCTTCCACCGTCTCGTCATAAGGAGGAAAAGTAGGTAGAGACAACGACGAGAGACGCTCCGCATTTGATGCCGCGACGAAATCCCGAATCGAATTTGTGAGAAGCATTTGCTGTTCTATGAGACCTTGAAATAGTTGCTCTAAAGTAGCCATGGAAACACGTGGGTCAACGATGGAAAAGAAAAATCACTACCTTGTCCCCAATTGTTATAACTTCAAGTTGAACAAATATATTTCAAGGAAGACGCAATACATGGAAGTCACAGATCAAGTAAACAGAGTAAGACGTGTGTACACTTTAACAGTCAAACCATAACTGAGTCCAAGTCTAGCGGCTGCTGGCTGGCTGGCCGCTTAGGTGGCACTGCTGCTGCATGGCTGGCAGACAGCACCGCATGTAGAGGACGTGCGTAACTACGCGGCGACACTTTGAAAGATCGGCGAGTCACAACAGACTTCATACTGAACTATTTAAATGTACTAATGACAGCCAAAAATTGGAGGTCCTTCAGACAGCTAAATAAAATGTGGGCAGAAGAAGGTCTGTGAGCAAATTGACTAAAAGCTTTGGATATAATACAAAGGAACAAGTCTTCTTACAAGTAGATATGTATGTTTATCAGAATAGTAAATACTAAAGTCTGAGCTCACTATGATAACCCATCAGGTGAAGAAAAAATTGCATTAAAAAACAAAGGGCTTATGCTGACAGACATTTTCATCTAAAACTTTTAGTTGGCAAATTTGAATACTTTTAGAAATGTACACAAATGGCATTGATAGATTACAAGAAAGTTTTAAGTTTTTAATCATTCAGACAGGAAAAGAAATTATTGAAATTGTGGCAGAAGACAAACACTTAATCAGAGTACATAATTCATTTGTTAATTGTACAGGGAATATATGATTTCAGTGAAATTAAATTGAATATGAAAAAGTAGTAACCTCCTGCCTCCCCCCCCCCCCTCCCCCCAACACACACACACAAATTATCATTTCTACTTAGCAGCAGACAGCTTGTTTCAGTGGAATACCTAAAAAATACTCTGCCCATCTTAAATCAAGCAGATGTAATAGTTCTAAGTGTTCCTAGAAGTTATGATTCCCAGGCTGATCCTGTGACAGTACTGAAATTATGAAATTTAATGCTGATCTGAACAAAATCTGTAGAAAGTGTGCAAATGTAGTCCTACTACACAAAAGTAAAATGAATAGAGAATGCCATTCAGGAAGACATGATCTTCATCTCAGTCATATGGGTAAGAGAAAAATAGCTCTAGGATGCTATACAAGACATGGCTTCTATCTCAAACACAGAGGTAAGAGACAAATAACTCAGATAAATTATTGTATGAAAAAAGAGGATTTTGAACATTAGTTCAAAGTATAAGAAGCCAGCCTGCAAGAAAACTAAGGAATGGGGAAAGTGTACCATACAGCTGGTCTCCTAGTAACGCAATACAATTTACAGGAAATGGTCATATACCAAGTACATTTTTCACCTTCATAATCACCAAATGATGAAACAAACAGTAGAAAAAGGGAGTAGCTCAGACCATAACCATTCTCTGCATAATACAGTGCAGCATCTTAAGAAAAATCAGGAACAACAAAGTAAATTACTTCAAACAGATAACTCTCAGACACAATGTGTGATTTTCTTGTCCATAAATTTGCAGTCTTTGAAGTATAAAGCTAACTCACTTCAGTACTGGCTGGAAAACTTAAACTGTATGGTGCTTTTGGAAAATGAACACTACCTTAGTAATGAAGAATTAAAATTAAGTGTACTGTTTGGTAATGAATGGTGAATAGCTACTACAGAACAAATGTAAAACATAAAGATGTAACTTTCTCTGTTGAAAATAGTGTGAACCTAAACCATGAGGTTATAAATTTAAGTGAAATGAGCACAGAGACAAAATTTGGAGCTATTAAGTTAGTTAGTTTCATGTTGCACTAATAATTTGCATGATCAATTGTAATGATGCGGAATGAGTCATTTTATATTATTTACAAATGGTAAGTGATCAAAATTTTACTTGCAGCACCATGTGCATCTTTTAGTCTTAAGGACAAGCTTAATATGGTGTAATGAATGTCATTTTTTTTCTTCTGATATTGCAATTATATGCATCATTGGTCCTTTTGAACTGCAATGGATTATTCACAACATATTCCATGAGGAACTAAAAATATACTGTGAAGCTGTAGTCAAAATGCCTAACTCTCAACCAGATGTCTACCAGATCATGTGTAAGCACTACATGTCACTTTTACACCATGGTTTTGAGCAATGGAGACTTTCTTCCTTAAACATGAATTACAACAGAACACTACACTGAGGTGACAAATGCCATGAGATAGCAATATGCATGTATACAGATGGCAGGAGTATTGTGTACACAAGGTATAAAAGGGCAGTGCATTGGCAGAGCTGTCATTTGTAGACAAGTGATTCACATGAAAAGATTTATGGTGTGATTATGGTAGCACAGTGAAAATTAAAAGATTTTAAATGTACAATGGTAGTTAGAGCTGGATGCATGGGACATTTCATTTCAGAAATCATTAGGGAATTCAATATTTTGAAACTCACAAAGTCAAGAGTGTGCTGAGAATATCAAATTTCATACATTACCTCTCACCATGGGCAACATAATGATCGATGGTTTTCATTTAACAACAAAGAGCACCAGGATTAATGCAGAGCTGTCAGTGCTAACAGGCAAGTAACACTGCATGAAGTAACCACAGAGATCAGTGGGGGATGTATGCTGAACACATCCACTTGCACAGTGCGGTGTATGATTTTGCCACCCAGACTGCCTGACATGTATCCCATTGAACATTTATGAGATATAATCAACAGGTCAGTTTCTGCACAAAATGCTGCTCCAGCAACACTTTCACAGTTATGGATGGCGATATAAACAGCGTGGCTCAATATTTTTGCAGGGGACTTCCAATGACTTGTTGAGTCCATGCCATATTGAATTGCTCCTCTATGCCAGACAAAACAAGGTCCAACATGATATTAGTAGGTATCCCATGACTCCTGTCACTTCAGTGTATTCCATATGGCATTAATGGCATTAATTAAATTATGCTAAATATTCAACTTACTGGTTTGTCTTTCCCCAAAATTTACAATAATTCTAAGCGGAAATGTGGCTGAACTAAGTTGTTTTAGGAGCTCCAAAATGTGATTTTTCCAGTTGAAATTCTCATCAATATGGACACCTAAGAATTATGATGTCAAACGAGCTTGTTATTTCTCCACCACGTGTTACACTTACCTTTGGTGTAGTGCCTCTAGATATGCAGAACTGCATGTGTTGTGTCTTTTCAAAGTTGAGGGTGAGGTCATTCACAGAAAACATCTCAGTGATACTTTTAAGAACATTGTTTACCATTTATTCGGTTTCTGCAAGTATACTTAGACTGACTTCAATACTAGTGCTATCTCCAAGAATAACTAATTCTGCTATTAGATGGAAGATCATTCACATATACATAAGGCACAATAGTGGGCCTAAAATTGAGCCTTCGGGAGCTGCATACGCATTTCTCCACCCGCAGAATAATATCCTCTGGCTGTATTAATTGAATTTCTAAGTAAGTAACCCTTTCTGCATTATTTGATTGGACATGACACTATCCATCTGTTGGCTATACCATCAACCCCATAAACCTCAGTTTATCTAAGAGAATCTTAAATAGGTCATAGAAAATAACAAATGGTGCTGTTTTGTTTTGCAAAGCTTGTAAAATGTAATGAATAAACATGCAAATGTCATTCTCAGTAGAGCAACTCTTCTGAAATACAAACTGTGATATACCTAGGATATTATTGTTGCTCAGTTGTCACAACAATCTAGAATACATCGCCTTCTCAAAAATTGTGGAAAATGTTATCCGTAGTGATACAGGTTGGTAATTACTGACATCTCTCCAATCACCTTCCCTATAGAGGGGCTTAACAATGATATATTTCACTCTTTCTGTAAAAATGCTTAGAGTTAATGATGCTTTACATATTTCAATGCTTATTACATGGGGAAAAATCTTCAGTACTCTGTTGGAAACACAGTCAAATCCAGATGAGTTTTTATTTTTAAGAGACTACATAATTTTCTTAATTTCAGAAGGAGAAGTTAGTGATACATTCATATGGTTTAATTTTATTGAATTTTATGTGAGTTGCTTTTTCACCAACTTGCTGTCATTTTCCTCTTGAACCGTTTGTCCCTATATTTTCTACGGAATTTAAGACAAGATTGTGAAACAAATTTGCTACCTGTGACTTATCATCTACAACCATCCTATTTATTTACAATAGTGATGTTCTTTTCTCTGGCTGGTTGCCATGTCTGTCATTTCAGTGCATTCCATATAACATTAAAACTGTTGTTGGAACTACTGATTTATGCACATGTTCCTTCTTCTTTTTAATAATTTTTTAATAATTTAACAATAATTTTGAGTAGTTTCTGTAGTGTCCAGTTACTGCAGGATTCCTATATGTTCTTGCCAACAGATATATTTCCCCTTTTTTCTTTTACAAAATACTTTATTCCCCCTAGTGTTCCATGGTTCTTTAGAGTGCTGTTTACAGTCCTTTCTGGCTAGCTTACACAGAGAGTCACAGTTTTAAACATCTAGGGAAACAGTAAAAATTTGTCACACAGGTACAGCTTGTTAAATGAGCAGACACTGGACTGAATGTGTGGCAACTGGTTGCGATGCCAGATAAATGTAATGTATAACACGTCACTTACAGGGTGCAAGCAGAGTGATAAACACTCAGCCATATGAAAATGCAACTGTTTCAGTAATAATTCAGTATGATACATATATAGATGTTTTAAAGACAATAAATTGTTTGTAGAATAAAATAATGGTTGTATGAAAAATGTAAAGAAATAAAATAACTTTTATAAAAATGACTATGACAATATGTAGCATAAAATGGTTAATTACGAATATGTGCTGTGACTAGAGAACACAGTGTATCAGGATTTTATCAAAATGTCACAATATGCAAAAGGGGGGGAGAAATTATACTTTAATAAAATCTGCAAAATAGGATGTGGTATACAGTGGCACGTGGTATGTT
This sequence comes from Schistocerca piceifrons, assembly GCF_021461385.2. Classification (NCBI taxonomy): domain Eukaryota; kingdom Metazoa; phylum Arthropoda; class Insecta; order Orthoptera; family Acrididae; genus Schistocerca; species Schistocerca piceifrons. The sequence continues at coordinate 249,726,509 of NC_060149.1, forward strand.
GTCAGTATGGAAGTACAAAGTCAACAAAGGAAACAACCTTTCTGAAGTTCAGTTGAATGGAAACATGAACCAAGATAACATATAGTTGCAAGCAGTGGTTTAAAGGCATTAAAAAAAGCTGCTGTTTCTTAACTGTAGTTGTTTCTTTAACGTAAGGTCATCGTTACTGACCGTATGTCTAAAAATCTCAAGTTTCTCAAAGACATCAAGTTTCCACCATTTTTTCTCTCTATGAGGAATGATCATTTCATTTGCTTCCTTAGGATTGTATCCCCACATTAATAAACACTCCGCAAAAGTAGAATCATGAACATTGGTACCCTTCTTCCCTAGCAAACGTTCCTAATTCTTATGTTAAAAGCTCCACCGATATAAAACGATGGGCATATACTGCAAGCAACTTTGTAAACTCCTAAGCTATGTAAAGGTTCATTACCAGTTTTTAAATTTTGGATTAAATTTTTTTGTCAACTGCTATTTGTGGAGAAAACTAACAGACACTGTATCTTATATGATATATTACCTAAGTGGCGCACTGAAGTACATTTTCTTTTACCATTATCACCATCAGCCAGAGTGGCCGAGCGGTTTTAGGCGCTACAGTCTGGAACCGCTTGACCACTACGGTCGCAGGTTCGAATCCTGCCTCAGGCACGGATGTGTGTGATGTCCTTAGGTTGGTTAGGTTTAGGTAGTTTTAAGTTCTAGGGGTCTGATGACTTTCGAAGTTAAGTCCCATAGTGCTCAGAGCCATTTGAACCATTTTTGAACCATTATCACCATTCAGACAGTTGCATAGAGTAGTGATTATTTTATTGGATTTCTGTCTGCAAATTACTTTCACTAATGAGGATTCATTGCCCTTGTTAAAAGCCACTGGTTTATTTAAATTAATTTCTTTCTTTAGGTGATAAGGTGTGACTAAAACATGATGGATAGCTGAATGAACAAAAGGTGTCTTATGGAATGGAGGATGTGTTGAATCTGAAGGCACAATCTGATCAGTATTCATTGTCTTACAGAAGACATCAAAAATTATTTTACTATGGCCAATATAGTTCCAAATAATCTAGCTCTAGTTTCTCATTTCATAACTCACAAGTGAAACTAATTTTCTCATGAAGATTATTAAATATTTCAGAGAGTTCATTAATGTCGTCATTAGTTTCATTGTATATAATAAAAATATTATCCATGTGCCTATTGTAGGAATGAACGCCTAATTCTGTAGAAGAGTAACATCTCTGAAAAATTTCTCTGCTTGTCAATTTATAAAACTGTCTGCTAGAGGACTCTCTAACAGATTACCCACACAAGCACATCAGGTTGTTGAAACAGTTTTCTACTGAATTCCAAATAACTGTATTTAACTACCACTTTTAGTAACTGTATAAGGCCTGTAATTTGTTCATCTGTTGTATCTTTTATAAAAGCACTTATATTTTTCTCCATGACTTCTACAGTTGTTTGAAATGGTCCATTAGTGTGAAAATGAGTAATGTTAAATGATATTAATTTTATCTCTTGCTTACATCCAGATTTTTAATTTTATTCACCAAAATCTAACTATTTGCCACTGAACAATTATTTTGGAAGATATATGATTTTTTTACTCTTTCCATGAAAAGCTTAGCTTACTCATGGTAGTCACTGCTAATACTGTTCAAAATCTGACAGTTTGGGTGATTAATTTCATGGACCTTCATTGTGGATTCTGATTAATCGACTGTTTCTTATGAAAAGGCTTTAACAGATGTTTGGCATCCCCTATAACACACCTGATATCTTTTTGTAAAGTGGAAGTGGGGGTCCTCCTTCAATTCAGAAATCTTATCTTCCTGAAAAAAATTTAAACTTTTAAGAACATATCATTTTTACTGGCAACAATTACAGCAAAGCGTTATGGAGATGATAGATAAACTCCAGTGGAAGACTCTGCAGGAGAGACGCTCAGTAGCTCGGTACAGGCTTTTGTTGAAGTTTCAAGGACATACCTTCACTGAGGAGTCAAGCAGTATATTGCTCCCTCCTACGTATATCTCGTGAAGAGACCATGAGGATAAAATCAGAGAGATTAAAGCCCACACAGAGGCATACCAACAATCCTTCTTTCCACAAACAACACGAGACTGGAATAGAAGGGAGAACCGATAGAGGTACTCAAGGTACCCTCCACCACACACCGTCAGGTGGCTTGCAGAGTATGGATGTAGATGTAGATGTAGATTATCTTTATCAGGTTTTGTTATAAAGGCTTCATTTTGCTTTGGTTCAGCTTTAATATTTATGTAGAAAGCTATTTTCATCCAATTGTATAAATATATCATGCACTAAAAGCACTCCATCTTAAGGCCACAAGTGGCCCATTGGGACCATCTGACCACTGTGACATCCTCAGATGAGGATGCGAATAGGAGGGGCGTGTGGTCAGCAAAACGCTCTCCCGGTCATTACGATGGTTTTCTTTGACCGGAGTCGCTACTATTCAGTTGAGTAGCCTCTCAATTGGCGTCATGAGGCTGAGTGCACCCTGAAAAATGGCAACAGTGCATGGCAGCCTGGATGGTCACCCATCCAAGTGCCGGACATGCTCGACAGTGCTTAACGTCGGTGATCTGACAGGAACCAGTGTATCCACTGCACCAAGGCCATTGCCCAATATATCATGGAATAGATTAAATTTTATGTTAGCACATCATTAATTATAAATTTCATCCCTCTCTCCTATATTGTTTATGATTCTGTATGCATTCTTCTAACTATTTTCATGCTAATTTAGTGGCTCTGATAATCATGAGAGAATGAAAAGTGGATTAAATTACCCATTATTTAAGGAAATAATGTGCTCACATTTTGGTAAAACTCAAAACATTGCTCATTTTCTTGGTGGTATGAGGGATCTTAGTTGCAGAAAGGACATCACATGTTTATATGTATTTATTTTTTGTTTTATCTGCTTTTTGTCTTATTAACAGTTAGTTGCATACTTTCTAATTTGCTTCAAAATTATATAATGTCACAAAAAAGTCACAATGTAAAAGTCTCCAAACAGTTTCAAACATCATGCCATGACACGCTTGAACCAAAGCATGCGCACTAATAAAAATAAGCTCAATTAACACACATTTTCAGAGTACAAAAGAACTATAAACTATTTGCAAAAATACGCAAACTACAATGTGCCTCTGAGGAATGCAGATTACAAACTGTCCTCTGGATCAAACTATGTAGAACTAACTTCCAGTGCGATGATAAAATCTTCTCGGGTTGACAGCCGAGTCAATGCATTGTTCTCCAGCAACGTTTCAGCAAGCTTCTTACTTGCCATCTTCAGGCAAAGTTTTGGGTTCATATCTTGTACGGATCTTTATAGTCGCTGCACCACGGGCTTCTCTGCATCCCTGGTGCCGGTTGGGCCAATCAGGCACGAGCAGAATCGGCGCAGTGGCATGTGGTGCAGCCTGTTTATTCCATCCATCGCCACCGATCTGCCTCCATCAGTGCGCTTTTGTCTTATTCTTGATAATGTTGTGTTGTGTTCCATGTGGTGCTGAGTTGGAAGCCACTATCCTGATTGACTAGGTTATCACTGACCCATATCTCCACTGCCTCTTTATTAATAGAGTCCCAGAAACGTTTCACTCTACACAGTCTCTTGGTTTCTTCAAATTGAAACCTGTGTTCATCACTGGGGCTGTGCTCCACTACCATGGATTTTTCTTCTTGTCCAAAGCTAACACTTATCACATGTTCAGAGATGTGTCGTATTGTTTCCTACATTCACAGGAAATGCTATAGGCACCCGGTGTTCTTAGACCCAAGTTGTCCTTCATTGAGCCCAGCATATTTCTGAGTTTTTCTGGAGAATGGAAGATGATTTGTATCTTGTTCTTCTCCAGTATCCTGGCAATCTTGGCCATGGGCGGCTCTGCATATGAGAGGAACACTGACCTTTGTTGTTCTCTTTTTCCTGAAGGTCCTCCTTCTTCTTCTTCTTGCTAATCTTGAGAGCATGTCTAATATGCATTTCAGTGTATCCATTCTTCTGTATGATTTACTTCAGGTGCTGATTCTCAGTAGATAAACTGTCCTTGTCTCATATGCCATTAGTCTGTGGAAAAGGGTAGTGAGCACGGATTTCCGTTGTGCTGGGCGATGGCAGCTACTGGCACTGACGTACAGGTCTGTGTGTGTTTTCTTTCAGTAGAACGAGTGTCCCAGTGTGCCATCCATTTTCTTCTTTATTAAGATATTGAGGCAGGGTAGGCACCCTTTTTCTTCCAATTCCATTGTGAACTTGATGTTGTCATGTATGCTGTTCAGATGTTGAGAAATTCTGTTAGAGTGTCTTCACTGTGGGGCCAGATGGTGAAAGTATCGTCCACATACCAATAAAATACCTTGGGTTTAATGCATGCCGTTTCCAAGGTGATGTCCTCAAAGTACCTTATTATTATTGCCTTATTACCAATTCTATGTCATTCACCAGCCACAGCTGGACAGACAGCATCAAGATACAACATTATCAAAATACATGAATACAACTCTACTATGATAGTAATTTAATACTGCAAGACATATTTAAGTTATAAATTAGATTACAATAATATCACAACTATAAAATAGATACAAGTATATAATGAAATTAAATAATTAAATATAATGGTTGCTGCTGGAGTCATGGAACTGAGCTGCAGCTGATGTAAACACTGTGCTACTACTTGAGAAGAATTCTGCAGTATTGTAGAAGGGTTGTTCTTTTAGCTTACACAAAATAGTAGTTTAAAGTGCTCCAATGGTAAAGACTGAGTGTGATCAGGTAGAGCATTAAACAATTTTAGGGCCACCATTGGGAAACTGTTTTGTATCTTTGTTAATCGACACCTTGGCATATAGATACTGTGTTTGTTGCAAGTGCTGTATTTGTGAACATCATTTCTCTTTCTGTAAATGTCATGGATTCTCTTTATGTGGAAGAGGCAGTTCAATATATACTGGCTGTAAACAGTCAGAACACCTAACCTGATGAAAACTGGTTTACAGTGGTCTGTTTTTTTGCTTGAGTAATGATCCTCATTGCTTTCTTTTGCAGTAAAAGCACATTCTTGCAGCCTGCAGAATGGTCCCAAAACAACAGCCCATAACTGATGTGGCTATGGAACATTGCATAGTGCACAGTTAGAAGGTACTGTTCTGGTGCTATACTTTTCAGTTTCCTCAAGAGGTACACGACCCATGAAAGTTTGGGACATACATGTTTGGTGTGCTGTTACCAGGTTAATTTGGTATCAATGAGAAAGCCCAGAAGTTTAAAATCTGCTGCATTACCCAGTGCTCCAGTATTGCTCAGGCTGCATATCACCCTCTGAGTTTTTTCTTCATTAATTTTCATTTTGTTCATGATAAACCAGGCCTTAGATTCATTGAACAAGACTTCTGCTTGTTGGACTGCCTGTTCAACATTCTCTCCTTTTGAGAACAAGGTTGTACCATCCGCAAACTGCAAGGTGTGCCCATTGGAGCCTATGTCATTTACAAAGATGAGGAACAGCAGGGGCCCTATTACTGATCCCTATGGCACACCATGCTGTAGCTTCTTCTCACCTGAATCAGCTCTTTGCACGGGGACAATCTGTCATCTGTTTCTCAGGTAGGATTCAAGAGTTTTCAGGACAGATCCCCGTATACCATATGTTTTTAGCTCTCTGAGCAGGGCCTTATGTGGGATGCAGTCAAATGCCTTACTAAGGTCACAGAGAACTAGTGCTATAGACTCTTTGTCTTCAAAACCCTGACTTATGTTTGTAACTAAGTCAAGTACAGCTGTGGTTCTTGACCTGACCTTCCAAAAGCCATGTTACGCATCATAAAACAAACAATTTCCTTCAAAGTAACTTAATAGCTATCTTTCATTATCGATTCCATCATCTTCACTAGTACTGATATTATAGATATGGGCCTGTAGCTTGACACTTCATGTGGACTGCCTTTTTCGTAAACAAGCACTGTGCATGCTACTTTCAGGAAGTCTGAAATTTCCACTGCACGGAGGCTTTTATTTATTACTACTGCTAATGGCTGTGCAATTTCACTGATTATTGTTTTTAACATAGTACAGGACCTGCCATAAATATCAGGGCCCCCTGAAGATTTGTAGCTTTTTACAATTTTTATTATTTCTTTTGGATACACTCTCTTTCACATTACCATGCTGCATTTATTCTCAAATTTCACAGCAGCTGCAGGATCTATTCCAAAGTCAGGAATTTCATCCACTGTGTTTTCCAATATCTTTGTAAAATAGTAAAAAAACTCATCTGGACTGCAAGAATTAGAGCAAGAGGTGGGCTTTTCCCTGTGCTCATTAACCACGTCCCACACTTCTTTGCAAGGATTGTGAGCTTCAACAATAAATCTGGCATTCTTTGCTTTTTCTACTTCCTTTCTGTAGATCCTTTTGGTCTGAAAATAACTAGAGTACAGTCTATCCTTATATCTATATCTTTAGCAGCTTTGACCTTGTCATTTAATATTTGGACAATACATTTTATTTTGGTTACTCTATGAGTATACCACCTCTTTACTTTGTTAGTTTTTTTGTCTACATTTTGATTTAGCATTTAAATATCTCTTGGGTTTTAATGGGAAATGTTCATCAAAATTCACATCAAGGGTCTGGAATATGTGATGGAATGCAGAATTTGGTGGCAATTCAACAATTATTTGGTGCCAATCTATAGAAGACACTGTAGTTTTGAAATCATCTAAGCTTTTCTTTGTAATAACTCTATTTCTAAATACATAATTTGAATGCCAGCTGGGAATTTGTTGCGTACATACTGAGTTTGTCAATAACTTCGTGATTACTGCATGGTGATATGCTAGTATATGGCTCCACGACACTTACTTTGTAGTCCCAACTATTTAGGTTTGTCACAATTGTGTCAAGACAAATAGCTCCTCTTGTTGGTAGAGAGTTTCCTACGAATAGCTCATAGCTGCTTACTAAGTTCATGAAAGCTCTTTCTTTATCTTTACCCTCTCCAATATGAATGCTGAACTCTCTATATAAAGCAATTTTTGTCCCTAAGTGCACTAGGTGACACAGACAGCTTTCCAACTGGTTGAGCAAATTTTCAAAATTTCCATCTGGGGAACGGTAGACAGAAACAACAATTAAGTTGGCATCTGACAGTCCCACAGCAGCTAATTTTAGGTCTAGATCTACGCAAAATTTATTTATAAATGGCCTTGGTACGCCTGGGCATTGAGTCAAACAGAGCTTGGATGGTGTGTACAGGTACAGCTGCCCATGCAGCTTCAACATGATACCACAGTTCATCAAGAGTAGTGACTGGCGTATTGTGACAAGCAAATTGCTCGGCCACCATTGACTGGACGTTTTCAATTGGTGAGAGATGTGGAGAATGAGCTGGCCAGGGCAGCAGTCGAACATTTTCTGTATCCAGAAAGGCCCGTGCAGGAACTGCAACATGCAGTCATGCATTATCCCACTGAAATGTAGGGTTTCGCAGGGATCAAATGAAGGGTAGAGCCACGGGTAATAACACATCTGAAATGTAATGTCCACTGTTGAAAGTGGCGTCAATGCGAACAAGAGTTGACCGAGACGTGTAACCAATGGCACCTCATACCATCACGCCAGGTGATACATCAGTATGGCAATGACGAATACATGCTTCCAATGTGCGTTCACCATGATGTTGCCAAACATGGATGTGACCATCATGATGCTGTTAAGAGAACCATGATTCATCCAAAAAAATGACATTTTGCCATTCGTGCACCCAGATTCATCATTGAGTACACCATCGCAGGCGCTCCTTTCTGTGATGCAGCGTCAAGGGTAACCGCAGCCATGGTCTCCGAGCTGACAGTCCATGCTTCTGCAAACATGATTGAATTGTTTGTGCAGATGGTTGTTGTCTTCCAAACATCCCCATCTGTTGACTCAGGGATCGAGACATGGCTGCACGATCTGTTAAAGCCATGCGGATAAGATGCCTGTCATCTCGACTGCTAGTGATACGAGACACTGTAATTTTGAAATCATCTAAGCTTTTCTTTGTAATAACTCTATTTCTAAATACATAATTTGAATGCCAGCTAGGAATTGTTCTGTATTACACTCCTGAACCCACCAATTCCATATTCTGCTAAAAGTCATTGGATTCCAACCAATGCAAGCAGCAATGTCGCGACATGATAAACCGTAATCGCGATAGGCTACAATCCGACCTTTATCAAAGTCGAAAACCTGATGGTACACATTTTTCCTCCTTACATGAGGCATCACAAAAACGTTTCACCAGGCAACGCCAGTCAACTGCTGTTTGTGTATGAGAAATCGGTTGCAAAACTTTCCTCATGTCAGCACATTGTAAGTGTTGCCACCGGTGCCAACCTTGTGTGAATGCTCTGAAAAGCTAATCATTTGCATATCACAGCCTCTTCTTCCTGTCAGTTAAATTTCGCGTCTGTAGCATGTCATCTTTGTGGTGTAGCAATTTTAATGGCCAGCAGTGTATTTACATACACAACCACACCACCATGGATAGTAGTTTCTGTACACCAGGCATTCATCATGTCTAAATATTCAATGTTTCTGTAGTATTCTGTTTGTGGTTGGGCTAGCCAGTGTTAACATATACATAATACATCAGGTCTCACTTCATCACAAACAGTGTTCCATGTACAGATTGGTGATACATGGTGCCAGTGGGGATCCCATAGCAACTCCATCCACCTGATGGTAAAACTTGCCCCACACTGGAAATACGTGGACATAAGTGCATGGTGGAATAATTCCACTGTGTCTTCATCAAAGTGATTCTCCAGTAGTTTCAAGGAGACCTCTAATGGTCCCCTCATGAAGAAGGTTGTAATGTCAAAGCTGACCATCATATCATTTTTGTCAAGACGCCACTCCTTGAGTGTCTTAACAAACTCCATGGAATTCTTGATGTGGTCGGGACATTTACCCATGAGAGACTTGAATAGTTGTGCCAGGTGTTTGGCTATACCAGAGATAGGAAAACTGATCATGTCTACTATTGGGCACAGTGTATTGGGCTTGCGTATCTTGGGGAGGCAGTATAACTGTGGTGGAACCGGAGCTCTGGGGAAAAGCCATTTTATCAGGTCCTGGTTCAGACCTGAGTTATCGAGATGACCGATGGTTTTTCTAGTCACAGCTGTTATAGAGTTCTTCTCCGCTTGTTTGTAGGCCTGGTCCTGCAGCAGCAAATTAATCTTGTCCTAGTAATCAGCTGCTCTTAGCAGCACTGTCACATTCCCTTTTCTGGTGGTAAAATGACAGTATCCTCATCTTCTCTGAGGCTGCGTATTGTCCTGCATTCCACCATTGAGATGTTGGTTTTTGGCATTCTCGCTTTGTCTAGGATTCTGCAGGTCTCCTTTCTCACTATCTTCCATCCTCCAGCAAAACTCAGAAATATGCTGCGTTCAATGAATGAAAACTTGGGTCTAAGAACACTGGGTGTCTATAGCATTTACTGCGAATGTGGAAAACAACATATTGGACAGACGCAGTGTTGCATAACACAATGCATTTCTGAACATGTGAGAAGCGTTTGCCTCAGACAAAAAGAAAAATCCACAGTAGTGGAGAACAGCCTCAGTGAAGAACGCACATTTAAGTTTGAAGAAACCAAGAGACTGTGAAGAGCGAAAGGTTTCTGGGACTCGGCAGTGGAGATGCGGGTCAGTGATGACCTGGTCAATTGGGATAGTGGCTTCCAACTCAGCACCGCGTAGAACACAGCAGAACATTATGAAGAATAAGACAAGAGCACACCAATGGAGGTAGATCGGTGGCGGCGGATGGAATAAACAGGCCGCACCGAGACAAGACACCAGGATCTGACACCCATGGCTGTCCCCCACAACGTGCTGCAGCGCCAATTCCGCTCACGTCTGATTGGCCTGACCGGTGCCAAAGATGCAGAGAATTTCTTGGACCCATAGCTATAAAGATCCAGATGAGATGTGAACCCATCACTTTGCCTGAAGATGGCAAGTAAGGAAGTTGCTTTAAAATTGCTGGAGAACAATGCATTCACTTGGCTGACAATCCGAGAAAGTTTTATCATCTAAATTCACTGAGGAAACCTGAATTCACATATAATGCACGTCTACAGAGAGGACATACATTGCAGTGTCAAATCACTGCGAATACTTTGGATCAAGAAGGAAGTTTGCTCATCAGACTCGCATTCTTGCAATGTTGTCGGGACAAGGACAGACTGCCGCAGTTCACACACCTGCGACATCCTATCCATATGGCAAGAACCAAATGCATCCAGTAATGTGCCATCTCAGCACTGTTGAGGGAGCACATACACATCAAACGGTCTGGACTTGACAAAACTGGATGCGCCTTACTCGCATGTCACCTGAAACTTGCTTCAACACTCTCAGATTTCACATGGGAGTGGGTAGATGACAATACCTTCACCTCCAGTGATCTGTGCAAGTGGAAGGCCACCAAGAAACAACAAAACAAGTTCCAATGACTATCAGGTGCATAACGGCAGGAGGCTGACACCAAGGATTCGAGGAGCATTGTCAACCTCACTAGCAAGGAACTAGATGAGGTGACAATGTCCAGGCTATCCGAAGTATTAAACTTTGCACCCATTTCAAGCACATTACCGAAACTAGAGATCATCAGCAGCATCAAACAGGCCATACATTTGCTGCTGTCTGAAGCTGCTGAAGAGGTGAGAAAGGAGACCTGCAAAATTCTAGACAAAGCGAGAATGCCAAAAACCAACATCTCGGTGGCAGAACACAGGGCAATATGCAGCCTCAGAGAAGATGAGGATACTGTCATTCTACCAGCAGACAAAGAGTTTGTGAAAATGCTGCTAAGAGCAGCTGACTACTGGGACAAGATTAATTTGCTGCTGCAGCACCAGGCCTACAAACAAGTGGAGAAGGGCCCTATAACAGCTGTGACTAGAAAAACTATGGGTCATCTCAATAACACAGGTGTGAACGAAGACCTGATAAAATGGCTTTACCCCAGGGCTCCGGTTCCACCACAGTTATACTGCCCCCCCAATAAACACAAGAGGGAGGTACCACTACACCTGATAGTAGACATGATCAGTTCTCCTATCTATGGTATAGCCAAACACTTGGCACAACTATTCAAGTCTCTCATGGGTAAATGTCCTGACCACATCAAGAATTCCATGGATTTTGTTAAGACACTCAAGGAGTGGCGTCTTGACAAAAATGATATTATGGTCAGCTTTGACATTACATCCTTCTCCACAAGGGTACCCTTAGAGCAGGGCTTCACAACATATGTGCTCGCAGAGCAAGCTGTGAGAAGCAAGGCGCGAGCACGGAGCAGCGCGAGAACGCTACCCCCACTACCGGACCAGAGCGGAGAGTGGGGAGAGTCACATGGGGCACACAACAGCTGCCACCAGTCAATGTAAATCCGCGGCCACCTGCAGGGATATCACTCACGAATTATTACTGTGACAAATGAAACAAATAAAGGAGAATGTACACGTGCCACATAATTTTATTAGCTTAGTGTATGCCTCTACATTCGTACTAATTTGTGAACTGTTACACAATAAAAGGTGTCACTGAAGTGTGGGATTCTCGGTTATCTTGTACTTTTTGCCCTTTACAATTGTGTCTATGTTCGGAGTAATTGTTCTTGTGCATCGTAGGCGCAGCGTGCAGTTTAAATTTCGATCAGACAATGCATTTCTCAGGCGCGTCTTGTTACATTTCATAGCAGAGAACAGTTATTCACAAACATACATCGAACTGAACACTGATATTATTGTAGCTGCCAGTTTGTGCAAATGAGGAAATCTATCCTGAGGGAAGTGTCTGTAAATTTCCAAAATGTTTTTCTTGTTCTGAAATTTGTCTCTGTATTCTCTGACACACTGCAGGTCAATAATTTCTAGTTGCAGCTCAGGACGAATCTCTTCAATATTCACTGAATATGGAGAGGAGAACAGATCAGAATCACTGTCTAGTGCTGTCAGATCCTGAAAGCGTTGATCAAATTCTTCCTTAAGGGCAACTAAACTATGTGAATAACGTTCACAGTGAACATCTTGCATGGATGATAATTTAGGAAAATGAGCTAGATTTCCTGTTTCCAGCTGACTCACCCAAAGTGTCAACTTCATTTTAAAAGCTCGTATTCGATCTATGAAATGAGTAATTAGCAGATCTTTACCTTGTAGTGAAATGTTCAAAGCATTCAGATGGCTAGTTAAATCTGCTAAGAACGTGAGATCACATTTCCATGAAGGCTCTTTCAATTCAGGAACACACATGTTATTTATTTCCATGAACATATTTATCTCACCTACTAGGCAAAAATTCGATTTAATAATTCGCCACGACTAAGCCAGTGGACCTCGCTGTAATAAGGCAGGCTACCATACTGGCTTTCTACATCCTCAAGAAAGCTTTTAAATTGTCTGTGTTGTAGCCCATGCTTCCTTATATAATTGGTTGTACGAACAACAACACTCATCACATTTTTTAGAGTGATACTCTTTGCACATAAGTTTTCCTGGTGGATCACACAGTGAACGCCCCTTATTTCATTCGGCACGGTCAGTTTTTGCATTTTCTCCTTCAACAGCGCAACGAAACCTAATTTTTTCCCTGTCATCGCTGGTGCACCGTCTGTAGACACTGAAACTAAAGAATTCCACGACAATCCTATATTTTCAACACTTTCTTCAACACTACTTAAAATATCACCTCCGGTTGTAGTGTTCTTCATGGCTACTACATCGAGGAGCTCCTTCCTCACCTGAAGATCTCTATTAACACCTCTAATAAATATGGAAAGCTGTGCTGTTCCAGTGATATCAACATTTTCGTCCAGAGCTAGAGAATACGCCATAAAATCTTTATAGATATTTGCAAGCTGGCTCTGGACATCGTCTGCCATGTCCTGTATGCGACGCATAATGGTCATGTCAGATAATGGCACAATCCGAAACTGTTCAACTTGAGATGGACACAAATGTTCTGCTGCAACTACCAAACATCTTTTATTAAATCACCATCAGTGAAGGGGTGCAGGGATTTTGCTAAAAACAAAGCAATTTTGCAGCTCACTCTGAGAGCTACCTCAGTTGATTTTTCTTCGTCATCCAGATTTTCTTCAGATAGCTTCCTTTTAGGTTTAATAACTTCCTGTGCACGATCTGGTCCATCACATTTTCCACTTCCGTAGTCTTTTGCGTGGTATGACGTATAATGTCGCTGCAAATTAAATTTCCTAAAAGAATTCAGCGTTTTGTGACATACTAAACATTTTGCAATACCATCTTTTTCTGTAAACAGATACAATTCCTCCCAATGGGGGTTGAACTGCGAAAGCATGGTTGGGGTTACACAACGGCAACTTGTCATGATTCTTAACCAGCGAAGTGACTGTTAGAGCTGATCGTAGTACTTTTAACGTTACACAGTCGGCGCGAATTCAATAGGCACGCTGTGGTCCTATTCATACGTGCACGCGCATTTCCTCTCCCTCCCCACTCCACGACCTTGCAGCTGCTCGCGAGCACGTGCCTGAGCAGACGTGAGTACTCGCGCTCAAAATCGGCCAGTTGTTAAGCCCTGCCTTAGAGGTCTCCCTGAAACTACTGGAGAATCACTTTGACAAAGACACAGTGGAATTATTCCACCATGCGCTCATGACCATGTATTTCCAGTGTGGGGGCAAGTTTTACCAACAGGTGGATGGAGTCCCTATGGGATCCTCCCTTTGTGGCACCTTATAGAGCTCAGTGATCTGTTGTACCATATTTGACCACTAATGCATGGACTATGGTCTGTTGTTTTTAATTTTGTTCTTTGTCTGTAGTAGCAGTCTCTATTTCTTGTATTATAGGCATGCATATCAGAGCACTTTGTTTCTTTGTTTTGATGTGTCACAAAAAATATAATTAATTTGTAAAGATACAGTGAGTAGACTGTGAGGTATTTATGATGAACAAAGATTTCCCTGCATGAATCTCTATACCCTAATCCATGGATAATTGTGATTGCTCTTTTCTGTAGGGTTAATATTCTGTTCATGGCAGTTATAAGAGTCGAGGTACATGAAAGGGAAGCAGTGGTTGGGAAGGGAGTAAGACAGGGTTGTAGCCTCTCCCCGATGTTATTCAATCTGTATATTGAGTAAGCAGTAAAGGAAACAAAAGAAAAATTCGGAGTAGGTATTAAAATCCATGGAGAAGAAATAAAAACTTTGAGGTTCGCCGATGACATTGTAATTCTGTCAGAGACAGCAAAGGACTTGGAAGAGCAGTTGAACGGAATGGATGGTGTCTTGAAGGGAGGATATAAGATGAACATCAACAAAAGCAAAACAAGGATAATGGAATGTAGTCGAATTAAGTCAGGTGATGTTGAGGGTATTAGATTAGGAAACGAGACACTTAAAGTAGTAAAGGAGTTTTGCTATTTGGGGAGCAAAATAACTGATGATGGTCGAAGTAGAGAGGATATAAAATGTAGACTGGCAATGGCAAGGAAAGCGTTTCTGAAGAAGAGAAATTTGTTGACATTGAGTATAGATTTCAGTGTCAGGAAGTCATTTCTGAAAGTATTTGTATGGAGTGTAGCCATGTATGGAAGTGAAACATGGACGGTAAATAGTTTGGACAAGAAGAGAATAGAAGCTTTCGAAATGTGGTGCTACAGAAGAATGCTGAAGATTAGATGGGTAGATCACATAACTAATGAAGAGGTACTGAATAGGATTGGGGAGAAGAGGAGTTTGTGGCACAACTTGACCAGAAGAAGGGATCGGTTGGTAGGACATATTCTGAGGCATCAAGGGATCACCAATTTAGTATTGGAGGGCAGCGTGGAGGGTAAAAATCGTAGGGGGAGACCAAGAGATGAATACACTAAGCAGATTCAGAAGGATGTATGTTGCAGTAGGTACTGGGAGATGAAGAAGCTTGCACAGGATAGAGTAGCATGGAGAGCTGCATCAAACCAGTCTCAGGACTGAAGACCACAACAGCAACAATGTATGTCGGCAGCACAACCCCAAATCTCTATCCCGTAATTAATCTGTGGAAAAATGGTTCCATAATAAATTGTTTTTAATGTCTAATGTGGAACTACTTCTGATAACTGGCTGATTAGATGTAATGAACTGCTGATTTTATTGCATAAAAATTTGATATGGTTTACCCATCTCAGATTTTCATCCAGGTGAATACCTAGAAATCTGCAGCCTTCTGTGTCCACTACTTCAATTCCACCTATGTTACTGATAGAGGTTTGGTGTGAGTTTGTAAGTTTAAATGACAATAACTGAGATTTACTGATATTAACTTTCAAACCTTGATCTTGGAAATAAGTAGTTATTTGCTGTAGTCCCTCAGTGGCTACCAACGTTAACTCATCATTTTGTTTACCAAGAAATAACAGTGAGGTTTCGTCTGCATAGGTTACCAATTGGGAGTTGAAAGGTTGCTCTATATCATTTATGTACACTAGGAAAAGGAAAGGGCCCAAAATTGAGCCCTGGGGTACACCTTGTGTGACTGTCTCATATTTGGACTGGAAATTAATGATCTGATTATTGATTTTGTAAGTCAGCATTGTACACTGCATGCGGTTAAATAAATATGTAGCCAGCAATTGCATGGATGCAGCATTTACGTTGTATGACTCAAGTTTACTTAAAAGTAACTCATGGATTACCGAGTCAAAGGCTTTAGTAAGGTCTAGAAATATGCCAGCTGTTTGCATTCCTTGATCAAGGGCACCATACGTTTTGTGAAGAAATTCCATAATTGCTGTGACAGTACTATGATCTTTTCGGAATCCGTGTTGTGTCTCTGTTAGGAACTTATTTTTCAAGAAATAGTCACTAAGTTGTGTCAGCAGCACAACTTCAAATACTTTGCTGAAGACAGGTATTAATGATATGGGCCTGAAATTTGAAACCTCTTCCTTGGATCCTTTTTTATGCACTGGTTTAACTGTGCTCCATTTCAATACATTTGGAAATGTATGTTCTCTGATACTGCAGTTTACCAGGTGGGTGATTATTTTAAACTAATTCCTTATTACATTTTTTAATCACGATACTACTCAAACCATCCCATCCAGATGATAACTTATTATTTAGGTTATTTATTATCCTGCCTATTTCTTTTTCACTTACTTGTCTGAATTCAAAAGGTGGCTCTTCAAAGGGGCAGAGCTTTACGTCACTACTCACAACTGTGTTATTAATTGGACTAACAGCTGCAGATATAAAGTATTTATTGAAAACATTGCAGACTTTATTAGAATCTTAAATTGTGTTTCCTTCATGTCTTATAATTAAAATTTCAGTTTCTGGCTTCGGTGTGGCTTTGCAAAATTGATTTACAATTCTCCATGAGGTCTTGGCTATATTGTCTGATTGAGCTATTTCACTGCTGTATATCTGTTTTCTTAGATTTGAGAGCTCTTTCTTAAAGATTTTCTTGGCTTCGTTGTACTTGGCCTTAAAAACCTGCAGGTTTGTTGACTTGTGTAACACATCCAGGTCCTGGATGTTTTGCCTGAGTTTTACCATATTTGCTGGAAGCATCAGTCTGTTGGTTTTTGCACTTTGGTTATGGGTGAACACTCTTTGTATTTTCTTAACAGGGCAGCATCTGTCAAAGTGTCTTAGAATTTGGCCCATTTGTTTTCAGATCCTTCAGTCTGGTAAACCAGATCCCAGTCCTCTATAGCTAATTTATTTCTTAAGGCAAGGATGTTACCCTCTTTTAGGATTCTTTTATTTTCGATAACTTTTGTCATTTTTGGGATGCTTGTGTTTACATACTCTACAAGCTGGCATTTGTGGTCAGAGTAGTGAAAATCCATATTCCAGCACCTAACACTGTCTTTAATATGTTTACATAGTATAACATAATCAATTCTGCTAGATATGAACTTTGTTACCCTGGTATCACTATTTACTACATTTATGAGATTATATGAGTTAAGAGTATCTATTAACCTCATATTACACAAACTGGAAGATTTTGCCTCAATATTCAGATCACCAAGTATAGTTAGGTCACTGGGACCACAACGTTCCACTACTCTACTAAATATGTCTATGAAGCTAACTACATCAGCCTTTGGTGGATGGTAAATCCCAATAACTTTATATTTTCTCATAACCTCTCTACACTCTTTGGTTTGGACTTCAATGCCTGTCACTTCAATCAAGCCTTCTTTGTTGTACTGGTCTAGATAGTTTATTTTCTTGTACTCAAGATTCTCACTAATGTAAACTGCCACACCACCACCCTTATGTTGCTGTCTACAATAACTATTTGCTAAGGAGTAGCCCTCTAGTTTACAGTAAATAATTTCATCAGATTTTAATCCATGCTCAGTTAACACTACTATATGAGGTGACTGTTCACTTACAAAAACCTGTAATATATTAAGCTTATTTCTAAGGTAATGTATGTTTAGGTGCATGAGCCTTAGTGGTATTTTTAACTGTTCACTCTGATTATCTTCCTTTAAAATGCACTGAGTTGGTTCACTTACATAAGTTCTGGATCCAGGCACTAAAAGTGTTCCTGTTCTTTGGCGATCTTGCATTTCTTGATCTACTACCCAACCTGGCTTCTGTCTGTCTAGTTGTCAAGGTAGCTGTTGAGGTGCCTTCTTGATCCGTACAGTCCGAGGAGGTGCCGAGCTGCCTGGTGTTGCAGTAACTGGAGTTGTATACTCCACCACATTTGATTGAGTAAGTGATGCTGAAGAGTCTGCAGTTGATGCAACAGCTTCTGTTGTTTTAACTAGCTGGGATGGCCAGTTGTTTTTACCCAGTCCTGGGAATTTGCTAGTTGCTTTACTTTCCCACAAAAACATGTCACTTTGAACTCTGGGTTTTATGGTCTTGAGGATCTTCTAGGAGCACAATGTGTTTCTGGACTTTTGAATATCCTGTTCCTGCAAACTGATCTTCCTACTCCATTGTTCGTTACTGTCCTCTTGACAACATTGTGGTTGATTTCTGGTACTGCAATTTTTTCTTGCTGTGGTATTATTTGCTCAGTTCCATCTGGATCCTTCCACTCAAGTGATATTGCAGGCTTTAGTTGATTTTTTTGGAGAGATGGCTGCAAGTAGAGTTCTGGCCATTTCTTCCTTGCCATTAGCATTTAGGTGTAGTCCGTGAGAAGTGTACCAGTCTCTGTTCTCAGGGACTGTTACAAACTGAGTGTTTTGGAAAGATTTCACTATTTTGGCTATTTTCCTATTTGTTCGCCTGGTTTCATCGTTCACACAAGACCAGCTTTCAAGATCATATCTATGGGGTATCCCTACTATGATTACATTTGTGTGCTGAAGCTTAATTAATGCTGATGTTATAGCATTTAATGCCTTGTCTGCTTCGTTTTTGGCTACATCATTTGTGCCACCCCAGATTATAACTGTGTCATTCATTGTGAGATCTTGTAAGTTGTTACAGCTTTCAAGTATTGAAGTTAATGGTGCACCTGGTATAACATTTCCTTGGATTACAAAATTATTATGACTTTGATGCATTAAGTTAGCTGCAACTGATCGCCCATGGCTGTCTGCAAACAGTTTTTTTTTTTTTTTTGTGTTTAGGTGAACTTTTTGTGTTAGTGCTGTGTCTGTTGTACGAATGTTTCTTGCTACTTATGCTGTTTTCTTGAACTATGAAGTTTTTGTTTACCCAAGTGCTTTGTTGTTCACAATTTTCATCTTTTCGTAGCACATCAAACCTGTTTCTCTCGTTAGAACACACAGATGATCTAGATTCACTTTCACTTGGCTTATTTTTTGAGTTCACATGTATTGCCAATCTGTACATGGAATACTTTAAGGATATCACCTTTGAAACAGCACACCTTAAACCCAAGGTCTTTTATTGATATGTGGATGATACTTTCATGGTCTGGCCCCTCAGCAAAGACACTCTAATGGAATTTCTCAACCATCTGAACAGCATACATGAGAACATCAAGTTCACAATGGAATTGGAAGAAAATGGGTGCCTACCCTTCCTCAATATCCTAATAAAGAAGAAAACGGGCGACACCCTGGGAAACACACACAGGCCTGTACCTCAGTGGCAACAGCTGCCATCACCCAGAACACTGGAAATCCATGCTTACTACCCTTGTCTGCAGAGCTCATGGCATATGCGACAAGGACAGTTTGTCTACTGAGATTCAGCACCTGAAGAAAACCTTCCAGAAGGATGGATACACCGACATGCAGATTAGATGTGCTCTCATTATGAGCAAGAAGAAGAAGAAGGAGGACCTTCAGGAAGAAGAGAACAACAAAGGTCTAGTGTTCCTCCCATACATAGGGCTGCCCTTGGCCAAGATTGACAGGATACTGGAGAAGAACAAGATAAAAACCATCCTCCAGCAAAAATCAGAAATATGCTGGGCTCAAAGAAGGACAACTTGGGTCTAAGAACACTGGGTGTCTAAGCATTTCCTGTGAATGTGGAAAACAATGTATTGGACAAACTCAGCATTGCATAACACAACCCGTCTCTGAAGATGTGAGAAGTGTTCACCTTGGACAAGAAGAAAAATCTGCAGTAGCGGAGCACTGCCTCAGTGAATAACACACATTTCAGTGTGAAGAAACCAAGAGACTGTGTAGAGCATAAGGTTTCTGGGACTCTCTTATTAAAGATGCTTAAAGTAGTAAATGAGTTTTGCTATTTGGGGAGCAAAATAGCTGCTGATGGTCGAAGTAGAGAGGATATAAAATGTAGACTGGCAATGGCAAGAAAAATGTTTCTGAAGAAGAGAAATTTGTTAACATCGAGTATAAATTTAAGTGTCAGGAAGTAATTTCTGAAAGTATTTGTATGGAGTGTGGCCATTATGGAAGTGAAACGTGGACGATAAATAGTTTGGACAAGAACAGAATAGAAGCTTTCAAAATGTGGTGCTACAGCAGAATGCTGAAGATTAGATGGGTAGATCACATAACTAATGAGGAGGTATTGAATAGAATTAGGGAGAAGAGGAATTTGTGACACACCTTGACTAGAAGAAGGGATTGGTTGGTAGGACATGTTCTGAGGCATCGAGGGATCACCAATTTAGTATTGGAGGGCAGTGTGGAGGGTAAAAATCGTAGAGGGAGACCAAGAGATGAATACACTAAGCAGATTCAGAAGGATGTAGGTTGCAGTAGTTATTCGGAGATGAAGAAGCTTCCATAGCTCAGGGAGTCACACCTGAGTATTTATTGGTTGTTTGTCAGACAATGTAACCATCTTTCTCACCAAGAGTGACTGATATGCATGGTGTCAAAAGACATTGGCTCCAATACCACTGTTGTCTCTGCCTTGGCATCAGAGTCAATGTTGGGAATGCACAATACAAAACCCTTCCTTATTAAATTGGCAGCTAGGACAAGAAGTAGCTAGAGGAAGTATGATGATCAATGGGGTGAAGGGAGGAATAGTGCTGATGTTGTCCATTATTTCCTGATGTTAATGTCAGGTATAGACAACTATGATGAAAGTGAACATCAAGGTGAGTGAGAGGGTTCTGGGGTACAAGGCACTGCCAGGGTCAGCATTCAGCAAATTGGAGTCAGGATATATCACTGGTGCCCTGTGATTGCTGGTATAGTTCAGTGTGAGTTTGCACATTGCAGGGCTGCCAAGGCAAGGGGACAGACATGTATGGAACAGGGTAGATGTACACCAATTGGCAAAATTACAAGAGCTCTTTTCACTGGTGTGTCCAAGTATCTGTTAGGCCCAGCTCAGGGCTAATTTTGTGATGGCTGTCATGGTACAAACTGATTTCTGTAATGTATCAACTGATTTTGTCTGACCATAAACTCAAAAGTGGGTGCTGTCATTGGTCAGTGATGACGCTCTGTGTGCAGCACGAGTCTAGGCCAAAAGTGCCTGCCTGCATATAAAGGGAATCTAAATGTTAGGGTTTAGGGTCATTGTTTTGGCAGCAGAAAGTGTAGCAATCTGTCTGTCACAATGCAAATTATGTGTGGTCTATGTCTGTTAGCAGTTTGTAGCAAGGAAGCTGGTGAGTGTTTCCTAAGATGAATGTTGGTAGCTATTGCTATAGCTATTGCTGAGATGATTGATATTCATGATACATATAAGAAATTTAAAAGGCACTCATCCCTCACAACTTTGTCACTTACTGGTATGGGCCAGTAAAATCAGTATGCACCAGCTGTCAAGTAGTTCCACCACTGTTATACAGCCTCCCCAAGATACACAAGAGGGTGGTACCACTACGCCTGATAGTAGACACAATCAATTCTCCTACGTATGGTATAGCCAAACACCTGTTCAGGTTTTGGCCAGAGAGAGAAATATTGTACAGGGACTAACTGGTTTGGGCACAAATGTGGTAGGCCCATGCAGTAGGTTCAGTCTCAGAACTAGTTCCAGGCCACTAAATGTAGTGTCATGGTAGAGCCTTCATTCTAATCACCCCCCCTCCTCAGTGTGATATGTGGAACAATGGAAAGATCCTACAAGAAGAAGAATGCCTGGTATGGTGGGTTTGTCCTATTTGGTGGGTGCTGTGGCAACTCCCACTGTGTTGATGACAATAATATATGATGTAGTGGGTCCCACTCTGTGGCTATGGGTGTGGCTACATTGTCTGCAGTAAAGGAACATTCATCCAGGGTTTGGTGCACATTCAAAATGAGCTCCTTGTTTTACAACAATCCTTTTTTTCTGGGAGCATAGAATAGGGGCTAAAGAGGGTGATCACTGGTTTCTGGTCCAGAATCAAGTGAATTTCTGTACATAGATAAACATAAAATTTCCTGACTCCATAAATAATTTTTCATTTGTAAATAGCTGTATAGGGCTGTTGTGAATGTTTTAAAAGTGGGTGTTGTTGACTGCTCAATTACAAGTCTGGGTTTACGCAACAGCTCACACTCGATCTCTTACTATGATGTGTCATTTGGTAACATAAGCCACTTGCCAGGCATGGACATTACTATGGACAGAACAGATCAACTATCGTATTTAGTTCCAGGAATGCTTACTGTCATCCATCAGACCACCCAAATGATACACTTTTTTGGCAGTTTTGTTTGGAAAGGTGCACAATCTGAGCTACGCTGTGTATAAATGAATAATTTACTTTATGGGAGAAGGATTACTTTTAGATTTCTCAGCACTAATAGTTTATCAGTGGCAGCTGCATGCTCTGCCATACACATGAGCCTGTTTTTACTTAAAATGTATTCTACGGCCCTAAAGAAGTTGCATACATCAAATAAGCTGCACAATTGACTTTTTTATACATTTGATGCTCTGAAATTTGGAGAAACTGCAAATATGTTGTATTAATAATTATGTATTTAATAAAAGCAGCTAATGACAAATAGGGAATAACAGGACACATTTACAATTGATTCTCCTGCATGTAGGTAAATAATGCTTGAAGACTAACCATATTGTTTTCTTGGGTAGGCCCCCTTATGAAGACATCATCAAGATATTGTGTGCAATTTGAAATATGGTAGAACAACTGCTTGATGTATCTTTAACATAATGTAGAGGCACTAAACACATCAAGAGCAAGTGTTTATACTAATAAACCACAAATGTTGTGCTCAATGTCAGAAGTTTTAGAGATTCATCATCAAATGGGAGCTGCAAATTTGCATCAGCCATATCTACTTTCAAAAATTAGTGGCCACTGGCTAATACTGGCAGTAATTCTTGTGGTAATGACCAATATCTGAGGATATGCAGCTGTGCAGATGTTTTCAGTGAAATATGAACTTGAAAGTTTTGTGCACCTGAGATTCAAGTAACCATTTATGCTTTATGTGCAGACTGTGTAAATCAGTAAATGGGATGGTAGCTGGTACCAGCAACACTTGGTTGTCAGCTTCAAGTTGGAACAATGTAAATACGCCTAAACTGAGTGTGTTAGCTGATACTGTTAAAATAAATGTTTATTACCAACATAATCAAAGAAGCTGTATTAAAAACTATCAAGGAGCTAAAACATACACCTTGGTTGGTTTTGATGGTATATTGAGCCTGGTCATAAATAAATGTTTACACAGTGTTCTAAAACTTATGGATAAAGAAAAGCAAATAATATGAATAGTTCTAGAGCTAACAAAAACATTTGACATGATTGACCACACAGAAAACTGAAAGTGAAACTTAGCATAATATTTACAGACAACAAAAATAGATTAGCCTCTAGTGCTTATCAAATAAGGCCACAATCACCTGTGGTGTTTGACGGAGTCTGTGTAGAGGACCCAGGTGAGGGTGCTCCAGATAAAATCACCCGAGACTGCAAGCATGTAATAATACACTTTATTGCTTGGCAGGAATACATAAAACATGGGTGACTGTCAGAACGAAGTGATTCCAAAGACAGTCGTACAGCACCATTGCACTATTGACCAGAGTGTTTTTTCCTATGTTAGCTGATGAAACTGCTTCTGAGTCACTACAGTCCTGAAGAGGAGCCATTCCTTTTTGCTATCTATATTATTTATCTGATATTCAATACAGAGCCCCCAAAACAGTATTGTTGCTGATGATGCAGCAGTCATAATAAAAACTGAATAAAATTAGGATTGTCTAGATAAACACTGTGACACCTACCAACTCAATGACTGGTCCCACTTAAACCAGCTAATTATTAATAAAAACAAAATATTGCCCTACTGTAACACCACCTTTTATGTACTTCACAGTTGGCGCTACAATTGATGGCAGGTAAAATTCTCCAGGCATTCACTAAACCCAAACCCTTCCATCAGATTGTTATGTGTTATAACAAGACTCACCAGTTCAAATTACTCATTTCCAATCACTCACTGTCCAGTGGTATCACTCTTTATGCCACCCCAAACATCATTTAGCACTAAATACAGAAATGTGTGTCTTATGAGGAGCTGTTCAACTTTTGTACTGCATTCTTTTTAGTTCCCTACATACAGTCATTGTGATATGGACTGCCAGTAGCATTTTGTGATTCATGAGTGATTCTTTCTGCAGATTTCATGTGATTTGTTACAGCCATCCCCTGCAACACTTGACGGTCCCTGTCCATCACTAGGTCTGGCTGATCTAGGTTTAGCTGTGGTTGTACCTTCACATTTCCATTCCATGATTATATCATCAAAAGTTTACTTGAGCAGTTTTAGAAGAGTTGAAATATCCCGATGTATTTGTTACTCAGATGACATCCAGTGACTAGTTATCATTCCAAGTCACTGCGCTCTCCTGACTGATCCATTCTGCTGCTACTACTTCTCTACTGATGATACAATACTCCCCACTTCCTTTTATGCTGGTGGGTCTGCCTCTTGTGACATCTAGTTGTCAGTGGTTTTCACACTGTAATTCAAGCTATGTTATTTCCAGTTGTTTTCATTTGTATTCCTAGAGCATTCATAGGATCAATAACTTTTACAAGCTATGTGTCATTTTTTCTGTGTTGCAATGCATTCAGCAAGTATTAATTAATGACTTCTGTGCGCTAAATTGGGGACTACAAAATATGTGGCACATGTTACTTCAAAGCTAAATATGCCCTCAGGAACCTGGAAAGCTGAGTGCATATTATGTAGACTTTCCATTCATATTTAAAATAGGGAATCATTTTTTGGAGTAGCTTTCCTGTAGTGTGAATGAATGCACAGAGTACTTCCGGAATACAAAAAGAGCTATCAAAATCATTATGGTAAAAGGAAGAGTATTAGATATTAATTGATGCCATTGTTTACAAAATTAAACATACCAGCATTGCCCTAGGTGTACATGTTCAAAACATTACTTTTCATCAATTAACATAAAATTAACAGTGAAAATATGAAAAAAATCATATATTCACAATGATTTTACAAGACAGCAACATAATCTTCATGTTATGTGTACAAATACTAAGAAATGCAAAAAAGGAACCAATGGTAATAAAACTTCCTAAAACTATAAAAACTATAAAATCTATCACAGACATTAAAAAAGTTTGAGAAACAAGCGAGTACATGTCTGAATTATCACTCCACCTATTCAGTAAGAGAGTATTTCAATTACATGTAATAGTGATATTTGTTTCTATTCACAATCTATAAATTAAATGAGATGCTCTAGATATTATATAATTGTATGACAAATCTTAATTATCACTTCATCTATTCAGTAAGTGAACATTTTGTTTACATGCAACAGTGATACATGTTCTAATTCACAAGGTGTAAATCAAATTTAATTCTCTATGATGATACATGAGGGGCAGCCAAATGAAAACCAAACACACACTACAACAGGACCATGTAATGGTTCCATTTGAAAGCAATCACCACACAAGTTAAGACATTCATCCTACTGGGAGACAATTTGATCAATTTCTGTTTCATAGAATGGGCAGCCACTGACAGATACACAGCTACACCCACTCTTCCACTTCTTTGTCTGTCTGCTGAAACCAACATCCATGCATGTCTTTCTTCAGGTTGCCAAAGACATGAAAATCACATAGTGAATAATCAGGGCTGTACAGAGGATGTTGCAATTTCTCCCAACAAAAATCACTGAATTGTAGCATTTGTCCAATTGGCAATGTGAGGGAGGGGATTATCGTACAGCAGGATGATTCCATCTGACAACATTCTGTCATCCTCAGGGCAAGTGACATAGCCAAAGTGGAAACATCCCACATCTCCCCCACCAAAGAAATCCAAAGCTGTTCACACAAGTTCTGGTAAGGTCAGTATGACCACAGTCTGCAACTGCAAGGGCCCACTACTCATAGAGTTCTTTGAGTGTGGAACCATACACAATGTGCCATGTTACGAAGACATTTTGCAGAAACTGCAGTGTGCCATAAAGTCTAAAAACTCAGAAATGCTGTCAAATGGAAGCACAATAATGCCTACACTGACGCTGCCAGTCAGATGAAGGCTACACTTCAGAAATTTTGTTTGGAAACACTGTAATATCCCCAATACAGCATGGATCTTTCACCATGTGATTTTCACATCTTTGGCAACCTGAAGAAAGACATTTGTGCATGTCAGTTTCAGTCAGACAAGAGAGTGCATGAGAGGGTGTAGATCTGTCAGTATTTGACCACGTTCTATGAAACAGAAATTGATCATCTCATCTCCCAGCGATACAATTGTTGTTTCTATAAATTCAGAAGCTGTGGATCCATGTTGCAAATCTCAGTGCACTATGAGAACTTTCTTCATTGTTTCAGTAGTACTACTATTGTACCAGAACCTAGTACATTTGTATCACTAGAACATATGTAATTTCTGAGTGGAGCAGTAAAACTTCATAATAGGTGGCACTATTGGCTATGCAAAAATTTGAAAGTTATTGTTTGTTGTAGAAAGGTTACTGTAGAGCCCCTGAGCTATTTGGACAGTCATTAAATTAGCATAGACTCTTTGAAAGTGAATGGGAAAACCAAATCAGCACCCAAGATATGCCGAAAGACATTGCAAGTCAAAATCTGTAATACAAAATTACAAGTCTGTCATTGTAAACAAGATGAGAGTACAGGGTTCTCATACAAAAAGTAGGTTGGTTGGTTTGTTGGGGGAAGGAGACCAGACAGCGAGGTCATCGGTCTCATCAGATTAGGGAAGGATGGGGAAGGAAGTCGGCCGTGCCCTTTGAAAGGAACCATCCCGGCATTTGCCTGGAGCGATTTAGGGAAATCACGGATAACCTAAATCAGGATGGCCGGACGCGGGATTGAACCGTCGTCCTCCCGAATGCGAGTCCAGTGTCTAACCACTGCGCCACCTCACTCGGTCAAAAAGTAGGGTGTTACATTACTACTAGAGGATTCATTCAAGATATTTCAGTAAAGGCCAGGGAGCCATGTCTGAGTATTTGTTGGT
Organism: Schistocerca piceifrons; assembly: GCF_021461385.2. Lineage (NCBI taxonomy): Eukaryota > Metazoa > Arthropoda > Insecta > Orthoptera > Acrididae > Schistocerca > Schistocerca piceifrons. The sequence goes on from NC_060149.1 coordinate 249,753,470, forward strand.
TGTTTGGCAGATGACTACCTGACGTGTCTAGTGTGCCTCATAAACTGACATTAAACAACATACTCCAATACCACTAATGTCTCTGCCTCGCCATCAGAATTGCGTCACGTGATACTATTCTATGCTGAAGAAAAAAATGCTCAGTTTGCATCATGTAACACATACAAGAGCTCAGTTACTGTTATCAGTTTTCATTCATTCATTCACTGCCTGAAAGAAGCTATAGGAATGTGGACAATGAAAAACAATGCTAGCAATAAGACCTTCCTCCAGTATAACTGACATCTCAATGTGATGAGAATGATTCTCACAATTTTTTTAATTTCTCAGTTTCTAGCCACATTTCTCGCCAACTGCTTCTTCTATTTATTTACCCTTTTGTTTTCAGACTTACATTACACACCCTCATCTGTGTATCCCCATTTACCTTTTGTCAAGCATGTCTCCTTATGAAGCCATACACAGTGTTGATTGTGTGGAAATGCTTAATCTTCTTTATTTATAATTTTTGCATGGTTGAAGCAATCACAGAAGTAACATCCTACAGTTGTGTAGTTACACATGAGACATTTGAACACTTTCTGAAGGTGACAGAAAACTGTTCTAACCCAAGAACACTGTCACTTTATTACATGAAAAGGCATAAATAGGTGAGAGACAAAATACATACAACAGACAACACGCAAGTGGCTGGGAGAGCCTTGTGCTCTGCCCTGTATAGTCATTAGTTCTAAAAGAGCACACAGCTGGTAGGCTGTGCACGCAACTGCTGTCATACTAGTATGCTTGGCAGCCTCTACTGGCCGAATCAAGCAAAAATTTCACATGCAAACTAAGAAGTGTTGAACACACAAATTTGGTAGTTACAACACTACTCTTCCTTTGCAAAGAAGTGAGCATTGTGCTCATATCCATTTCTCCTGTCACTGACACTGGTTGTTGAGTCATGAGACACACTGCCACTTGTGCATAGGGTCAAAAGTGGTGTGCAGATGGTGCGGTGCCCTTCCCTCTGTGGGAGACTAAATGGTAGGACAGGTGATGATGGCATAGCTTCCGTTTCCACATCTGAGTCGAACCCAGTTGGCCATGGCAAAGGTGGTTGAACAGGTGGCAATAACTGTGATGGAGGTGGCAGTGGAAGAGGTGTTAGCTGTAACAGCCTCAGAAGCAGGGTCCTGCCTTGGCACTTGACAGCTGAAGGGGGCACCTACAGCAGAGGAAACAGTTGTGAAGGTGTCAGCAGTGGTGGTGTGGGTGAGTGGCTATGATGTAGGAAATGGCCAGGCAGACGGAGGATGTGAGGGTGATGGAGGTGTTCCCAGTGTGCAGCCATCTATGCAGCGCCACAGTTGGTCAAAGTGTCGTTATTTCTTCCCTTCAGCAGTGCAAATGATGCAGAGGTGTTGGTCACAGTGATTACTGATGACCACTGGTACCCAATCCAGGTGGTAGCCAAAACCACGAGCCCAAACAGCTGTGCCAGGCCGAAAGTGTTGCTGCACTAGCATCAACAGATGTTCTGGCATCAGGTGAAGCAGATATTGCAGAGTCCAGGGCTGATGGCTGTGCAACAGCTCTGCTGGACTATTATATCCAACAGGGGTAAACCTACAAGAAGTGAGGAACCGGTAAAGAGCCACTTCCAGTGACATATTCAAAATGTATTTTTTCATCTGAGCCTTAAATGTTTGTACTTGTTTTTTGCTTTGCCATTCAATTGGGAGTGGAAAGGAGGAGCTGTGACATGGCAAACACCACTTTTTTTATTTTTTAAAAATTTTTTTTAAATTTTTTTTTTTTTTACAAACATCTTCAAATTCCTGAGATATGAACTGGGGGCTGTTGTCTGTAACTAATGCATATGGAAGACCTTCCACTTCAAAAATTTTTGATGTGCTAAAATCATTGTAACCACAGAAGTAGACAGACAATGCACCACATATGGAAAATTAGAGTATTCATCAGTTACAATGATACAGGTTTATTCCAAGGACTGCTTTGGAGCTGGCCACAGTGACAAAGAAACACAGGGGGGCTGCCTGATGGGTGGCATGCTGTAGACAGGTTGCAACAACTTGTGCTCTTTCCCCTTCAATGTCTGGCCAAAAAACATGTCAATGTGTTAACACTTTTGTGCGTAATGTACCCTAGTGGTCCACATGTAATAAACACATAACCTCATGCCAAAGGTCAGACAGGATTACAACTAGGGCAGTGGTATCCTCTGCAGCTAACATGAGAACTCCATCCCAAATAGAGAGATGATTTTGTAATAATTTCTTAAAAGGTCATAAGCACAGCCCGGAGGTTTGTTTGGCCAGCTGTGTTTCACAAAAGAAAGAATTGTGCTTAAAATAAGACCCATAGCTGCAATTTAATGCTAGTAATACAAAAACCATCAATAAAAGTTTGAGCTTCCATGTTTAACTGGAAACAAAGCAATTCCTCTTTATCAAACTCTGACTCCGGACCAATCGGCAAATGTGATAAGTTGCACTGTAGGTCAAAAATGTATCTCATAATTGTATCATGAAAGAAAAAGAGCCCACTGCTGTAAGCAACATGAAGCTTTCTCCAGCAAGGATGCCACAGGATTAAAAAGAGACACCAGATGTTTGTGGTCTGATCTGGTGAAACTTAGACTCATAATTTTTTAGAGTATACACAATTGCTAAAGCTTATTTCTCTATCTGAGAATAACGATCTTGTGCTGAATTTAAGGTTTTAGAGGCACCTGCAATAGGACATTCTGATCCATCTGCATACTTATGAGCAAGGACAGCACCAAGGCCAAACTGAGATGCATCTATGGCCAACACAGTGTGCTGGTCTGGCTGATAAGTGACCAAACAAGGCGCTGACTGAAGCTTAGATTTTGACAATTTGCATGCCCAGTCACAAGCCGGGGACCACTGGAAACGAACATCTTACATAATAATGCATGGAGTGATTGTGCCTCAGTTACAGCGTCTGGTATGAATTTGTGGTAGTGAGTGATTTTTCCTAAAAATGCATGTAATTCCTTGATGGACATACAGTGTGGCAATGCAGCAATAGTATCAATATGCTGGTGATTCAGTGTCAGCACATGACACTTCAACCCCAAATAAATAATGGATGACTGATAAAACTGTGTCATGTCCAAATTGCATGTTAACCCTGCAGACTGCGAAACAGAAAATAGAGCATGAAGGCTCTGAAAAGTTCTTCTGTAGAGGTACCAGACACTATTACATTATCTAAATAGTTGATGCAGACTGTAACTGATGCAATAAGTTGCTTGCCACAACAAAAGGCAAATGCTGATATTAATAAAACCCTCCTGGCGGAGGTTCGAGTCCTCCCTCAAGCATTGGTGTGTGTGTTTATCCTTAGGATAATTTATGTTAAGTAGTGTGTAAGCTTAGGGACTGATGACCTTAGCAGTTAAGTCCCATAAGATTTCACACACATTTGAACATTTTTTTATAAAACCCAAATGGTGTAATAATAACTAGAAGGTGTCTATATTCCTCATCTAGCAGCGTCTGCTATGTCAATCTTCAAAAAATAATGCCACCCACTAATTTTGCTAACAGCTTGTCAGGGTGCAGTAAAGCATTGGTATGGTTCAAATGGCTCTGAGCACTATGGGACTTCACATCAGAGGTCATCAGTACCCTAGACTTGGAACTACTTAAACTTAACTAACCTAAGGACATCACACACATCCATGCCCGAGGTGGGATTTGAACCTGCGATCATAGCAGCAGCACGGTTCCGGACTGAAGCGCCTAGAACCACTCAGCCACAGCGGCCAGCAAAGGATAGGTATCAACAACTGACTGTGCATTAATTGATTTTTTAAAAATCACCACAGAGGCATAATTTATCGGTAGATTTTTTACTATCAACAGTGGTGCTGACCATTCACTGGAAGAAATAGGTCAAATAACATCAAGGGATTGAAGCCACATAATTCTGCTTTTAATTGCTATCATAAAGTTACCAGTACTGCACAGGCCTGGAAAAAATCGGGGTGGGCAGACTGTTTCATCATAATATGAGCCTGAAATTCTGTTGCATAACTCAGTCCTGGAGAAAAAAAGAGGAAAATTTGGCACAGTGCACATCTAACTGTTGATATAGAATTTGATCAGAAACTAAATGCACTTCATCATCAATCGAAAATCCAAAAAATTTAAAAATGTCCAACCAAACAGGTTTTCAATGTAAGTATTGTCCACAACTAGGAATGTAAGTGAATGAACCACACCCTTGTAAATAAAAGGTGCAGGAAACTGTACAAGAATGGGAATATGATGTTTGTTGTAACTCACCAACCTCTGTGACACTGGGGACAGAGGGGGAAAGCTCAAACCCACATTAGTTCGAGAATTCACCAATGTTACTGCTGCACCCCTGTACATCTGCATTCTCAATTGGTCGTTAAACACACACGCTTCACTGTGTAACACGCTTGGCGACACCATCACTGCTGACACATTGTTCACATACATGTTGAGTTCATCCTGACTCAGATTAAAAAAGAGAGTTGTAGACAGAAGAAATGTGTCCTTTTAATGACACCAATTACATGTTGCCCAACACTTGGGGCACATGGTCCATTCATGTTGAATGAAACAGTATGGACAAGAAGGCAGTGGAGCATGAGGCTGTTGCTGTTGTGACATGGACTGTTGTTTTTGTGATTTATGATTACCTGTATGATGCTGAGACATCTATTGGACTACTGCAATAGCTTCTCTGTCCCCTTGGAAAATAGCTGAAGGCTGGGAGGAACTGATTTCTGAAACTTAGACCAGGCTTATATCTGACTACCTGCAGCCTGTGAAACTTCAAATGACTAAGGCATGTTTAATACTTCTGAAAGTGCAGTGTTTTCACACTGCAGAGCTCACTCTCAAGTGTCCCTATCAGGAGTAAGACATATGATTGCACCTTGAAACATCCAATCAACATAGGATTACTCATGAACATTTGTCACAAAATTACAATGATGACTAGGTCCATGTAGCTCTGCTGCCCATGCCCTGTATGACTGTTTTGGCTGCTTTTGGCAATGGTAAAACTCCCGATCAGCATAAAATGAGTACATTTACAATGATAGATAGAAAATAACTCACACATCCGATCAAAAGAAAGGCTTAAAGGTTTTTGTAAGAGGGTGAGCTGACACAACAGCTGATACCCAAGAGGCGAGATCCACAACACAAATAAGAGCCTTGCACAAATTTATGTCTTTTATCCTGAATTTTTGGATATGTTGTTGCAGGCATTTGTCATAAGCACCCCAGTCTTCTGCTGTATCATCACACACAGGGAAAGGCAGTGGGTATGTTGTTGCTGAGGCTGCACTTTGTGCCAGTTCAGTCCTTTAACTGGAAATAGCAATGTCAGTGCTTTCTGTTGCTCTAGAAGAGATTTAAGCACTATTGATTTCCATCCTCATTGCCTAAGTTTTCTAACCCAAGAACACTGTAACTTTATTACATGAGAAGGGATAAAACATTAGAGACAAAGTACACACAACAGGCAACACACAAATGGCCAACAGAGCCTGCCCCTCTGGCCTGCAGAGTCGTTAGTTCTAACAGGGGCACAGCTGGTAGGCTGCCCATGCATCTGCTGTTGTACTAGCCTCTAGTGGCTGAATCAAGCACTAACTTCACATGCAAACTATGAAGCAGTGCCCACATAAATTTGGTAGTTGCAGCAAAAACTATGCTATCATAAATTAGAGGAAGTTAGTTAGTGTATCATATATGAGAGTAGAAAATGAAGTTACAATACTGTATATCTACCCTTTATCATTAGTGCAGTTGAATAATGACATCAGAAGACAGTTTTGTTTGTGTTCTTGTTCAGTTCAATTCCCGTGTTTCAATGCCAACAAATCATAAACACTAAGGCGTTTAAAACAGATTTGTATATGTATATTCTGGTACTGGACACAGTATGATTATTGGATTGGTTTGCAATCTGAGCACAACAATAGGTATTGTAAAGAACAAGCTACCTAATGAGAATAAGACAGTAAAGATCCAAGAAGACATTAAGAGGCTGAGACAAGGTAGTCTGCACACTGTACACAATTTTGCAAAAGAATTTAAAATTTCATCAACACAAGTTGCATGTTATCCAAGAACAGATTTTGATAAATGGGACAACTATGTCAGTTTCTGGATTAATTACAATCCTTATAAAATTCGTGTCAGACCTCTCCAGTCAGTGTGTGACAGTGTAATGTATTTACTTAATTCCTTTGGCCCCTATGGGGGCATAGGACATCCAAAAGAACTTGCCATCCATCTCTGTCTTTGGTTGTTTCTCTCAGTTCTGCCCATATCTAGCCAACTCTCCTTGCTTCCACTTCCACCATCCTCTTTCAAGTACCCAGACACCTGTCTCTTTTCCCTATTGTAATTCAATTCTAATTCCTTCTTCTTGATAACTCTGACTGACTTTTTCAATGTGAGCCCCAGCCATCTCCGCTTTCTCTCATGTATCTGTTCTTCTGTTGGTATCTTCATTACTTATTTTTTCTGGCCACCAGATATTCATTATGCACTGGAGACATTTATGAAACTGTGTGTTATCTTCTGATGTGATGTTATCTTCTTGTCTACTTCCGACCTTCACTTGCATACAGAAGGACAGAATTCATATTTGTATTGAAAATACAATTTTAGTTTTGTATGTGATGTTTCTCTTTTTCTATATTGGATACAGTTGTATGGAGGCAGCATTTGCCTCCTTTATGTGGTTTTTCACATCTTCTCCATCTCCACCAACTTCTATTGCCACACTAGTCAGATACAGGATTGAACTGACAATCTACACCTGCTGCTCCACTATAAACTGTGGCACCTCGCTGCTTCCTTTTTCAGTGAGTTTAATTTACACTGAAGTGCCAAAGAAACTGGTATAGCCATGTGTATTCAAATACAAAGATATGTAAACAGGCAGAATATGGTGCTACAACTGGCAACACCTATAAAAGACAAAAAGTGCCTGATGCATTTGTTAGATTGGTTACTGCTGCTACAATGGCAGGATATGACGATTTAAGTGAGTTTGAATGAGGTGTTATAGTCGGCATATGAACGATGGGACACAGCATCTCTGGGGTAGCAATGAAGTAGGGATTTTCCCATATGACCATTTCACGAGTGTACCGTGAATATCAGGAATCTCGTAAAATATCAAATCTCTGACATCACTGTGGCCGGAAAAAGATCCTGCATGAACGGGACCAACAGTGACTGAAGAGAATTGTTCAACGTGACTGAAGTGTAACCCTTCCACAAATTGCAGCAGATTTCAGTGCTGGGCCATCAACAAGTGTCAGCGTGTGAACCATTCAACAAAACATCATTGATACGGGCTTTCAGAGTCAAAGGCCCACTCATGTACCCTTGATGACTGCATGACACAAAACTTTACACCTTGCCTGGGCCCTTCAACACCAAAATTGGACTGTTGATGACTGGAAACATGTTGCCTGGTTGGATGCGTTTCTTTTCAAAATGTATCAAGTGGGATGACGGGTATGGGTATAGAGACAACTTCATGAATCCATGGGCCCCACATGTCAGCAGAGGACTGTTCAAGCTAGTGGAGACTCTGTAATGGTGTGGGGCGTGTGCAGTTGGAGTGATATGGGACCACTGATACATCTAGATATGAGCCTGACAGGTGACACATACATAAGCACCCTGTCTGATAACCTGCATCCATTTATGTCCATTGTGTATCCCAACGGACTTGGGCATTTCCAGCACGATAATGCGATACCCCACACATCCAGAATTGCTACAGAGTGGCTCCAGGAACACTCTTCTGATTTTAAACACTTCCGCTGGCCACCAAACTCCCGAGACATGAACAGCTGAAGCGATTCTTACGGATCTTTCATAAATGGTTTCCAGCATGTCTTTGTAGACTGGTAGAAACGCTGGGACAAATGCGCCGCATCTCGGGGAGAGTATTCTGAGGTTAATTAAAATCATGAGGATGAGAAAAGGTACTTTGTCAAAGAAATATTATGATCATTCCTTATCGAGCAGCCATCCTAAATTTACTGGGCTGCCTCCGAGAAGTCTACACTTCAATAGAGGAGTGGAGAAGGTGAGGACTCCGCCGGGAGAAGAGACAAGTCCGGCATAACTGGTGCCGGAGGCCCAACTGCCGCGACGTCTCCTTACATCGTAAACAAACTCTGGGTTGAGTGGGTACGTTCATAGGCTTGAGCTATTCGCATCACTTCATCAGAGACGACGCAGATTTCATATCCGAGTAGGGGTAAAACCGTCGTCACAGCAGCGTGGGGTAGCCGCGCAGTCTAAGGCTGCTTGCACATTACACGATTTCGCCCGTATGGGCAAATTTTCTTAGTCAACTGTTGAAGAGCATGAGACCTTTCACATTGTACCGTTACAACACGGGCTCGATTTTTAGTCGTGTTGCAGACGTCCAGTGCCCCTGCCGCCACACGGCACCGGCTCGGTGGCCCACGTGACCATGTGCACGCTTTCACACTACACGATGTCAGTCGAACGTGAGCTGTCCCCAGTGTTATTTCTACTGCGTTCATTTTGGTTTCAGGTTGCGATTTTCCGTGTTTTCTGTTTGTGTGTGTCGCTGGCTTATTTTCACATTATGGAAGGAATTGACGCTGAAATTTTGATATCATTAGTTGAATCAAAACCTGTATTATGTGACAAAACTTTAGATATTTATAAGGACAGAAACGCAACAAGGAAAGCCTGGGAAGAGGTATGTTCAGCACTCAACCCAGATTTTGAGAGCATTAGCTAGTTTTTCCAGTCAGATTACAACTAGCGTAGAAGAACATTCCTTGTATCAGCCTAGGCCGGCCAAGGTGGCCGAGCGGTTCTAGTCGCTTCAGTTTGGAACCGCGCGACTGCTACGGTCACAGGTTCGAATCCTGCCTCGGGCATGGATGCTTGTGATGTCCTTAGGTTAGTTAGGTTTAAGTAGTTCTAAGTTCTAGGGGGCTGATGACCTCAGATGTTAAGTCCCATAGTGCTCAGAGCCAGTTATTAGCATAGGCCTATATGTGGACTGCAAAATCATTCAAAGGAAGCACACCATTCAACGCCTCTCCAAAAAGGAACACAATCCAAACCAGAAACACAGACAACATCACATGACCTGCACGAAATTGTTCACAGCGACTCTACTCAAAGTGAAAATGTTGCAAGTCCGTCTATTTCTCCTTCAGGTAATTCCTCATATTCCGATTTCTTCGACTGATATCATCCATTTGTTTTTGGAACGTCACAAATAATCTACCAAAACAATAAACACAATGAAATCCATAATTTGATCAGAAACCTACAATGTTTGTATTTTCCGAATTTCATATTTGTTCATAATAGTATTTTTATTGATAACATAATCTCAAATCTAGCCTAATAAATAAAATCGATTGTTTTACATGTATTTTATTGTTGTGCCTACTACTACAATATCACTTACTGCATAACCATCTTTCCTGTTTGTATGGTACTTTGGTAAATAGAAATATAATATAAGAATTTTATATACAGAATTCGAAAAAATACAGCAATAACAGTTTATACATAAATTATTTTCCTTCAGTGGCGTATTTGTTCAAACACCAGTAATAACAAAGCTGTATTTAAAAACTTACCTTAAAGTCATAGCCAGCATTTCAATAGGCTGTATACAGTTTCTGAATTGCGTGTTTTGGCGTTGCAGAACATTCTTCAGTTTCCCGTGCAATTCATCGAAGGAGCCAACTGACATACGAAAATAGTTAACAAATTTCGGTCGTCGTTTCGCAGGTCTGCAAATAATGTGCAGAAAACCCCGACTTCCTCACGACTCAGATTAATTGGATGAACCCAGTGAAGACGACTGCGTCTTCGTCTTCTCCGACGTCGATACAGCAATGACTTGTTCACGATCCATAATAAGAACTATAGCAAGTCACATTTTGAAGGGAACTGGTGCTCTTGTTTAACGTTTAAAAATCGTTCAGTGTGAAAATCAACCGACTACGATTTAAAGCCGTACGGTTTCTCCTGTAAGGACGAAATCGTGTAATGTGCAAGCAGCCTAAGGCGTCTTGTCACGGTCCGTGCGGCTCCCCCCGTTGGAGGTTCGAGTCCTCCCTCGGGCATGGGTGTGTGTGTTGTCCTTAGCTTAAGTTAGTTTAAGTAGTGTGTAGACTTAGGGACCGATGACATCTGCAGTTTGGTCCCATAGGACCCTGCCACAAAATTTTTCCGTCGTCACACGGACCGTGGAATGGAACGTCAAAGTTGAGTGCTGAGTTTCTGACTTCACAGCGTGGAAAAAACACGTTGGGGACCATTTCTGAACGTGAAGAGCAATATCAAATATGTCAGCTAAACCGATGAGATGGAAGAACGCCAACTACGTCACATGAAGGCCACCTCTAAAATGGTTCAAATGGCTCTGAGAACTATGGGACTTAACTTCTGAGGTCATCAGTCCCCTAGAACTTAAAACTGCTTAAACCTAACTAACCTAAGGACTCACACACATCCATGCCCGAGGCAGGATTCGAACCTGCGACCGTAGCGGTCGCGCAGTTCCAGACTGTAGCGCCTAGAACCGCTCGGCCAGAAGGCCACCTCTCCTTTTAGCATAGAATCAGGAGACGCCATTATTGGCTTGCAATAGAAGCCCATATTTTGGTGGGTTTTCTACTTTTTGTAACTTACGTTCTATGGATATACGCCGTTTCAAAACAGCAGCAAATTGAGAGTATCTCGAAAGCCCTTCGATATATTGTAATAAAATGACGGGAAACGTCATATTAGTGATAAAAGAATTTTTGAATAGTAGCTTGCGTGTTACCAAACTATGCCGTTTCAAGGCAACGGCACACTGAAGATCCATTACAAACACGTTGTTCTTGGTACAATTTGTTAGAATAAAATGTTAGTTAATAACAGGTCTGTGACTAAAGCTTTCAGGCGATGGTAACATAGAAGACATAGTCGTTAACAATGAAAGTTTAGTGTAACGTAATGAATAGAGACATGGAGTCGCAAATCATGTGTGAATTATCGGTTGTTTATGTCCCACTATATGTAAATATTTTTTACTGGCCTTCACGTTTGTTAAAGGTTGTGGGACTTACTTATTCATTTTAGTAGTATATTCTGTAATTTTCGATGTTATGACCACAGCATGATTCAGCTGAACCTCCTATGGGTTTTATGCAACCGCAACGCCTTCAACTACCAGACTCCTAATTTTCATATTTTCTGGCTCTCTATGTACCAACTATTAATCTTACAGAAAAAATGAACAGAACCTTTTTGTAGGAAATGTAATGTAGTTAAACTTTGTACTAGAATACGTTTTGGCTAGAGGCCATAGTTTCCGAATTATTCAAGAAAAATCCACAAAAATGACCTTCAGACACATTCTTCTTGAATAACTCGAAAACATGGCCTCCAGCGAAAACGTATCCCAGTACAAAATGTAATTATATTAAATTTCCTACAGAAAGGTTCTGTTCATTTTCTTCTGTAGGAGTAGTAGCTGGCGCGTAGCGAAAAAGAGAATATTAAAATCTTGCGTGTAGTTTTTGAAGGCACTGAGAATTGCATAAAACCCACAGGTAGGGGCAGCTGAATCACTTTGTATATAAGCACGCTCCCTCTGAGGAGTGAGCTTGTTCGATTCACTTTATGTACAAGAGAGCTTGCATTACTTGCTTACGATATTTTTTATTTTATTATTTCAAATATTATACTTAATTTGTTCTAAATATTCTTCAACTGAATAGAAACATGGGGCTTTACTAGAAAGTGAGAATAGTGAAACAATTTACATCTTATATGGAGGGCTACTGTAAATTTGTATCACACTATTTGTAATGGCACTGTTATAAGAACATATCTTTATTGGCTGGACATTGGACTTCTATTTTTGCTTTATAATATGTTCATTGATACTGAAGTTTTTATTTATGTGTACTACAGACAGAACAACATGAGTAGGACATGAGCGAGGGTGGAGATGTGCGTTTTAATAGAACTAAAGTAGGAATTTTAGCCCGCAAACAAACTGTGTGATTTGCGATCCAGATACACGCGACAACAGCAACTGGACAGCCATCCACTCGCAATCACCAAAGCTGATGGGCAAATCACATAATCGGCACGGCCAATGTGACATAGCCGCCGTGTCTAATGTGGTTGATTTTGGCGTCCGCGTCCACATCGATGTTAGATGCTCCGTCGGGTTTGAGGACGACTTAAAGCTATATGAGCTAGTTTAAGCCTGTCCATTTCGAGAACTCGCGTGTTCTGAGTAGTTCGCGCGTGACCTGTAGCCGCGAACTGCGACTAGAGCGCGGTCACGTAGACGACATCGAGGCACATCGCATGCACTATTCCGATCGTTTCTCATCGTTCGTCAGCGCGGTGGACATTAAGTCATCGCGTAGCGCGTTGGACGTCATAGCCCGTGTGACGACGGCTTAGGGTGTACTGTAACATCCCTGATAGGGGAGTCGGTGTAATGCTGCCCCTGCAAAAATTCAAAATTGACATTACTATTTGATACACATAGGTAGGTGGCCAAGTCTGCATCATATTGATTACTTGCCTTTTTTCGTTGCCAAAATTCGAACCTAGCTTCAATAACACGTTTCTTCGTCGAAAAATGTTCTTATACCAAAGAAAATATTCTAAGTGATACAGGCAACTATTCTAGGGATACAGTTCAGGATTTCCTGACAACAACATGGCATTTTGTCTTTCCGTTTCGGAAATTTGGCAACCCATAAGGAATAACTGCAGTCATTCTCGGTAAGTGTCCCACACTTCAAAAATGGTTCAAATGGCTCTGAGCACTATGGGACTTAACATCTATGGTCATCAGTCACCTAGAACTTAGAACTACTTAAACCTAACTAACCTAAGGACAGCACACAACACACAGCCATCACGAGGCAGAGAAAATCCCTGACCCCGCCGGGAATCGAACCCGGGAACCCGGGTGTGGGAAGCGAGAACGCTACCGCACGACCACGAGAGGCGGGCTGTCCCACACTTCACTTTGTTCTTTAAAGAGTGCAAAAGCTACACTACTAGCCATTAAAACTGCTACACCAAGAAGAAATGCAGATGATAAACAGGTATTCATTGGACAAATATATTATACAAGAATTGACACGTGATTACATTTTCACGCAATTTGGGTGCATAGATCCTGAGAAATCAGTACCCAGAACAACCACCTCTGGCCGTAATAACGGCCTTGATACGCCTGGGCATTGAGTCAAACAGAGCTTGGGTGGCATTACAGGTACAGCTGCCCATGCAGCTTCAACACGATACCACAGTTCATCAAGAGTAGTGACTGGCGTATTTTGACGAGCCAGTTGTTCGGCCACCATTGACCAGACGTTTTCAGTTGGTGAGAGATCTGGAGAATGTGCTGGCCAGGGCAGCAGTCGAACATTTTCTGTATCCAGAAAGGCCCGTATAGGACCTGCAACATGCGGTCGTGCATTATCCTGCTGAAATGTAGGGTTTCGCAGGGATCGAATGAAGGGTAGAGCAACGGGTCGTAACACACCTGAAATGTAACGTCCACTGTTCAAAGTGCCATCAAGGCGAACAAGAGGTGACCGAGACGTGTAACCAATGGCACCCCATACCATCACGCTGGGTGATACGCCAGTATGGCGATGACGAATACACGCTTCCAATGTGCGTTCACCGCGATGTCGCCAAACACGGGTGCGACCATCATGATGCTGTAAACAGAACCTGGATTCATCCGAAAAAAATGACGTTTTGCCATTCGTGCAGCCAGGTTCGTCGTTGAGTACACCATCGCAGGCGCTCCTGTCTGTGATGCAGCGTCAAGGGTAAACGCAGCCATGGTCTCCGAGCTGATAGTCTATGGTGCTGCAAACGTCGTCGAACTGTTTGTGCAGATGATTGTTGTCTTGCAAACGTCCCCATCTGTTGACTCAGGGATAGAGACGTGGCTGCACGATCCGTTACAGCCATGCAGATAAGATGCCTGTCGTCTCGACTGCTAATGGTCCGAGGCCGTTGGGATCCAGCATGGCGTTCCGTACTACCCTCCTGGGTGGGTTGGGTTGTTTGGTTGAGGAGACCAGACAGCGAAGTCATCGGTCTCATCGGATTAGGGAAGGATGGGGAAGGAAGTCGGCCGTGCCCTTTTAAAAGAACCATCCCGGCATTTGCCTGGAGCGATTTAGGGAAATCACGGAAAACCTAAATCATGATGGCCGGACGCGGGATTGAATCGTCGTCCTCCCGAATGCGAGTCCAGTGTTACCCTCCTGAACCCACCGATTCCATATTCTGCTAACAGTCATTGGATCTCGACGAACGCGAGCAGCAATGTCGCGATACGATAAACCGCAATCGCGATAGGCTGCAATCCGACCTTTATCAAAGTCGGAAACGTGATGGTACGCATTTCTCCTCCTTACACGAGGCATCACAACGTTTCACCAGGCAACGCCGGTCAACTGCTGTTTGTGTATGAGAAATCGGTTGGAAACTTTCCTCGTGTCAGCACGTTGTAGGTGTCACCACTGGCGCCAACCTTGCGTGAATGTTCTGAAAAGCGAATCATTTGCATATCACAGCATCTTCTTTCTGTCGGTTAAATTTCGCGTCTGTAGCACGTCATCTTCGTTGTGTAGCAATTTTAATGGCCCGTAGTGTATAAACATGGGCTGCACGGAAGAAGTACCTGTTACATTCGCTAACGCATGCACTGCCTGTGACGTTGCTGCCGCTCTTGATAAATTCACGCGGTTGAAAACCCAAGCTCTCTCCTAATCACAACTTGTTCGCAGTCCGATCTGCACGTGTCACGCGTTTTGTTAACGTCATATACACTCAAAACTAACGGCGAATCTCCCTGGTTTATGCGACAAATTGAGGTATACGATATTGCAGTGCCTGTGTTATTCCGAATTATCTCTCAATGTTCCTTTGGACATGCGAACAGCTACTGTGGCGACTACAGCCGTCATGAAATACCTGGAATGTGTTTGCAATTGTGAATATGGAGGACTATCAGCTGTATAATGGAATTACGACAGCGTCTGTTTCTTTGGACATATATGCATGCGTAATTCGGAATAACACAGGCACTGCAATATCGTATTTATCCGCCGACATCGGGAAAGTAACTTTCAAGCAAAATGTCTCACCTATACGGGAATACACAAAATGGATGTACGAGTACAGGTTATAGACACATTGTTGACGACATGTGGAAGCTTTGGTTTGGCCGTGAATCTTGCTCGGATAGCCAAATGGTAAGGCCACCGCTCGCAATAAGCGAAAATTCCGGGTTCGAGTCGTGGTCCGGCACAAATCTTCACTGTCGTCATTGCATTAATATAGCTGATGGTGTCCGCCCCGATAGCTGAGTGGACAGCGTGACGGGTTGCCGTCTTACAGGCCCGGGTTCGATTTCCGGCTGGGTCGGAGATTTTCTCCGCTCAGGGACTGCGTGTTGTGTTGTCTTCATTATCATTTCATCCCCATCCGGCGAGCAGGTCGCCCAATGTGTCGTCGAATGTAATAAGACCTGCACCAAGGCGGCCGGACCTGCCCCGCAAGGTGCCTCCCGGCAAATGACGCCAAACGCTCATTTCCATTTCCATAGCTGATGGTTGTCCATATTCGTAATTGCGAATATATTTGATGTAAAACTGTCATATTTTACAGAACGCTCCCCGGAGCAGTACAAGCTGCCTTTAAGCAGACAATCCAAAAAAAAATGGTTCAAATGGCTCTGAGCACTATGGGACTTAACATCTGTGGTCATCAGTCCCCTAGAACTTAGAACTACTTAAACCTAACTAACCTCAGGACATCACACACATCCATGCCCGAGGCAGGATTCGAACCTGCGACCGTAGCAGTGTCGCCGTTCCGGACTGAGAGCCTAGAACCGCTAGACCACCGCGGCCTGCCAGACAATCCACATCCTCCATAATTCCACATGACACACCTTCTTTAAAGGGCATCTAATCCCGAAAGTCGGTAATTTCGCCTCGCCAGTGCTACTTCACAGCAGCTAGATCGCGTACTCATCATCGGCACTAAAAGTAAGTCACGACTAGCCTTACACTCCTGCACGCTGCAGTAAGAGAGAACGAGTCGATGAGTATGAAGGGAGTGCAGCGTCACAGTTTTCAGGCTCGTCATACTAGCGGAACTGCAATAGGAACGAAGGAAGTCTGTTAGCACTCACGTAACAGCGGCGCCTTGATTTGTGAAGTATGCAGCCCCAACGCTGCACACGTTTTCTCCTTGTTTCTGATCTCTAGCGAGAACCATGCGTACTTTCACTGCATTAGAAATGGCTCAGATCGGTCCTTGGCAGACTTATACGCAGGAATCTGTTACTCGTGACTCATGACCTCGCTGGGACGCTACTCTTTGGTAGGGTCGACAGTAATGTAGCGCCAGCGGTTTCCGTAGTGACGTCGAGGCACCACTACACTCGGGTTACAAATAGAAAAAAAGAGAATTATATACTTCCCACCCACCGCATCAAACTGTATGCTCGGGCTTCTCAATACATGGGAATGAAAATTTATAAAAAAATCAAAAGCAAACTAGTTAATGTAGACGAAGATAGGTCCTCAGAAAAGAAAGCTCTACGAGACACTGATACTGAAATGCTGTTACTCAGTGGACGAACGCGTTCAAGACGAACTGTTAATGTGAGCTGGATATAACTTGTTACACATCCCACTAAGTATACGTAGCTGTTCACAGAAATATCATTTTAGTGTTATATCACTATTTCTTTCTTTTCTTTTGCTGCCACCTTTATCCCGCATTGTGCGCAGGGTCGGCAGGGTTAAGTACGGATTTGGCATGGTTAATTGTAAGGGGTGGCCGGATGCCCTTCCTGCAGCTACCCCATACCCCCCGGGACGGAATTAGTGTACCCCAGCTGTCTGCGGCTAGTGTAAATCGTGAAATAGTGTGAATGTGTTTCAAATGTCTGCGAGTCGTGTAACTGAGGCGGGACGTGGGGACCAACCCGGTATTCACCTAGAGGGATGTGGAAAACCGCCTGAAAACGACATCCAGGCTTTCCGGCACACCGGCCGTCATCGTTAATCCGCCGGGCGGATTCGATCCGGGCCGGCGCGCCTACCCGAGTCCAGGAAGCAGCGCGTTAGCGCTCTCGGCTACTCTGGCGGGCTAGTGTTATATCATTATTTATAAGTGCAAAAATTATTATAATTACATTGCAAATACATGAAATGTCTCCCATATGCAAACCAAATGGATTTCAAATGTACGACACAGAATATAAGAGACAGAATTGTGGTCCATTCATCTCTTCTTAGACCTGTCCAATTTGTTTTGCTTTTATTGTCTGAATTTCATAATAGTCTGCCATTCATAGATTTATTTGCTGCTAGCAACACCCTCATGTACATTATTTTGTATGTTTGATAGTAATGTAGAAACCCTTGGCCACTTTCATTGCTTTTTAGCGAGCAGAGATACTTTGGGGTTTGGGATGCTTTCTTATTTCTTGATGACCCACTCATTGTTTGTTGTACCTCCAACATAACATAATACTTTTGGGAGTACTTCCAAAAATTTTTTACATACTGATGAGAATTTACAGAACTTAGTCTCTATATTATTTTCAGCATACATATCTTCCCAGATGTAATGACACACTTGCTTTGCAAAGTCATACAGCTATGATCTGGAAGAAATCTCTTGTGTAAACTGGTCTCCTGTGAGATTTTTCTGTAGTTAAATTAAGATCATCTACTTGGCAGAAATTTTCAAAAAGTCCTGCATATTTTACAGTTATATCACACTTCGTTTTATCACTATCAGTTATTATGTTACTAACGTTAATGTCGTATTTCTACCACGCTCCGAGACATATTGTGTGTCCTCTGCAGCCCTGTACCGAACATCGAAGTCTCCACGCATTCAAACCCGCGCCCGCCCATCTTGAATTAGGTTTCCCGTGATATCCATAAATCGCTTCAGGTAAATACCGGGATGGTTCCTTTGAAAGGGCACGGGCGATTTCCTTCCCCATCCTTCCCTAATCCGAGCTTTTGCTCCGTATCTAATGACCTCGTTGTCGACGGGACGTTGAAACCTAATCTCTTCCTCCTCCTCAAGTCTCCAATGTATCATAAGAAGACCCTCATCTTCTTTCCCGCAGTTAGGGCTCCACACACTGTATCTGTTCAATAAGAAAATTATATTAAATCATTTTTTATGTTCTTTTGTGAATCTTTGCAGCTCCTTGCGGTTGAATTTCACTATTCTTAAGAATTTTCATAAAATTTTCTTCTTTGTGAAAAATATCACCTTTAAGAAGTCTACAGCAACATGTAGCTCCTAACTCTCCTGTGCTGAGACACTATGTGAGACTATAACTTTGCACTTAAGTTTTGTTATTTAATTATACAAAATTTTATTATACAAGTTATGATTCAATGAATAGATTAAATACAAAAATTATAGAAATGTCTTTTGGCACTTCCGGTTTTAAATTTCCCTTCTGTTTTAACGGGTTTAGTTTATAGCTTCTGTCGGCGCGTAATAATACATTGCACGGAAAGATATAAAAATCGCCTTATTACGGTGTTAGCTTTACGTTTGATTTTACGTTGTTGCTATTCTCCCGAAACACTGCATTAAAATAAAGACTTTCTCTAATTTTTAATGTTTGTGTTGCAGGTCCTTGGCTGCAACCTGAACCTCGATCAGAATAACATAGTGATTAACGGTGAAGCATGGGAGCGGGCTATGATGTCGCTTCACGTTTGTCTGCGCACACAATGTAAGGGATCTACAGTAGCGACTGGACGTTTCCGTTCTGGCCCCTTTACCGTGCAGTATTGGATTTGCTTGGCAAGGTGGTGCCAGTCTTACAACTTTTATGCGCACTATTGCATGTAGTGTATAATAAATTTCCTTGAGGCAGGGCCGGGATGGCCGAGCGGTTCTGGGCGCTACAGTTTGGAGCCGCGCGACCGCTGCGGTCGCGGGTTCGAGTCCTGCCTCGGGCACGGATGTGTGTGATGTCCTTAGGTTAGTTAGGTTTAAGTAGTTCTAAGTTCTAGGGGACTGATGACCTTAGAAGTCCCATAGTGCTGAGAGCCATTTGAACCATTTTTGAACCTTGAGGCAGAAAAGCTTATGTCCACAAATCAGTACGGATTTAGAAAGCATAGCTCGTGTGAAACTCAACTTTTTTTTCTCACTGCTCTCGTGCTTTGCAAAAATAATAGAAACTATTGTGAAAGATAGACTTCTGAGCTACTTAAATAAGCACAACCTCCTAGCCAAGGACCAGTTTGGATTCCGAACAGGGGAATCACAGAAGCGGCAACAGCATATCTCACTAAATATATCCTAGAAGCACTCGATAAAGGCAACTATATAACAGGTATATTTCTCGATCTAACCAAAGCTTTTGACACAGTGGATCACAAAACACTGTTGGTTAAGCTAGATGAACTGGGAATAAGGGGGGTTGTACAAAATGGTTCCAGTCATATCTAGAAAATAGAACACATATGACTGAAATAACACATTTATCATGTAACTCCAACTGTATTGAAAAACATATTTCTGACCTCAAACATATAAATATAGGTGTACCACAGGGTAGTGTCCTAGGTCCAGTACTATTTCTAATTTATTTTAATGATTTCCCACAAAGTATAAAGCATGGGCATACAATATTGTTTGCAGATGACTCTAATGTGCAGATCAGTGACACATCACACGTAGATCTAAGAGAGAAAGCTGAAGAAACACTAAAAAGTGTATATGAGTGGGCAGTTAACAACAAAGTCACGCTTAATATTAAGAAAACAAGTGCTATGAACTTTTACATAAACAGAAAACCATATTACAATAACCTGAAGTTAGGTAATGAAACCATACAATGGGTGGAAAGCACAAAATTTCTTGGCATGCAAGTTGATAGTTGAAGTGGGAAGACCATGTAAAAATACTTCGTAACAGAATCTCTACAGCATGCTATGCCCTCAGAGTTCTTATTTCAGCATGCGATATTTCATTTATTAGATCAGTATACTTTGCGTATATCCATTCTATTATTAGTTATGGTATACTATTCTGGGGAGTGAACGGGACAAATATCGAAGCTATATTCAAATTGCAGAAAAGATCAGTACGTATAATGACCAAGAGAGGCAGCATGGCTCACTGCCTTGAACTTTTTAAAATGCTGGAAATCTTAACTGTCCCATGTCAATATATTTTTCAGAATGCTATTTGGGGAGCAAAATAACTGATGATGGTCGAAGTAGAGAGGATATAAAATGTAGACTGGCAATGGCAAGGAAAGCGTTCCTGAAGAAGAGAAATTTGTTAACATCGAGTATAGATTTAAGTGTCAGGAAGTCGTTTCTGAAAGTATTTGTATGGAGTGTAGCCTTGTATGGAAGTGAAACATGGACGGTAAATAGTTTGGACAGGAGGAGAGAATAGAAGCTTTCGAAATGTGGTGCTACAGAAGAATGCTGAAGATTAGATGGGTAGTTCACATAACTAATGAGGAAGTATTGAATAGGATTGGGGAGAAGAGAAGTTTGTGGCACAACTTGACCAGAAGAAGGGATCGGTTGGTAGGACATGTTCTGAGGCATCAAGGGATCACCAATTTAGTATTGGAGGGCAGCGTGGAGGGTAAAAATCGTAGGGGGAGACCAAGAGATGAATACACTAAGCAGATTCAGAAGGATGTATGTTGCAGTAGGTACTGGGAGATGAAGAAGCTTGCACAGGATAGAGTAGCATGGAGAGCTGCATCAAACCAGTCTCAGGACTGAAGACCACAACAACATGTTATGTACATTAAAAAAATATTGGACACTATGTTAACAATGGTTCTGTACATGGTTACGTAACTAGGAATTACAATAATTTACATTTGGATAGAAAAAATAAAGTTAAAACGCAACAGAGTCTGCTGTGCAATGTCATCCAATTATATAACAAATTACCGCAAAACATACAAGACACTGAGGCAATCTCCTCCTTCAAATGAAAAGAAAAAAATAAAAGTTACTATACAGTAATGGAGTACTTGAATTAAAAAAAGGTTACTTAAAATCTGAAAGTTCTGTGTTAAACTACACTACTGGCCATTAAAATTGCTACACCAAGAAGAAATGCAGATGATAAACGGGTATTCATTGGACAAATATATTATTCTAGAACTGACATGTGATTACATTTTCACGCAATTTGGGTGCATGGATCCTGAGAAATCAGTACCCAGAACAACCACCTCTGGCCGTAATAACAGCCTTGATACGCCTGGGCATGAGTCAAACAGAGCTTGGATGGCGTGTACAGGTACAGCTGCCCATGCAGCTTCAACACGATACCACAGTTCATCACGAGTAGTGACTGGTGTAGTGTGACGAGCCAGTTGCTCGGCCACCATTGACCGGACGTTTTCAGTTGGTGAGAGATCTGGAGAATGTGCTGGCCAGGGCAGCAGTCGAACATTTTCTGTATCCAGAAAGGCTCGCACAGGACATGCAACATGCGGTCGTGCATTACCCTGCTGAAATGTAGGGTTTCGCAGGGATCGAATGAAGGGTAGAGCCACTGGTCGTAACACATCTGAAATGTAGCGTCTGCTGTTCAAAGTGTTGTCAATGCGGACAAGAGGTAACCGAGACGTGTAACCAATGGCACCTCATACCATCACGCTGGGTGATACGCCAATATGGCGATGACGAATACACGCTTCCAATGTGCGTTCACCGCGATGTCGCCAAACACGGATGCGACCATCATGATGCTGTAAACAGAACCTGGATTCATCCGAAAAAATGACGTTTTGCCATTCGTGTAGCCAGGTTCGTCGTTGAGTACACCATCACAGGCGCTCCTGTCTGTGATGCAGCGTCAAGGGTAACCCCAGCCAAGGTCTCTGAGCTGATAGTACATGCTGCTGCAAATTTTGTTGTCTAGCAAACGTCCCCATCTGTTGACTCAGGGATCGAGACGCGGCTGCACGATCCGTTACAGCCATGCGGGTAAGATGCCTGTCATCTCGACTGCTAGTGATACAAGGCCGTTGGGATCCAGCACGACGTTCCGTATTATCCTCCTGAACCCACCGATTCCATATTCTGCTAACAGTCATTGGATCTCGACCAACGCGAGCAGCAATGTCGCGATACGATAAACCACAATCGCGATAGACTACTGACCGACCTTTATCAAAGTCGGCATCACAACAACATTTCACCAGGCAACGCCGGTCAACTGCTATTTGTGTATGAGAAATCGGTTGGAAGTTTTCCTCATGTCAGCACGTTGTAGGTGTCGCCACCGACGCCAACCTTGTGTGCATGCTCTGAAAAGCTAATCATTTGCATATCACAGCATCTTCAAAAATGGTTCAAATGGTTCTGAGCACTATGGGACTTAACATCTGAGGTCATCAGTCCCCTAGAACTTAGAACTACTTAAACCGAACTAACCTAAGGACATCACACACATCCATGCCCGAGGCAGGATTCGAACCTGTGACCGTAGCAATCGCGCGGTTCCAGACTGACGCGCCTAGAACCGATCGTTCACACTGGCCGGCGCACAGCATCTTCTTCCTGTCGGTTAAATTTCGCGTCTGTAGCACGTCAAGTTCGTAGTGTAGCAATTTTAATGGCCAGTAGTGTATAAGGAGAAATAATAAGTATACAAGACTGAAAAATGTAAATTAAAATTGTTCAAATGTGTGTGAAATCGTAAGGGACTTAACTGCTAAGGTCATCAGTCCCTAAGCTTACACACTACTTAACCTAAAGTATCCTAAGGACAAACATGGCAACGTAAGTTAAATTATAAGAAAATTTCACTGTCAACTATTGTGTAAGAAACAAATGTAAACTGTTAAATTGTCTATTATTCAATGACGAAATCCATACACTGTAAATTCTTTCACGGATTAATAAAGAAATCAAATCAAATCAAATTTCACGAACCATGAATGAAGGGCAAAAGGCAGATTCCATATTCCTAGACTTCTCAAAAGCATTTTTCACGGTGCCGCAGTGCAGACTTCTAACGATGGTCCGAGTATACGCAATAATTTCCCAGATATGTGAGTGGCTGGGAGACTTGTTAAGTAATAGAATCCAGTACTTTTTAATAGTTAATCATAACCCAGTACTCTATCGTCTACGGCGAGCGTTCATCAGAGACAATGGTATTGTCAGGAATGTCCCGCGGAAGTGTAATAGTACCGCTCTTGCTCTCTATACACATAAATGATCTGACGGATGAGGTGAGCAGCATTCTGCGAATGTTTGCTGGTGGCACTGTAGTGTTCGGGAAAGTAGGGTCGTTGAGTGAGTGTAGAAGGAGACAGGATGACTTAGACAGATATTCTATATAACTTGGTGAATAGTAGCTTGCTATAAATGTAGAAAAATGTAAGATAATACAGATGAGTAGGAAAAACAATCCTGTAATGTTCGAATACAGTATTGGTGGTGTGTTGCTTGACACAGTTACGTCGATTAAATATCTAAGTGTAGACACAGTCACAGGGATTAAGTAATCAAGCACAGACACAGTCCTGTAGATTAAATACGTAGGCAAAGCGTAACAAAACGATTTGAAATGGAATGAGCACGTAAGGATGGAAGTATGGAGGGTGAATGCTCTGAAAAGCTAATCATTTGCATATCACAGCATCTTCTTCCTGTCGGTTAAATTTCGAGTCTGTAGCACGTCATCTTCGTAGTGTAGCAATTTTAATGGCCAGCAGTGTAAAATAGCAGTTGTGTTTAGCTGGTGATGTAATGGCATAGAACATTACGGGCGCACGACTGGAAAGGACGACAAGCATCTTTTCCTACTGGTATTCACAGATTAAACTCCAATTCTGCAGAGCAGTGGGCTATATAGGAGGATAGGCATCTTTTCCTACTGGTATCCACAGATTGAGAAACAAAACTGGCGTTCTACGAGTCGGAGCCTGGAATGTCAGATCCCTTAATCGGGCATATAGTTTAGGAAATTTAAAGAGGAAAATGAATAGGTTGAGTCAGACATTGTGGGAATTACTGAAGTTCGGTGGCAGGAGGAACAAGACTTCTCGTCAGCTGAATACAGGGCTATAAATCAAATAACGATAATACAGAACTGAGTATAATAATAATGTTGCAATGAACTGTTTTTATTGTCTACACGTGGGAGGTACACACCTGAAATTATGTTCTCTATTTTTGAAACATCCTGTATGTTTCACCTGATAACATAAATGGTCGAGAGTTTTTGTCACAGCGTAATTCAGCCATTCTCTATCTAAAATTACTTCAGTGAAACGTAACGAAATCATTTTTTGTTTATTAATATAATCGTGGACATTACTGCACATTTTGACTTTAAAATATTGTTTATGTTGGATTTTATTTGAAATTTTACCTGATATCTTAAAGGTTTGTCTATATAACGATGTGATTGTACTCTTTTGTACAATGAAAATTTTCCTTCTAACACTTGCATTATCCCAAACTTTATATACGTAAGTCATTGCTAGGACCTAGAATATAATTTACCTAGAATAGAATTGGTATCCCGTCAGGTTCCTCTGTTGAGAGATTTCAGTTGCTTTTCTATCCGTAGGTCACTTATTTCTACATCTGTCGTTTATTCGATTGTGTGATCTCCCTCTGTGAAATAGTTTTGGAAAAAGAAGTTTAGTACTTCGGCCTTTTCTGTGTCATCTTCTGTTTAAATTTCAGTTCAAATTTAGGTCAGAATTTCCAGACACGTGTTGCTATGAACTTTTTCATTGTCATCATATGGGAACACATGCTCAAAATTATGCCTTCTAGTCTTGGAACACCATGACTGAAACAGAAGCTAATTATAGAAGTAAACTGCCTTTTTTCTCTATAGTTTCTCTCAGTCAACAGCCGAATTTCTATTAGGAAAGTTGAAGCACATGCGCGGTGAATATTAATTAAGAAGATAAACTTAAAGAGGATCAAACAAAATAGTTAGTACCATGATATTTCTGGAAATAGAAGGCGAGTCTGCTATAAGTACTGGTACACCGCACAACACATTACGTAATATACGTGGGCAGACTTCCGTGGCAAGAGTCAGTTACCACCCTTTAAGGCCGACAGTAGATAGAGTGAACTCGCCTGTGCACAACTAGGCAAAATTTCTAGCCTGAAAAAAAAGGTATAGCGGATTCTTACATGAAGACTCGATGCACTTTATAGCACGCATAATGAGAGGGACAATTTCACCTAAGGACCTCATGGTTAGCTTCGATGTAAAATCCCTACTTACAAAAATGCCAATTGACAAAACTTCACATCCTACGGGAGCATGTAAATTAATGTACTTTTGACCTTGTATGCTGTATAAATTTACTTATCGATATCTATTTTTACAGGAGATAACTACAGTGTTTCATCTGTTCCGTTCGTGCGACGTCATACATGCATTCGCCGAATCGATCAAAGATTATTATTGTTATCGTGTTAGTGTTCTGTCCTCTTGTGTGATCTCTCTTCTTTTCCTTGATCTGCACTTGTACTTCTATTCCTTCACGTTGGTTTCTATCTTTTTTCGACTTGCCGTCCTTCCTGCGACGTCCCTGGGTACTATCTCTTAAATTTCTGTGTCTTACTGAAGATACAATTCTAGATTTTATGATGACACCGTCTGACTTATCTTTTTAAATACAGCACACAACAATCTATTCCTGTCTCTGTCACGTATCCTTTTGTTCCTCAGCATATTTCTTCCTCTGTTACATGTCTATGTACACACTCAATGATGAGATGTGCTGGAGGAGGCGGAGGACGAAATTAGTGATTAACGCCCCGTCGACAACGAGGTCATTAGAGACGGAGCTCAAGCTCGGATTAGGAAAGGATGGGGAAGAAAATCAGCCGTGCCCTTTCAAATAACACATCCCGGCATTTGCCTGAAACAATTTAGGGAAATCACGGAAAACCTAAATCAGGATGGCCGGACACGGGCTCGAACCGTCGTCCTAACGTTCAATTTTTTGTAATTTTTAGAAGACAGAACGTAATTTTAATTAATTACAAAGTAAACTGCAGTCCATGATGCACATAACAACAAGATTTGGAGCAACTGAAATGTTTCGTTAAGCTATAATAACAGATTTTTCCAAAACTTGATAATGGGATTGTTGGAAAAGGAAGAGTAGAGACTTGTCGACAGCGGTGTCATTAGATACGGAGCACAAGCTCGTATTAGGTAAGAATGTAGAAGGAAATCGGCCGTGCCCTTTCAAGGAAACCATCCTGGCATTTATCTTAAGTGATTTAAGGACATCATGGAAAACCTACATGTAGATGGCCGGATGGAGACTTGAACCATAGTCCTCACGAAAGCGAGTGCAGCGTGCTAACAACTGCGCCATCTCGCCTGTTTCGGGCATGTTGGACACGGTATGTACTCAATACGACCTAACCAATATTTTTATTGGATTATGTGTAAAACACTACACTTCAATTACATATCTCAGTTTATAGTATGTATTGCATCTAATATACATATTTTCTCGCAAACTGTGCATTTTGTTCAAATAAAGTTATGGATTTATATAAGTATGCACGTAAATTCATAATTTTCTATTGAATTAATAGGTGTATTTTATTTAAGGTATGCCTTAACACTAGTTGGTTCACAAAAACAATACTGTTACGAAAAACTATGTTATTATTGAATTATTACTTTAAGTAAAAGTCAATTGTCACTGCAGCTTTGACGTGTGAATCTTTCTTTGCCCTCTTTTGTAAACCCCACGCCCTGTTTATGGGTATAATCACCGTAGACTGTGCACATGCTCATGTCTTTCCTGCAACTTCTTTACACACATCACATACCACGACTTTTTTTTCCTTCATCAATCTGGCCATTTTCACTGGTGTCTTTCACGGGGCTGCAAAGAGCTGGCTGAACTTAAAAATATTGTCGTTACATCTTGTTATCAAACTAATTCTTTTGTTCTAAATAATGTCTTTCCTGTTCATTGCTGGTTTTCTGTTGGATATTTTGGTTATTTTCTTCTTTGGAGTAAGGAGTAGCTTAGAAAACGTATCAGTAATTCCAACATCAGAATGCCCATCTGAATTAATTATGGGTTCTATAAGAGTAAAAAGTGTTTAATAACAATATGCGCTCTCCCGTTCGATTTCTCTTGGTAAGATTCTTAATTGACTTAATTGATGGTTCAGTTTGAGAAGCTGAAATTTCTTTTGGTTCTGATATCACGGGTGGTGATCTCAGAGGTTCTGAAGTTTCAGGTTATTCAGAAGCTATACTTGACGCAAATACAATTCCAGAAACTGGGGAAACTTTCACTTCGTCTTAAAGTCAAACTTTATTTTAGAAATGATCATAGTTCTCTTCCAAACTTCGATGAAGTGTTTTCTAAAGTGTTGTTTTTTATTGTTCTCTTATCATGAATTTGCCAGTAAATCATCACCTCTTGACGCCACTGGTGTTCAGAGGATCGAAGCGCTGCCTCATCCTGCGGCTGGATCTCATGGGTCGTGTAGTGCAAAACAAAACGTTACTTACCAGAAGTTTCCACAGCGCCATAACCCTAGTGGCTTTTAGTACACAGCGACCAGCAGCTTCATGATGCTCGAAATGGTGTAACCAGAAAACAAGATCTTTTTAGTCATTGATCCCATTTCGGTCTTACGGCAAGCTGAGCCTGATAGTAAGTCATAATATATCCAGTTTTCATACGTTTCCCTGTACGCGTTATCATAGGAATAATTTCTGTTTCTGTTGAGCTAACACAAGAAATTATCGCTACACTTTCATTATGCTCACTGCCGATTACATGAACTACATTTTTATTAGTATATTTGGTTCTTTGTGTAAATTTAATCTGCATCATTTTTCGTCGATATTATGTAATCTTTCTGGTTTTTCAAAAATGTTACATTCATCAAAAACAGATTCAATTTTTTGAAAATGGTCTCCAACAATGATTTTATTTAACTTTTAGGCTCTAACCGGATTTAAATTTTGAGACTTCCTTGCAATTGCAGCGACAAATTTTCGAAAGTTTCTTCCTCATCTGTGGCTTGCGATTTTTTTCATCATAAAATTGACGAGTAACGTTTTTCTCTTGCAAAATTTAGAAACATGTAACCTTAGACTTTGGAATGTTAAAGCCATCCCCAGTTTCGACAGCTGCGCATTTCAAGAACATGGTTCATCATTTTGTTCTTTACCTAGGGGAAATTTGCTTCCCGATTTAGCTTTGTTTTTGCAGCCATACATAATGTATTTAGGAATGTCCTTCATGCTGCACCAGTAGTTTTATCAATAGGTAGCCATTACGACATGTAGAGTGGTGTGCCATGTGGGAGATACTTACCTTATATTTTGATTAGCTGCAAAGACAATTTATGTGTAGTTCAGGGTATATTCACGATTTCTTGCATTTCGGCTGAAGCTTTGATGGTGACATTTTTAATATAAGCTAGGAAGATTTGCATTTTGTCTAATGTGGTGCCTAAATACCTATATGTTACTTCTTTACGAGATCTCTCCTCCGATTCGAATCGCAGGATTTCTTCTCTTTGATAATCGCTGTAATAGTAGTATATGGATTGTTTTACGAGCAGAAACATTTATTTTGTTTTCTAGACAGAATTTTTATTGTATTTCCATAGTAATCCTTGCCCTGTCTTCTATCTGTTGTCCAGATCGTCCAGTCAAGATTATAATCAGATCGTTTACACTAAGTAGATAGTTTGCTACTTCTGGCGCCAGTCATTTTTTGTAGCAGGGGTTCTGCGGTTGTAACCCAAAATATGAGCCCCAAAATAGAGCACTGTGGGTACTGTTTAGTTAATGCTTTTTGTATATCATTACCTAGGCAATTAAGTCTGGCCTACATGTTCCTACAATGATTTTTTTAAACTTTCGTACAAATCAGCAGGAGGTTGTAAGTCACGCAACCGTCAGAACAAGGAGGCTACCGCAGGTTGTCGAATGCTACGGCGATGTCCACCATTATTTCTTCAGAATATGCGTCTGCCTTATCGATTTCAATTATCAATGCTTGTTTGATGGGATCCGCTCTATATTTTTCTATACTGATATTCATTGAGTCCCTTCCGTTCTCATAGCCCTATCAGTAACCTCTCTTCCACTTTTGATAAGTTATTTAAAAGGCCAATGTGTCGATAGGACTGTCCCAGTTGTTAACTCCATTACGAATAATGACCGCTTGGGCCAATTTCCATGGATTTGGGAGTCTTTCTTGCAATAGACACTCGTTAAAATGACTTATTAAGTAAGGCACAGTCTTATCCTCTAGTACTTAAAGCACTTCAGCCTTTATGTGGTCTGACCTAGGAGCCTTTCTTTTCTTTAACTGACGTACAGCCAGTCTTACTTCTTCTTCAGCGAAATGCATACTGAAGTACGTGGTGTGGCAGAAAAACGGGCTGCTTTAATTAGTCTCTAAAAGAGGAATGGTATTATTAACAGCACTGAATGTTTGTCATATGTTTGAGGTCGTAAGCTATTTGCTGAGATGGAGCGCTGGAATGGGCTGGTCCTGTTGTGACTTTGAACGCCTTTTACACTCCTGGAAATGGAAAAAAGAACACATTGACACCGGTGTGTCAGACCCACCATACTTGCTCCGGACACTGCGAGAGGGCTGTACAAGCAATGATCACACGCACGGCACAGCGGACACACCAGGAACCGCGGTGTTGGCCGTCGAATGGCGCTAGCTGCGCAGCATTTGTGCACCGCCGCCGTCAGTGTCAGCCAGTTTGCCGTGGCATACGGAGCTCCATCGCAGTCTTTAACACTGGTAGCATGCCGCGACAGCGTGGACGTGAACCGTATGTGCAGTTGACGGACTTTGAGCGAGGGCGTATAGTGGGCATGCGGGAGGCCGGGTGGACGTACCGCCGAATTGCTCAACACGTGGGGCGTGAGGTCTCCACAGTACATCGATGTTGTCGCCAGTGGTCGGCGGAAGGTGCACGGATGCACGCCAAGACCGTAGGATCCTACGCAGTGCCGTAGGGGACCGCACCGCCACTTCCCAGCAAATTAGGGACACTGTTGCTCCTGGGGTATCGGCGAGGACCATTCGCAACCGTCTCCATGAAGCTGGGCTACGGTCCCGCACACCGTTAGGCCGTCTTCCGCTCACGCCCCAACATCGTGCAGCCCGCCTCCAGTGGTGTCGCGACAGGCGTGATGGAGGGACGAATGGAGACGTGTCGTCTTCAGCGATGAGAGTCGCTTCTGCCTTGGTGCCAATGATGGTCGTATGCGTGTTTGGCGCCGTGCAGGTGAGCGCCACAATCAGGACTGCATACGACCGAGGCACACAGGGCCAACACCCGGCATCATGGTGTGGGGAGCGATCTCCTACACTGGCCGTACACCACTGGTGATCGTCGAGGGGACACTGAATAGTGCACGGTAGATCCAAACCGTCATCGAACCCATCGTTCTACCATTCCTAGACCGGCAAGGGAACTTGCTGTTCCAACAGGACAATGCACGTCCGCATGTATCCCGTGCCACCCAACGTGCTCTAGAAGGTGTAAGTCAACTACCCTGGCCAGCAAAATCTCCGGATCTGTCCCCCATTGAGCATGTTTGGGACTGGATGAAGCGTCGTCTCACGCGGTCTGCACGTCCAGCACGAACGCTGGTCCAACTGAGGCGCCAGGTGGAAATGGCATGGCAAGCCGTTCCACAGGACTTCACCCAGCATCTCTACGATCGTCTCCATGGGAGAATAGCAGCCTGCATTGCTGCGAAAGGTGGATATACACTGTACTAGTGCCGACATTGTGCATGCTCTGTTGCCTGTGTCTATGTGCCTGTGGTTCTGTCAGTGTGATCATGTGATGTATCTGACCCCAGGAATGTGTCAATAAAGTTTCCCCTTCCTGGGACAATGAATTCACGGTGTTCTTATTTCAATTTACAGGAGTGTATACAAAAACCGTGACTGCGTTATTGCTGCCAGACTGGAGTACCATCGTCACTTCAACCTTCGACAGAATGATCCTCTACGACTGGCACAGGTCAAGTTATAGGCGAAAAACTATGAAGCAACAGGAAGTGCGCTTAAGCTGAAATCGCCAGGATGACCCAGAAGTTCTCGCTCGCAGGAACGAACAGAGGAGGTGCACAATGCTGTAACCAAGAGTCCAAAGCGTTCTGTGAGACAAAATGCGGAAGTAGTGGGAATGTCCAGTCGTAGTGTGCACAGATTTTTACGGAATGATTTAAAGCTACAGCCGTACAAGATACGGCAACAGTTCAATGAAAGTAGTTATGAAGAAGCGAATGACTGTTGAACTGTTGCAAATAATTAGGGACAAATAAGGCTTTTCAACTTTGCTGTGGATGAGTGGTGAGGTACATTTTCATGCCAGTGGTTATGTCAAAAAACAAAACTGCCGTTAGTGGTGCGAGGACAATCCTCACGAACTCCATCAACGCCCTTTATACAGTAAGAAATTGACAGTGTGGTGCGCTGTCTTTTCAATAGGCGTAATAGGCACTTTATTTTTTGAAGACGAACGTGCTCGAACAACCACAGCCACATCACAGCGGTATGCTGCCAAGGTTAACAAATGCTTTGCACCTGAACTTGAACAGTTACCTGCAAATAAGTATTGGTTTCAGCACGATCAAATTTCAATAGTAGCAGCATTTGGTAAGCACATCATTCCAAGGAACTGGGACATTTTGTGGCCTACCAGGTCTCTCAACTTATCCGTCTGTAATTACTTCCTGTATGCTAGATGTCTGCACACAATTGTGGAACAGAAAGACACGATTCGAGCAGAAATCAGAACCATTCCTATACAGATGCCTGAAAATGCCATGGACGATTTACATAGCAGATTGTCTGAGTGTCGACGTAACAATGGAGGCCAACTGCAAGGTATCATTTTCATAACGTGAGTAGTGCGTGAAACGGCAATACGCAAGGGTTCCGTTGTTCTTATTAAAATTGTTTTACAACATAATGCTCGACCTGTTTCGCTATATCCAAATCGGTCCGTTTTTCTGCCACACCCTGTATCTGTGCCACAATCCGTGTCAATATCTTTCCGCAATGCGCTCTTATTTTCATCTCCATCGTGTTCTATATCATCTGGCAGTAAAACTAGTATAAGTAGCCTAGATGACTCTGCCCAGTCTTTTGTTAGCTGAAGATCTCCTATTTCAAGATTGTCAAAAAAAGTAGGTGCTCTTATTTTGCTTGCCATTGATTTTTGCTGCACCCCACAGATTTAAGCTCAATTCACTTGAAACAAAATGAATTTATCAATCATTTCACACATTAATGACTTTTCCCTTGTATTTTACTGTTTTGTTCTATAAATTATACTTAATACTGCAGACTATTGTACTCTCCATTACAGTTTTTTCTTTATTTCTGACAGCGTAGCCCTAACTGTAGCACGTTTTATTGCTTGGGAAGCTAAATCATATCCTTAATTGTGACCTGTCTGTTTTTTGCACAATGTATTGCTGAATCATGCGCTCATGTGCTTATACGTCCTGTATATGCTTCACACCTATGTACGAGGGTCACTTCAAAAGAAACGCACACTATTTTTGTAAAAATACAGTTTTCATTCTGCATGTGTGAAAGTTTTACAGAGTGTAGATACATCCTTCCCGCTTGTTTTCAAACTTAGTTCAACTTGTTCCCGTGAGTGGCGCCATTACAGAATGTCTTCAAGATGGCTGCTACACTTGACGTTCGTCAGAAGCAACGTGCTGTCATAGAATTCCTGTGCTGTGAAAATGAGACAGTGGGAAACATCCACAAGAAGTTGAAAAAGGTGTATGGAGATGCTGCTGTCAAACGCAGTACAGTTAGTCGGTGAGCAAGCAGGTTACGTGAGGAAAGCGGCAATATTGAGGATTGTCCTCGCAGCGGCAGGCCTCGTACTGCACACACTCCAGACAATGTGCAGAGAGTTAACGTATTGGTGACTGCTGACGGATGCATCACAATGAACGAATTGTCACACTGCTTTGGGATAGGGTGAGGAAGTGTTTGCAGAATACTGAAAGTGTTGGCGTTAAAAAAAGTTTTGTGCCAGGTGGGTTCCCAGGATGTTGACAGTGGCTCACAAAGAAACAAGAAAAACGGTATGCAGCGAACTTTTGGAACAGTACGAGAATGGTGGAGATGAATTTCTTGGAAGAATTGTGACAGGTGATGAAACATGGCTCCATCATTTTTCACCAGAGCCGAAGAGGCAATCAGTGGAGTGGCATCATGCAAATTCACCCAAGAAAAGAAAATTCAAAACCACACCTTCTGCTGGAAAAGTTATGACTATGGTGTTTTCGATTCCGGTGGACTCTTGCTTGTGGACATCATGCCAAGTGGAGCCTCCATAAATTCTGATGCATATGTGACGACACTGAAGAAACTTCAAGCTTGACTGAGTCGAGTTCGACCACATCGGCAAAAGCAGGATGTTTTGCTGTTGCACGACAATACACGGCCACGTGTCAGTCAAAAAACCATGAAAGCGATCACAAAACTCGGATGGACAACAATGAAACACCCGCCTTACAGTCTTGACCTGGCTCCATGTGGCTATCATCTCTTTGGGAA
The DNA here is from genome assembly GCF_021461385.2 of Schistocerca piceifrons. NCBI lineage: Eukaryota > Metazoa > Arthropoda > Insecta > Orthoptera > Acrididae > Schistocerca > Schistocerca piceifrons. The sequence continues at coordinate 249,787,214 of NC_060149.1, forward strand.
ACTGAAAGTCTCTCTTCGTGGAACAAGGTTTGAAGACGATGACTCCATTGTGCACGCTGCCAAGCAGTGGCTCCAACAGGTTGGTCCAGAATTTTACCATGCTGTTATACAGGCGCTGGTTCCAAGATGGCGTAAGGCAGTTGAGAGGGATGGAAATTATGTGAAGAAATGAAAATATTGTTCCTAAAGGATGTATCTACACACTGTAAAACTTTCAAACATGTAGAATAAAGATGAATTTAAAAAAATAGTGTGCCTTTCTTTTGGAGTGTCCCTCGTATATTGTGTAGCGATCGTTTATAGCTGGTTCATCAGCCGCCATTTTCTATAGCCACGAAGAATTGTCTGGAGGCAAACGTTACTTTATTACTTGAATTAGCTCCTGTCCTGTTTCGATATTTGGTGGTTTTCTAAGCCTGATAACGATCATTAAATTGGATTGATTATGAGTCCATTAGATCTGGCCCCCTGGCACCAGTGCAGTCATTGTTCCACTAAACACATCGCGCAGCGATGTCCATAGTCACAAAATGTTTTCTTCCGACTGTCGCCAGAACTGCAGTTTTCATTATTCTGAATATTCACTTATGTCATCAATATATCGAAAACAAATATGTTTTACTGCCGATTCTGTAGATTCACCAGCAACTTCCATACTGAGCATGTACTCGACGCAAACCTGCCCGCCTTTAAAACCATCAAAACACAATTGTGGCAGCCTTAGGATCCTGAGTTTACAGTGTTGCTCTTACTCTATTTTATAGATTTAGAGTTGTGCTTTTTTTAGTACAGATAGCCGCGATAGACAGACTAACCAATTTCGACGTTTGTGTAAGCATGGGTGCTTTCAGAGAGATGAACGACCTGGACGATTACGGGATGTTCGTACACTAGCTCTGGAACGAGAGGTCTACAAGATATTATGACCAAACTTAGCGCAAGTTCCATGTACAGTCATACTCAAAAGTATCCGAACGACCTGAATTGCATTTCGCCCGATTCGCATGCAATCGGCATAACGCAGCTGTCTGGCAGGTCCTCTAATCGCTCCTTGGTACAGTCGTTTGACTATTGAAAATGGTTCTAACATGTCACCACTAGAAAACACTGCTCTGTATCGCAGTAACTCATGATGTTAAGTAATACCACGATGCTACAAATATCAGGGAACACCTTATCACAGATAAGACTGTCCTTAAGACTTGTAAGCTCACATTTATTACAATAAATGACATACCTGAAATGCTACCACTCTCATTATTACGTCAGATAGGTAATGCACGTAGTTAACTTCGTCGTATTCGTGATTTCCTCTTCAAAGTAACATACAGTACTTATTATTTAACACAAAATGACATTAAAAATTTAAGTTATTCACTAGCAGTTAGTTGAGAATATGTATGAACTTCAAATGACACGACGAACCGTCTCGTTCTGCATATGGATTCAAACCCAGGTCAGGCAGACTAAGCAAAGATTTCGTGACTGACGCAAACTAACAGTCATTCCTGATTAGGCATACAGAGAGTGATATACCTCGATTTTGGACAGTATCAGTTAGCAAATATCAGCTTTAAATTACATAACGCAAACATTTTTAACGGACACGAATACCTCCCCAGCATCTCTTGTCCCTGTTAACGAACTGCGAGAGATGTTAAATATTGCTTTTTCACAAGTAACTTACTTGAAATGCCGTGAGGTAAAGCTTTGTGTTGGACAGGGATTCGAACCCAGAACCTAATCGGATTGATATCGAAGCACAACCAACTGTGACATATCGGATTTTCTCGGCAGTAGCTAGGAAATGACGAGACGAAATATTAATTTTTTCCTTCCGAGGATTCCAACCCGGCACCTATCGCTGTTATATTCTAGAGAAAACGAACGTTAAATATGGGTTTGTTGCACCAGCAGCGACATGTGAGCATGTTTGAACTAGAAATAATATGACGAAGAGTTCAGTGCTCACTGGGAATAGAGCCCCACACATATCGTTGTTGACTACGCAGAAAGAGACGTCAGCTACCGAATTTTTCTCCACCAGCAGCTGGGAATAACATCTTGAACTTACAGTGATCTCGCAAATAGTTCTGTGTCCCACTGGGAGTCAAAAACGTCAGGTATCGTTAGTGTTTACAACGAATGAAAAAACATTAAAAACAGCCATTTCTATGCGCAAGTAAATGATGAAAGGCAGCGCGTTTTTGTTATCAGGTAGCGTCTTCATCAATTACTTTAGTTTTAATGTAATCTACAAGTAACTGCTGATGTTTGATATTAACATGAAAAGGATTCCGTAGACAGGGAAAGGACCTGTTCTTGGGAAACTACTTCTATTGTGACCAAAATGCATTAAATGATGTTCTAGCACGTGTGTTCCAGCAGCGGTATGAATAAAATGATAGGTTAATGACGGTAATAATCGAATTATCCGGTAACTTCACACTTCACAGTGGATTTTCTCGAACTAGGAAATTTGCTCAATTTGTGAAAATTCAAAATGGCTTCACTTCGAGCCTATGATGCCTAGAAGAGACTTTACATCCTGCTGACATGAGAATAGCATGATCTCCGCGTCAGAAGCTTACTTCTACTTAACCATTTAATAGACTCGCATTTTTTCCACCGTGACTAATTTTGTGAGCTAAGCACATCATCCGTTTCAGCACACTCTTGAGGCTGGGAAATGTGGCCACAATGGTCTGGTGGAACGAATTATCACAGATGCACTGCGTGGGTTCAGGAATTTACTTTTAAGAGGCAGAAACAGATTTACTTTACCTCTGGTAACCTCAGGAGAAAGACGTTATAATCCATAACATCACGTTCCTTCATTACCAACTGGGCAGAGCCGGTTTACGTTGGGAAATGACATAGCGGAAGTCATGGCAAACAGAAATACAGTAGCCAGTAAACTCACTTACATTAGAAAATTTTATTTTATTTGATGAACCGATAGCCATTTAAAGGAACAGGTCTCTTATTTTACTTGTACTTGATTGAACTAGAGACGTTGAAAAATTTGGTGTTGGACTGTGATTCGAATTCGTATCTCCTCTTTCGAGGATCTGAATCTCTCAGAACAGTATAGTTCAATCATTTCGTTCCTTTTCCCAAGACTGCAATCTTCTCTAGGTCTCCTCCAAAGGATCCAGTACAAAAATATTCATAATTTCATTTCAAGCCCTATCAAGTGCACACCCACCTGCTAGTGAAAATTAACGTGCATTTTTAATGTCTGTTCATGTGTTGCCAACAATCGCAATAGGTGTCGTTATTTTTGGTCAAACACGCACACATCTTAATGTTGGTGAGTAAGCAACTGATACTTAAGCTATATTCGTGGATGCACGGTAGGTGTGCAGTTCGATTGTCGCTTAGGCACAAAACTTTGTATCCTTATTTTAGATTCAAACACCTAGCAGCTCGTAAGAAGAACCGATACGTAACATTTGATTTTTCTTAGTTAACAATCCGATTACATGTTGGGTTCGTATCTCCGTCACAGAACTTCACATCTTGCACTTCATCTTTAAATGCATGCACACTTTGCTACTTCAGAATGGAGGTATATCAAACATCTATCGTGGTTAGCTAACAGGGTCGAAAGGGTCTTGATAGGGGTCCCGGTTTATTACAAAAATTGTCGTCTTTTATTTTCAAGTTTAGATTTGGTTACTGGTATTGGCAAAAATTTCGGTAATTCATGACTCTTCATGGCTAGTCATCAATATGATGTGATTAGATTAGATTAGATTAATTCTTGTTCCATAGATCATGAATACGACATTTCGTAATGATGTGGAACGTATCATTTTAAATGAAAGATTTCTTTACATACCATGATTCAATTTCTTTACAACAATTTTTTACACACACACTCTCTCTCTCATTCTTTTTTATTTCTCTCTCTCTCCCTCCCCCCCCCCTCTCACTCTCTCTCTCTCTCTCCCTCTCTTTCTCTCTCTCTCTCTCTCTCTCTCTCTCTGTCACACACACACATTATTATTTTATTTTTATTTGTTTGTTGTGCTCGACTATCGGCGAGGCACGAAAACGCCTGTGAATGAGTTTCTTAGTTTTGAGTACACTTGCGACAGAAATATAAAAACAACTATGAGAGTTACTGATTTATGATGCTTAGTTTGCAGTCAATTCTGAATATTTTTAGTAACTACGCTCCAGTCCCTAAACCTAGTTACAGAAATGCGAATCAGTCGCATTACGTATTCCAGGCCGTAGCAGCTGCGACTTGGAGACGGCAGCTATGGTCACTTCCCAGCCCGCTGTAGGATCACATCGGTTCGTCTTCTTCCTGCTGGTACTGTAACTGAGATTTGGCAACAAGGCAACGTATGTTTGGCAACTCTGTTATCGACGAGTTACTCCCTTGTGTGCACGGAATTAAGCCTCAAAGTTCACTTGATGTTACCTGTCATTTCCATTGAATAATCTCAGTTATTATCGCTTGAGGTGTAACAAAAGATTGTAAACTTACGGTTTTCAGCCCAGGAAGGTCGTTGCAGGTGGAAATTGCAACTAATCTCGTCCTTTAAATAGCGGTTTATGAGTTCTAGCCACTATTGGCTTCGTAAGAGGAAGCTCCCACACATACCTGTTCGCCAGCTGTGTGGTAACGTGGTGACCTGTGAAAAAGCGTCTGTTATGGTTCGCAGTTCCAGTCTCACTGATTTAAACGTTTTTACCCCTTCTGTGAAAGAGCTACAAGCAGTCAGATCAAACATCAATAAGGAAATCGCAAGAAAATGCTTTCGGCTCATAGTGCAATGGTGTAAAACTTACAATGCTGCACAACAGGTAACGTCTCTTTCCGCTGCTGACAAGCAAATTTTGGGTTTCTAGAAATACATAACTATATTTATGCAATGCCACATTTGCATACCTCTTGAGTATGACACAGCATACCAATTAAACACAGACCCAATCAAAATCTAAGTGGGAAGTATTTTACTAATTCGTGTCGATAGAGGCATGCTTGTGTACAGATACTCAGTTTTATTAAAACAGACTTTCGTCGTAAGGTTATCGTGGGTAGTTTTATTTCATTTCTTATAATACAGTGCACAGTTTTCGTAAGGTTTCCTTTAGTGTTGTTGAAACAATAGTAAACATGAGAGCGAAATTAATCATCAACGATATATGCGAATTCTCTGATGTTATCTATGAGTCTGACGATGCACATGCAATTTATTGATTACATGCATGTAGAAAACTTGTTCTGAGTTAAAGCTGTCAAACAATGTTTGAAGAAGAATAAAATGCCACTACCACACGACAGCTAATGTAGAAAATACTTTTACGACGTATTTAGGCACGATGCGCTCTCCCCATACATAATACAAAAGCTTCGAGATGCATCTGCTGCCTGGCTGTCTATTAAACATGAAAAGAACAAAATGTCACAGAAGTTAGCCCTTTTTCCACATGCTATTTTGGGTTGAGAAGTGAAGGGAATTATGTTCGAAGTTCCATTAGATTGGTAACTTCAGCAGACAGCAGAATTGCGTTTTAAAAGAATTTAGTAGTAAATGTATTCGAACTCGCGACATCTTACCTATGGTGCACGACGCTTACCATTACGCTACTAGCTGACACATAGTTACAACAGCTCCAGAGCTGAACAACAATTCCTCCAGAACTTCTGCATACCACAGCGCTGCGAGATAATGCAAATGGCCGGGTCTAGACTTCTGAGAGAAACAGTTACAGCTTTTGTTTTGCGCTGCACGACGTTTTTTTCAAACAGATAGCGCAACAGAATAGCTCAAGTGGAAAGGAACACTTCCTATTTAAATTTCTGCATCCCACACTGTTGGCAGTTCTGTGTAGGTGGCAGTTACGTGATTTTATTTCGGTGATTACAAAATAGAGTCGAATGTATGTACTGGGTAGCCGAGGCAGCTAGTTCATGGTGATTTGGTCAACCAAGTAAATGAATTTACTGAACATGCTGAAATTTACTACAGGGAGCCTGTGTGTCAGAATTCTCATCCAGTGTGGCGCAAGGGCGTTACGATAGAAAAATGAGTCACCAAAAAGAGGGTTTGGTGGTCTGTTGGAATGACGGTAGGTTCTTATACGTATGGTCTGGGTTCGATTCCCACTTCTGTCAATGATTTTAGATAGGGAGAGGAAGAATCCATTCTATTCTGACTACACCTAGTGAAGAAGATATAATGGCAGTGTGGTCTGAAATTCACATTGAAAATGATATTCCTTCTCTGCCAGGTAGACGTTAGGTTGAACCACAATAAAGTCTGGAGTGGCGACACGTAGAAACTCTATCGCCAGTAACCTTTCTTATACTAGTTATTTATTTCTAGTGACGAAACAAACGCTATGTAGGGTCACAGGCCACTTATTCCATCTTTTATCTGAGCTTCTGTATGTCGATAAAATTGGTTCTGAACTGAAAATGCAACTCAGACCGCCCTTAACGCAGAATTTGATCCCTTCGTGGCAATACAGCTCCGCTACAATTTGTTGTTTGTTCAAAACTGCAGATTCCTCAACTTCTCCACATATTACATGTGAATGTGTTCGAATCCTGGCCCAGCACTAAAGATTTCATTATGTATTATGAAGATCTAGCATGAGAAACCTATCTGCTGGTGGATAATAATTTTGATTTTTAATGTTTTTTCATTCGTTGTAAACACTAACGATACCTGACGTTTTTGACTCCCAGTGGGACACAGAACTATTTGCGAGATCACTGTAAGTTCAAGATGTTATTCCCAGCTGCTGGTGGAGAAAAATTCGGTAGCTGACGTCTCTTTCTGTGTAGTCAACAACGATATGTGTGGGGCTCTATTCCCAGTGAGCACTGAACTCTTCGTCATATTATTTCTAGTTCAAACATGCTCACATGTCGCTGCTGGTGCAACAAACCCATATTTAACGTTCGTTTTCTCTAGAATATAACAGCGATAGGTGCCGGGTTGGAATCCTCGGAAGGAAAAAATTAATGTTTCGTCTCGTCATTTCAGTTAAAACATCTAGCTACTGCCGAGAAAATCCGATATGTCACAGTTGGTTGTGCTTCGATATCAATCCGATTAGGTTCTGGGTTCGAATCCCAGTCCAACACAAAGCTTTACCTCACGGCATTTCAAGTACGTTACTTGTGAAAAAGCAATATTTAACATCTCTCGCAGTTCGTTAACAGGGACAAGAGATGCTGGGGAGGAATTCGCGTCCGTTAAAAAGGTTTGTGTTACGTAATTTAAAGCTGATATTTGCTAACTGATACTGTCCAAAATCGAGGTATATCACTCTCTGTATGCCTAATCAGGAATGACTGTTAGTTTGCGTCAGTCACGAAATCTTTGCTTAGTCTGCCTGACCTGGGTTTGAATCCATATGCAGAACGAGACGGTTCGTCGTGTCATTTGAAGTTCATACATATTCTCAACTAACTGCTAGTGAATAACTTAAATTTTTAATGTCATTTTGTGCTAAATAATAAGTACTGTATGTTACTTTGAAGAGGAAATCACGAATACGACGAAGTTAACTACGTGCATTACCTATCTGACGTAATAATGAGAGTGGTAACATTTCAGGTATGTCATTTATTGTAATAAATGTGAGCTTACAAGTCTTAAGGACAATATTATCTGTGATAAGGTGTTTCCTGATATTTGTAGCATCGGGGTATTACTTTACATCTTGAGTTACTGCAATACAGAGCAGTGTTTTCTAGTGGTGACATGTTGGAACCATTTTCAATAGTCAAACGACTCTACCAAGGAGCGATTAGAGGACCTGCTAGACAGCCGTGTTATGCCGATTGCATGCGAATGAGGCGAAATGCATTTCAGGTCGTTCGGATACTTTTGAGCACGACTGTACGTGTCCGGCAGCATACCATTAGAGTAAGCCACAGGATGATGTGTATTCTGCATAGAGATTGATGATTCTATTTCTATTAACTTCAACGTATGTAGGCATTATCGGAAGTGGATTTTACTTCACTAGAACTAAAGTAAGTTTTTGAAAACAGTCACAAGTCGTACTTAGTATTTTTTATTTGCCGGTATTCGCTCTTCAAATGAACAGGAGCATCATGAGAATATACACTGTAAAAGATACAAACTGAGATAATACGAAAAATTTACATCGACATTACCTAAAACACATATTCTGTTTTCAGTATAGTGACTTACATTTAAAGTTGGCTGACAGCACTAAATATTGCGTGTAAAGTTGGCTGACAGCATTAAAGATTAAACTTACTATACTACAGTATTTAAACATACGTTTAAATTACGGTAGTAAATGATGACATTGACGGCGCCAAAGGTTACATTGACTGTACAGCAGTACTTGTAACGTCCATGGTACATTGCATCCAAATATAATTTACAACTACACAAAACGAAATATACATTTTAATCGCTCGATGAAACCGTTATGACCAGAAAAAACTGCAATCATCCAGCCATAACTGTGGCTTGTTGAATTGCTGTGGAAGATGGCTCATCGAGCTACAATATACGAAATATTAGTTCACTTTATTTCATGAATGATAAAAAGATTTACTTTACTTGATATAATTCTTTGCCACTGGAGTGCTTGATAATGTACAACTGTCACTGACTCTTAAAGCATCACTTGCACAAATTAACAAAGTCCTCTGTTGAAGTACAATGTTCAACATTTACAAAAGCACATTTCCACCTGAGACTTGAATAACTCTTTAGTCCTACTCGATGATATTGACTGCTTCAGCTGAGGTCACGAACTGGGGCAGGGCTATTCCATGTTGAGCTCTATATTGACCTCTGTGCAAGGGCACTGCTGTGCTGAGAGAGAGGGTACGTCTTCTTAAGCCTCTCCGATTTGTCACTGCGGACTGCGGCGAGACATCGCTAATGTCTGTGGCACTGATGCACACTGCCGACGGTTGTGTGACACCGCAGTCTTTGGACAATACCACACAAACATTTCACACCTGTTTTAACTTTGTATGTTGTCCGTTAGCCTCCCCTATTTTTAACTATGCGACAGAGTTATAAGCTTCGAAACTTCGGGACGTTATTTTAGGTTCAACATGAAGTGGACCAAATTTTAGTAACCATTTCTTCTTCCATGACGCATTTCTTATCGCGTCCTTCCTTCAAAACACCTTGTATAATATCAAGCGATACTCACCCATATATTTAACCGCCAAATTTAGCCCCATCAGCCTACGCTTTTCCCACGTGCTCCACTCCTTCTAAGAGAATCCTGTGTTCTGTGTTCATCCTTCCTCCACACCTGATACTCTCACATGCCACAGACAGCTACAGCTATAATACATCTGTAACGTTATTCAGGCAATGAAGGACTGGAAATGGTGATAGTCTGTACAAACACCAACATCACATTTCTCATAAACTCAAAAAAGTATTGGAAGGCATTCCCCAGCCTCACTGGTACAAATTCATCCCCGCATTATTCTCTCCTCCACAACAACCAACCATTACAAGACAAATTCATTAAAGCCACCCTGATTGAGTCATACTTTATAGATACCCTCAGTGTTCCCAAAGTTCCGACCTTCGGCCACACTATGGTCTCCTATGCCCACCAGAGTATCAGTACAACCATCCCATCCCTTGTTCCTAGCTTTAAGTACCTACACACAACGCCACAAACCGAATTAAATATACCAATTACTTCAGTCTGGAACCGCGCGACCGCTACGGTCGCAGGTTCGCATCCTGCCTCGGGCATGGATGTGTGTAATGTCCTTAGGTTAGTTAGGTTTAATTAGTTCTAAGTTCTAGGCGACTGATGACCTCAGAAGTTAAGCCGCATAGTGCTCAGAGCCATTTCAACCATACTTCAGTCTGGAACCGAGCGACCGCTACGGTCGCAGGTTCGAATCCTGCCTCGAGCATGATGTCCTTAGGTTAGTTAGGTTTAAGTAGTTCTAAGTTCTAGGGGACTGATGACCTCAGATGTTAAGTCCCATAGCCATTTGAACCATATACTAATTACAACACAAGACATTAAAGCAGCGCTCTCCAGAAAACACGACACAGTGTCTGGTCTTGACTGTTACCTGCCGTCTTCTTAAAGTACCTCCTCCCTCCTATAAGACTAAGCATTACTGCACATTGCCGCCCTATATCTCACTTTATAACCTGAGCTGTGGAAAATCTCCAAAATACTTATATTCTTGAAACCCTATAAACCACACGGTGAAACATTCTCCCACTAACACATAAGACTTACTTCCATCTTTAGCAAACTGTTTTAACCCATTCTAACTCAGCGCTGCCACAAACTTTTAGAACAGTACCTAAGCCTTCCTAACACCCAGTATGGGTTCCATCCAAAATACCCCACAAACTATCATCTCCTCAGTCTCATCTGTCTCCTTTGACTGCAAATGAACAGATACTGTCCCTTGTTGATTGAATTTACACATAGCAGGCACTTCAGAAATATCGTCTAAGAAAATTCGCATACGCCGATTACCTGCTCGTAGCTCACCAAGAAAAAAACTTACAGGAATACGAACGGAAATTTCACAGAGATCTGTGATACTATATAAACATTACAGTGACACATCATACACTATGTGATCAAAAGTGTCCGGAGACCTCCAAAAACATACGCTTTTCATATTAGGTGCATTGTACTGACACCTGCTACCAGGTACTCCATATCAGTAGTCATTAGATATCGCGAGATGGCAGAATGGGGCGCTCCGCGGAACTCACGGACTTCGAACGTGGTCAGGTGAGTGGGTGTCACTTGCGTAATGCGTCTGTACGCGAGATTTCCACACTCCTAAACATCCCTAGGTCCACTGTTTCCGATGTGATAGTGAAGTAGAAACGTGACGGGACACGTACAGCACAAAAGCGTACAGGCCTATCTCGTCTGTTGACTGACAGAGACCGCCGACAGTTGAAGAGGGTTGTAATGTGTAATAGGCAGGCATCTATCCAGACCATCACAGAGGAATTCCAAACTGCATCAGGATACACTGCAGGTACTATAACAGTTAGGATGAGATAGATGAGAGAACTTGGATATCATGGTCGAGCGGCTGCTCATAAGCCACACATTACGCCGGTAAATGCCAAACGACGCCTCGCTTGGTGTAAGGAGCGTAAACACTGGATGGTTGAACAGTGGAAAAACGTTGTGTGGAGTGACGAATCACGGTACACAAAGTGGCGATCCGATGGCAGGGTGTGGTATGGCGAATGCCCGGTGAACGTTTTCTGCCAGCGTGTGTACTGCCAAAAGTAAAATTCGGAGGCGGTGGTGTTATGGTGTGGTCGTGTTTTTCATGGAGGGGGCTTGCACTCCTTGTTGTTTTGCATGGCACTATCACAGCACAGGCCTACATTGATGTTTTAAGCACCTTCTTGCTTACCGCTGTTGAAGAGCAATTGGGGGATGGCTTTTGCTTCTTTCAACACGACCAAGCACCTGTTCATAATGCACGGCCTGTGGCGGAGTGGTTACACGACAATAAAATCCCTGTAATGGACTGACCTGCACAGAGTCCTGACCTGAATCCTACAGAACACCTTTGGGATGTTTTGGGAACGCCGACTTCGTGCCAGGCCTCACCGACCGACATCGATGCATCTCCTCAGTGCAGCACTCCGTGAAGAATGGGCTGCCATTCTCCAAGAAATTTTCCAGCACCTGATTGAACGTATGCCTGCGAGAGTGGAAGCTGTCATGAAGGCTAATGGTGAGCCAACACTACACTTAATTCCAGCATTACCGATGGAGGGCTCCACGAACTTGTAAGTCATTTTCAGCGAGGTGTCCGGATACTTTTGAGCACATAGTGTAGTTACCACAGGCAGAGCAGCGATAACACGGAGGTATAAAGAAACCTGCTGCCGCAAATAGAGAGCCAACTCCTAATGCATGAGGACACACTTTTGTATTTGCGAGTGACGCTGGCCCATAAACTATGGTACGCATTTTACTTGAACGATATGAAGCAGAAACTGAACAGCCGTGGAGCTGTTTTAGCTAAACCGGCAGATACACCATAGAACTGAGATGCAAACACGTTAATGAATTCTGCTCTTTCTGGCTTTGGTACATCTGTGTGCAATAGCACCGCTAACGTGATTAGAGTGGATGTTCAGCAATTAGAGACTATGAAAATTATCTCAGGAGCACTTACTGTCACTCAGTTAACGTAACTTTCAGTCCTGACGCACACTGAACCTCCTGAAATTACAAGACTTAGTCAGGCAAGCTTGGAGTAAAAAGCATGGAGAAATACTCAGACGTAACTAAAACTCAATATCTTAAACGTACTAGAAGTCTTGGGTCAAGATTTCCGCCAGAGGGGGAAGATGAGTGCTACAGAATTTTTTACCAGTGGAAGTAAATTACGAATGCATCCAAACCTAGGGGCCACTGGCTTGCGGTCGCTCTAAGCAGTAAGATGAAACGTTTCACCTCACTAGAAAACTATCAGTGGTTTTGAACCAAATGATGACGTGATTTTGCCAATACAGGAAGATTATGATAACATGGGGACTAAAATATGATATTCTGTGAGGTTGCGTTCAAGAACGCTCTGTGGAGCACTCATAATGCATAAGATATTCCCCACCAGTCCAAAAAGTTTCGAGACTGAATTAATAAAAAATATAGTGAAACGTTAAGATGGTGGTTTTAACACTACATGTGTTTGTTCTATGTAGTCTCTCCGAACCCGTAGTTGAATATGCGACGCACAGAACTTTCATACAGTTATGAGAAATTCTCAGAAAAGCCCTCCTTTGGGATGTTGCTGGATTCTTGCGACACATTGGCTTGAATCTCGGTAATGTGATCAAATCGTCGACTCTTTACGTGAATTTATGTACTTTATAGTTTTGTGGTGGATTCCTGCTGATAACACCAAGTCTCGTTACGAGTGATGGTTTTTTCCAGAAAAGAATTGTCCGCGTGTTTCATTTCAGTCAAGACGCGCCTGGAGTCCACTCTTCGTTGGTTCTGTTCGGGAGTCAAGGTGTGCGGGACAAACTTTGCACACACTTTTCTCTTCTTCAAAACATTCTGGAGAATGTCTTGAAAACTTGATTTGGATATTTGGTTCATTGTGCTTTCTGGATTTGCGACACAACAAGGCTGACGTCCCGCGGTCGCACGTCCACTACTTAACACAGCCTGCTCACAACTAACTATTCGAAAGAGCATCTGTTGCTTACAGTTGCTAGTTAAAGCTACCACTGTAGTTATCCTGCTGACGTCACTTCTACGCCAGGAATAAAAATCAGTCTCGGAACCTTTTGGACGCACAGTGTATGTACCTAAAAAGCATCTAACAGTCTTTCACACCTTCCCAAGTACCGAAATGAAGTTCCCAGAGAAAGTTATTGCAGCACCTAGAACGAGATGGTCATTCTTTACGGTCTTTTTTCCTTAGTTATGTGATGCATTTTATAGTTTCTGAGGAGACATTTGTAAGCATTTGTGGCGCCAAGAAACATAGAAGAAGTATTTCGTTTATAACTTATACGAGGGCTATTTATGTTTATGCTACGATTGCTCGCGAAATAGAAATCTCAGAGAAAGTCAGTCATTTATTTCCGACATTTAGCTACAGCTTCCAGCTACTTCTTTACATAGTAACTGTTCCGACTCGCGCATTTGTCGTAGCATTGTGCTTTCCTTCAATTTTCTAGGTGGCCTGCACCTCCTTGTCTGTGTCAAAATGGTGTCCCCATAGCACAATGCCTGATGGCAATATTCCTCTTCGCTTGTTGATTTTCTAGACTCGCCTGGCCCACTCGCTGAACAAGATCATTGGTTGAAACTAGCTGCTTTTCCTGACCACCTGCATCATGAACATCTGTACAGCTGCACAGTTGCCACAAGTTGCTGTCACGCATGACAGTTACATTACATGGGTTGCATGAAATTAGGCGGAAACCCTCAACATGAAGAACTCGAATGTCACACTCGGTGGGAGATACTAGTGTTCTAGGCGAAGTCACGTGCTCACTACGCGCTTAGAACTGAAAAGTGCGTCGTGACGCTATCTACTGGCATACTGGAGACCCTGTGCAATACATCTGCGCAAAGCTTTATCGGAGTTTCACTATGATTTTAATTCCGCGACCGATCGAACCTTGAAAAAAGAAACTGCCCTCCTATGTCGCATCTCGGCACAGGTCCTATTACCAACTTGGGACGAAGGTGTGGGCTCCGTGGCGCAATCAGGACACTGACCACAATGTGGACCGAGGTGCGCTAAGTTACCTTTGATGGTGTGAGAGGGAGAAAGTCTCCTTAGGATGCTTAGCACAGTTGATTTTGTAATGGAGAGGCGAAGTTGTCTTTGTAGGAAGTGAATAAGGGTGCAAACTCTTAACGACACAGTTTAAGAAAACTTTATTTCCTAATAGTTCAGCCTTACTCGGAGAGGTGTCTTACACTGGCTTTATACCTTTACACATCAAAGATTACACTCTATCAGTCTATTGTTAGTCCATTCCAGCAACTCCCGATTCCTGATTTTATATTGCACTATCAGGCACGAGTACTCTGCCTGCAACTTTTTCTGACAATTCACACTCGAGTATTCTAAACGAAATAGGAGACAGGTGCGAGACAGCGCTTGTTCCTCTCTATATTGTGACACACAGAAAATACTAATTATTGCACGTTGCAACCCATGCAATTACACACATTATGCACATTAGAAGACAAGCGTAAGACAGCACTTGTTTTTGTGTATATTTTCACACACAGAATATACTGGTTGCTTATAATTAAAGTGCCCCTACTCGTGGAGGTCTAGCGTGGGCTGCAATTATCGTATGTCAGAAAAACTTGTCAGATATGCTAATGCGTTAAGGCGAAACCGATTTACCCTCAAAGAAAATTAGTTCCAATTTTTATTTATTTATTTATTTATTTATCGTTCCGTGGGACCAAATAAAGAAGAAGTCTCCATGGTCATGGAACGAGTCAATCCATGAAATTATAACACGATAGTAGAAACAGATAAAATGAAATATAAGAAACATATTCAGGCGACAAGTCATAAGTTTAAATAAAGAAAATCAACAATGTAACACTGGAATTTGCTTAATTTTTCAGCTCTTCCAGGAGTTCCTCGACAGAATAGAAGGAGTTTGCCATGAGGAAACTCTTCGGTTTAGACTTAAAAGTTTTTGGGCCACCGCTAAGATTTTTGAGTTCTTTGTAAGGTGTCAGGCAAATCCAACACCTTCCATGAAAACCCTGACATGATAAGCAAATCCAGTAGTATGTCACATAGCTCCGAATAAATCGTGACATTAAATTAACCAAAGTAATACGAGTAACGAGTGAGCAAATGGAATACCACAGACTAACACAAGAATGCCGAAATGCATGTCATACCTTCCCACCGTGAGACAGACGCAGTTCCGAGGGGAGAAACGAGAACAGAAGCCAAGAGCAGAACCGTGTTAAGCTAGAAGGCCCTACGATAAGGGACGGACACCCACGTCGCCAGCTAGCCACCAGGACCACTCCCCAGCGCATCTTAAAAGCTAGAGCCCTCCAGAAGAACAGTATAGATCTTACGATAACACTGAAAGGGCCACACCAACCGCATGTTTTAGCGTGAGACTTTTTCGCGTCTCTGTTACGTTGCAAACCTAAAAACCATTGCCCCACCACGAAAAGTAACCGCTAGGACCACCCCCTAGCCCATGTCAAAAGCTAGAGCCCTCCAGAAGAACAGTATAGATCTTACGATAACACTAAAAGGGCCACACCAGCCGCAAGTTTTAGTGTGAGACTTTTTCGCGTCTCTGTTACGTTGCAAACCTAAAAACCATTGCCCCACCACGAAAAGTAACCGCTAGGACCACCCCCCAGCCCACGTTAAGAGCTAGAGCCTTCCAGAAGAACAGTATAGATCTTACGATAACACTAAAAGGGCCACACCAGCTGCAAGTTTTAGCGTGAGACTTTTTCGCGTCTCTGTTGCGTTGCAAACTTTAAAAACATTGCCCCACCACGAAAAGTATAACGTTTCTCATTGGATAGACAGAATTTTTGTAGGCAGAGCTTAAGGTTAACATTGAGACCCTGATTGGTCAGATGAAAACACAGCCAGACAGTTTTTTTTTAAACCAACTTGAGTAAATTGTAGTAAGGAGAAGTTAGGAGAGAGTTGCTTCCGAGATGGCGAGGTAAGCGGAGCTGTGCTGCCCGCCGCCCCCTGACGAACACCGACAAGGTAATGAACGCCCGCGATGTCGCATTTTTGAGTGCATAAGGCTTCACTCATAACTGCAGAAGTCTCATCTGTTACCTTTTTACGTAATACTAGCGTCGATCGTCAATTGAAGCTCATGGTATTCACATTTGCTATGTAAGTTAAAATCTGAAACGCGATGATTTTTCTGTTATATAATTACTGAGAAGTCACATCAGCCACTGTAATTTACGACAAGTTAGATAAGTTATTAATGATAATTGAGGGTCACTGTAGACCATTTTGATAGTTTTCTCTTTTGTGAAACTTAATTTAAACCTAGATTATAGATGTGATATGTGCATAGGTCATCCTTCGATCCATTGTAGAACTTGGAAACCCATTCAGGGAATATTCGTTCACATTTTTGTTGAACGCAGTTGGATTTTATCATCCTGTATCAAAACATTTCTTTTTACCAATAGTGCAATTTATAAACAATGTTTTGTGAGTAGAATAAAATTTCCAATGGTAAACTTAACTGCTTTTTCGACGTTATTTTACCAGCTAACTAAAAATAGGAAAGCCTTGAACCCCTTACACTAAATTTAGTTAGTATTAAGGTTCTTTTACAGGGAGTGCAGTGGAGCTGATGCTGAAATCACTAAGTATTTGGTTATATCATCGCTAGTCTCACTGAACTCTTCTGAACTCTACATGACATGTGTGGTCTGGCGTCTCCTTACCAGCAACAGGTCCCAGATTCAAACTAGTCAATTCCCTAAAAAAACACGCTCAGAGCGTCGTTGCGCGAAAGTGGTAGGGAGACACGACATAGAACAACAGACACCACGCAGAATGTTAGAGAATGGCGACCCTGCCAGGATGGTAAAATACCATGATTGAAGGTCGACCACATGCCTAACTAGGTGAGAAAATATCTTGGTGAAAAATTTTTGTAACAAAATTTTTTTTCTTAAAGTTATATATAGTGAAAACAGTAGCTGCAGTGATAGATAGTAAGAAAGTATTCAGTAGAAAGTGAGACATTCTAGCAGAGACAATAGCATAATTAAGTTATGAATTTTAATATTGTTAGAATTAAGTTTTCTCTCCAATGCAAGCGCACAGGTGGCGGATACATCGTTGACAAGTTGGTTCTGACCAAACAAGTAAGTGAATTGATCGTCAAGTCGTGTGTGCAAAAAGTTTATGAAACGCGTGAGATCGTATGAGCGCATATTGACGCGAAGTAGGGCGCGTGAATTGCTTTTAAAACAGAAAATAAGGGATTCGGAAAGATTAGCAATGGCAGATCGAGACCTTGGCCGAATTGAGGTAGAGACCCAACATGAAGACGGACAGAGAATAGAGGACAGTACAACAGACGATGCAGTATCGCGAGAAATAGGACAGATAACGCACCATAACGAGGATAATGTACGTCAGGGCATAGAAAACATAAGTCAGCATACGACAGAGGAGCAGGAAAGTAGAGAGACAGCCAATGAGGATTCTAACTTGCGTCTTGAATACGTAGAACCCATAGTACAAGTAATCAGAGCTCCCTAACCACAGAGTACAAGGAATGCGAGCAGAAACGTGTCACCGCACAGTTCAATGCAATCGGTTGCAAACCAACAATTGGGCGAAAACACAGAGCGTAGGGCGTCGGAAGAAAACACAATAGGACCCACCAATCTGGCAGAATTATTACAATTAATGACGGAAACCATGACAAGACAAAATAAAGAAATTGCGAACCAAATTAAAATTCAGAATGCAGAAACGACGAAACAAATTGCAGAAACCACGAGACAAATGCGTGAGATTAAAGAACAAAACAAAAAAATTCAGTTACATCTAAGTCATATTGAAGACGAGGCAAAAGAATCTCGAGAAGTGATAGGAAACTTAATAACAGGTCACAATCAATTGAGAACAGATATTGACAAGGTACAAGCGGACGTACAAACATTGCGTAATGACACTCAGGACGAGATCAAAACATTACATAACAACACCCAGGGAGAAGTCAAGAATCTAGAGAAACAAATAAACGTAATTACTGGACAAGCAGCAGGTGAAATTGTTGAAAACATTGTGTTACACAAACGTATCACAAAAGCAGCGCTGAAAAGATATGATAACCGCATAGTCAAAATAGAAGCGCAAACGAAGCGACAATTTCAGAAATTGCGAACGGAGTTATTGCAACCATTGAAGAGCGTAGTGAATAGGATCGAACAAGCACTGGGTCTGCAACCACATCCGTATCTGTAACAGCACCGGAAAAACAAGCAATTAACGAAGATCTTACGCATTTGCGATTCCAATCACAGGCGGAAAGTAACATACCTGAAATCAGACAGCCTGCACAGCAACAAACACGTTTCGAAATTCTTGATGAACAAACGGCATCACAAACACATGCGGAACCACAAATGTATGTTTCAAGACAGTTTGGATCGTGCAATGAAGCAGCAAGGTTAGCCAGACAAGATACCGAACCAATATCTGACAATGGAAAGCCAGGTCGCGAAGAGGACAGTGCAATGCATTCAGCTACACGTTCACAGCCGATGGAAGAAAATTATTGCGTACCACTCCAACGATACTACGCAAGGGTAGGCGAAAGTTACAGTGGACAATATCCAATGGATCTACCACAACCGGAAAGACCGACGGGAGAAATGATCAGAAACAAAAATGGCGAAGACTCACGAATTTCATATGGAACTATGACGAAGTACGACAACGATCATTTCCTCACAATCAGAAAATTTCAACACTTTCGAGAAGTAAACTCATTACATCCACGAACTTTTATTGATCAATTCCGAGTAGGATTACCAGAACACTGGACGCTAGCACACAAATTAGACTTTATATGTGCACACATGTCAGGAACAGTCGCAGAAACCATGCAGAATGTTGCAGCGACATGCCGATCGTACGATGATTTCAGAGAGAAGTTTCTCTCACGATATTGGTCCAGCGAAGCACAGAACAGAGTGAAGTACGAATTATTACAGAACCCATATTTTGAAAATTCAGGAGCAAAGAGTTCCGTGAAATTTTTCGAGTTAATGGCAAAGAAAAATCAATGCTTAGATGTACCATACGGTGACGGAGAATTGATTAAATTATGCGCGATGAAGTTACCATTGAAACACCAGCAATGGCGCGGAAGCAATGACGTCGAAGCATTTAAAGGTATTCTAAGGGAACTAGAGTTCATATTTTCGGAAGCAGACGCAAGAAAAAGACGAAGCGCACGTGAAAACGAAAGCAAAAAGCAGTGGAATCCACAAGACACAGTACGAAGAAACAATAATTACGAACCACGTGATAACTTCGCACCAAGAAACGACAATAGATTTCAACAAAGAACCGGCTATGGATTTAGAAGAGAATATGGCAATAACTATAATTCACCCAGGAACGGCAACAACTATTACAGAGGAAATAACGACATCCGGAACGGGTACTGGAGAACCAATAGACCGACAAATTATCAACAAAGAAACCACTATCAACAAGCTGAACAAGAAAAGAGAATACAGATAGAAGAGGTGGAGGTAAGACCACCAAACCCCGATAAACGTTCGAATTGACAGCTAAGCGCCCATGCCAAAGAGAATGACGTACCGACCCAGGACAATTGCAGCACCTTGAACAGAGAAGTAAATAACTTATCACGAGAAGAGAAGAAGGAAGAAACAAATCCGCAGGGACCAGATGAAAACGAAGACAGGAAAATAGCAATATCGTGTTGGGACGAAATTAATTGGGAGAATACTGACGAGGAAAATGAATTACCAGAGACATGCACAACGAATGTAGGAGGAAAGGACGAAGTAATGAGTATTGCAGAGCTATTTGAGATGGAAACCAGGGAAAGCGAATTCAATGAGGATAATGCGCAGTCGAGAGAAGTTGAAAATAAGTTACTAGTGGGCACACAACCCAACGTATATAATGAAAGAAGTTATGAAGCGATAATTAGAGCATTTAGATGCGATTATGTGGAAGTAGCGACGAAGAAGGACAAGATAGACGAGGATGAGGAAAAAGTAGAGGATGTTGAAGAAAGCGTAAATGAAGAAAGAAATAGGGAAGAGGAAATAAAAGAGAGAGAAGTAGCAGTCGAAGCTTATCCTACAGAAAGTTCGAATTCACACGGGAAATTCCTGAAAAGACTCATGTATGATTCAGTGGAGGATTCGTTGGTGCAAGAAGAAGAAGAACAGAACCAACCCTTTCAAATTCAACCAATTGTGAAGGCCATGGTAAAGCATATCCCAGTCAATATTGTAATTGATAGCGGAAGTGAACTGACTGCGATCTCAGAAAATTTATTCATGCAGTGTAATGCCAATGAGGAATTGCCAGTTCTGAAAACACGTAAGATTAAAGTAGGAGGTCCTATTAGAAACAATGCTGCGGAAATGAAACTTCCTGGCAGATTAAAACTGTGTGCCCGACCGAGACTCGAACTCGGGACCTTTGCCTTTCGCGGGCAAGTGCTCTACCAACTGAGCTACCGAAGCACGACTCACGCTCGGTTTGGAAGGTAGGAGACGAGGTACTGGCAGAAGTAAAGCTGTGAGTACCGGGCGGTTTCATGAGCAATTTGGCTAATTATGACAGGTCCTTTGTATGCAGCGTAAAACTTACGTATTTTGTGTTTCTGTTTGCTGGAGAGATAATGTGTTTTTACAAATACTTCTTGGCCTACTGAGAATGTTCCTTTAATTGCTGTTCTATCTCCTCTTTCTTTTCTTTTAATGGCTGCCTTTCTGATGTTGGAGAGTGCTGTTGCTATGAGTTGATTGTGCTGTCTACATGGTACAATAGGAAATCTAACATTTTCTCTGGTTATGTTTGGGGGTTCAATATTTTTTAAGTACAGTAACTGGAGGTAGTAGTGTAGTAGTATGTTGCATTTCATTTATTACTTCTTGAAAATATTTAAGGTAAATATCCCAAGTGTTGTGTCTTTTGCCTGCATATAATCGGCATAAAGTGCGTATGTCCTTCATAGATCGTTCTGCTGGATTTGTGCAAGGTTTGTACTTAGATATGTAGATGGGTTTTATTTTGTGTTGTTTTAACGTGTTCTGTCATTGCACTGATTTGTATTGTGGGCCATTATCCGAAATTATTTGTTCCACTTGACCTACTTGTCTGAGAAAATCTTGTCTAAATGCTTTACTTATAGTAAGACCTGTTGCCCGTTTTAATGGTGTCAGGGTAACATATTTATAAGTAAGTTCCAAAACGAGAAATATGAAAATATATCCATTTTTTGTGCGTGGGAGGGGCCCCATCAAATCTGTTGCAGTTATTTGTTTTAATTTTTTAGGGATTATTGGAAACATAGGTGGTTTGGTTTGGAAAGTTATGTGTTTAGCCCTCATACATTTTTTGCATTTGACTAATACTGTTCTAATTTGTATTTCCATATTAGGAAAATGGCTTGTTTGTTTTATTTTTAAAAAGCATTTCTTTGGTCCAAAGTGGCCATTACTTAAATGTGTATACCATATGTACTTATTAATTAGTTCATCTGGGACATAATTTAACCATTCGTTCGTTGCAACATTTCGTCTAAAAAATAAAACATGGTTTTTCACGAGATAGTGCTGTCGAATGTCTGGAAAATCCTTACTTCTCCACTTGTGTTTGATTCCTAGTATTTCGGAATCCTTGTCCTGTTCTTTGCCTATGTTTTTCAGTGCTGTCGTAATGTAGTTTTCGAAAGGTACTTGTTTCATATAGTATATTGTAAACTGGTCTTCTGCTGCTTCCAAACCTATGTTATTGGATGCACCCTGTGGACATCGTGATAAAGCATCTGCTAATACATTCGCTGCTCCTGGTATGTGTGTAATAGTGAAGTCAAATTCTTGTAGTATTAACATCCATCTGGCTAACCTCCCATGAGTTAGTTTGGTGGATAACAGAAATTCTAATGCTTTGTGGTCAGTGTATACTTTTGTTTTTCTTCCGAATAGAAAGTATCGAAAACGTTGGAAGCCCCATACAATGGCCAATGCTTCCAGCTCCGTGACTGAATAGTTTTTCTCGCTTTTTATGAGTACCCGACTGGCAAATGCAATTGTTCTATATGATCTTAGCCCTGCCTGTTCGTATTCTTGGAATAAAACAACTCCTAAACCTGTTTTCGCGCTATCAGTGGCCATACAAAAATTTTGTGTTAGATCAGGATGTGCTAAAATCGGTGCTGTTGTTAGTGCGTTTTTCACTTTTAAAAATTCTTCATTGGCTTGTTGATCCCATACCCATGGCGTTTTTTTCCAGTCAATGCACATAGGCGTGGTGTTGCGAGAGAGTCGAGCCAAATAAATTTTTTAAAGAATCCGGTGAGACCTAGAAATCCTCTTGAGAGTTTTCTTATTATATGGAGTACAGAATTCTTTGATTGCCGTTAGTTTTTCTGGGTCGGGCATTACCCCTTTCTCTGAAATTATGTGTCCTAGGAATTTGACCTCTCGCCTTCCAAATTTGGATTTTGTTATATTTACTGTGACCCCATGCTCTTTCATGATCTGTAAAAACTGATTTAATGTGTCGTTGTGATGTTCCCAAGAGGCTTCTGCTATAATCACATCATCAACATAACAAGTAATTTTTTGTAAAATTTCAGGACTGAGTGTAGTATTAAATCCCCTAATAACGCTGCTGATGATATGTTTAAACCAAATGGCAATCGTTTAAACTGGTAACATCTACCGAATACGATTGTTCTCCTCCTTTTACCGACCTCCCGACTCAGCAGCATTAGTGGCAGAACAACTGAGAGAAAATTTGGAATACATTTCACATAAATTTTCTCAGCGTGTTATAGTCTTAGGTGGAGATTTCAATTTACCAGATATAGACTGGGACACTCAGATGTTTAGGACGGGTGGTAGGGACAGAGCATCGAGTGACATTATACTGAGTGCACTATCCGAAAATTACCTCGAGCAATTAAACAGAGAACCGACTCGTGGAGATAACATCTTGGACCTACTGATAACAAACAGACCCGAACTTTTCGACTCTGTATGTGCAGAACAGGGAATCAGTGATCATAAGGCCGTTGCAGCATCCCTGAATATGGAAGTTAATAGGAATATAAAAAAAGGGAGGAAGGTTTATCTGTTTAGCAAGAGTAATAGAAGGCAGATTTCAGACTACCTAACAGATCAAAACGAAAATTTCTGTTCCGACACTGACAATGTTGAGTGTTTATGGAAAAAGTTTAAGGCAATCGTAAAATGCGTTTTAGACAGGTACGTGCCGAGTAAAACTGTGAGGGACGGGAAAAACCCACCGTGGTACAACAACAAAGTTAGGAAACTACTGCGAAAGCAAAGAGAGCTTCACTCCAAGTTTAAACGCAGCCAAAACCTCTCAGACAAACAGAAGCTAAGCGATGTCAAAGTTAGCGTAAGGAGGGCTATGCGTGAAGTGTTCAGTGAATTCGAAAGTAAAATTCTATGTACCGACTTGACAGAAATTCCTAGGAAGTTCTGGTCTTACGTTAAATCAGTAAGTGGCTCGAAACAGCATATCCAGACACTCCGGGATGATGAAGGCATTGAAACAGAGGATGACACGCGTAAAGCTGAAATACTAAACACCTTTTTCCAAAGCTGTTTCACAGAGGAAGACCGCACTGCAGTTCCTTCTCTAAATCCTCGCACAAACGAAAAAATGGCTGACATCGAAATAAGTGTCCAAGGAATAGAAAAGCAACTGGGATCACTCAACAGAGGAAAGTCCACTGGACCTGACGGGATACCAATTCGATTCTACACAGATTACGCGAAAGAACTTGCCCCCCTTCTACCCTTCTAACAGCCGTGTACCGCAGGTCTCTAGAGGAACGGAAGGTTCCAAATGATTGGAAAAGAGCACAGGTAGTCCCAGTCTTCAAGAAGGGTCGTCGAGCAGATGCGCAAAACTATAGACCTGTATCTCTGACGTCGATCTGTTGTAGAATTTTAGAACATGTTTTTTGCTCGAGTATCATGTCGTTTTTGGAAACCCAGAATCTACTATGTAGGAATCAACACGGATTCCGGAAACAGCGATCGTGTGAGACCCAACTCACTTTATTTGTTCATGAGACCCAGAAAATATTAGATACAGGCTCCCAGGTAGATGCTATTTTTCTTGACTTCCGGAAGGCGTTCGATACAGTTCCGCACTGTCGCCTGATGAATCAAGTAAGAGCCTACGGAATATCAGACCAGCTGTGTGGCTGGATTGAAGAGTTTTTAGCAAACAGAACACAGCATGTTGTTATCAATGGAGAGACGTCTACAGACGTTAAAGTAACCTCTGGCGTGCCACAGGGGAGTGTTATGGGACCATTGCTTTTCACAATGTATATAAATGACTTAGTAGGTAGTGTCGGAAGTTCCATGCGGCTTTTCGCGGATGATGTTGTAGTATACAGAGAAGTTGCAGCATTAGAAAATTGTAGCGAAATGCAGGAAAATCTGCAGCGGATAGGCACTTGGTGCAGGGAGTGGCAACTGACCCTTAACATAGACAAATGTAATGTATTGCGAATACATAGAAAGAAGGATCCTTTATTGTATGATTATATGATAGCGGAAAAAACACTGGTAGCAGTTACTTCTGTAAAATATCTGGGAGTATGCGTGCGGAACGATTTGAAGTGGAATGATCATATAAAATTAATTGTTGGTAAGGCGGGTACCAGGTTGAGATTCATTGGGAGAGTCCTTAGAAAATTTAGTCCATCAACAAAGGACGTGGCTTACAAAACACTCGTTCGAACTATACTTGAGTATTGCTCATCAGTGTGGGATCCGTACCAGATCGGGTTGACGGAGGAGATAGAGAAGATCCAAAGAAGAGCGGCGCGTTTCGTCACAGGGTTATTTGGTAACCGTGATAGTGTTACGGAGATGTTTAACAAACTCAAGTGGCAGACTCTGCAAGAGAGGCGCTCTGCATCGCGGTGTAGCTTGCTGTCCAGATTTCGAGAGGGTGCGTTTCTCGATGAGGTATAGAATATATTGCTTTCCCCTACTTATACCTCCCGAGGAGATCACGAATGTAAAATTAGAGAGATTAGAGCGCGCACGGATGCTTTCAGACAGTCGTTCTTCCCGCGAACCATACGCGACTGGAACAGGAAAGGGAGGTAATTACAGTGGCACGTAAAGTGCCCTCCGCCACACACCGTTGGGTGGCTTGCGGAGTATAAATGTAGATGTAGATGTAAATGCTGTAAATTTTCTACATTCTGGGGCCAATTCTATTTGCCAGAAACTACTCCGTAAATCAATTGATGAAAATATCTTAGCACCGTGGAAGTTTTGTATCAATTCCTCCAATTTTTCTGGGCGATCTGTCTCGGTGATTATGATTGTGTTGATCTGTCTGGAATCAAGCACTAACGTGATGCTCCCATCTCGTTTTTGTACAATATGAAGCGGGCTATTATATGTGGAGGTATCTGGTTCAATAATATCATCATCTAACATTTTAGATATCTCCTGGAATACTTTATTCCTGTAGCTTAATGGGATTGTATAGGGTGGCACTCTAAATGGTTTGTGCTGTTTTACTTCAAGCTTGTACTGAAAGTGTTTAATACTGCCAATCTTAGGTAAAAATACCTCTGCTTTATCTCGTAAAATACCCTCTAATTCTCTTTTACTGTGTTCCGAAATACCTTGAACTTCTTGCAGTTTTTCGTCGATTTCTTTATGGAGTTCTAACATGAGTTGAGGCGATTCCCTCTTTTGTGCATACCATTCTAATTCTTCATCCTCTTTATCTCGCATCATTTTTAATTGTTTGTTTATAACTGGTATTTCTTCTAATTTCATGAGCCCGCTAGGACCACCCCCTAGCCCATGTCAAAAGCTAGAGCCCTCCAGAAGAACAGTATAGATCTTACGATAACACTAAAAGGGCCACACCAGCCGCAAGTTTTAGTGTGAGACTTTTTCACGTCTCTGTTACGTTGCAAACCTAAAAACCATTGCCCCACCACGAAAAGTAACCGCTAGGACCACCCCCCAGCCCACGTTAAGAGCTAGAGCCTTCCAGAAGAACAGTATAGATCTTACGATAACACTAAAAGGGCCACACCAGCTGCAAGTTTTAGCGTGAGACTTTTTCGCGTCTCTGTTGCGTTGCAAACTTTAAAAACATTGCCCCACCACGAAAAGTATAACGTTTCTCACTGGATAGACAGAATTTTTGTAGGCAGAGCTTAAGGTTAACATTGAGACCCTGATTGGTCAGATGAAAACACAGCCAGACAGTTTTTTTTTAAACCAACTTGGGTAAATTGTAGTAAGGAGAAGTTAGGAGAGAGTTGCTTCCGAGATGGCGAGGTAAGCTGAGCTGTGCTGCCCGCCACCCCCTGACGAACACCGACAAGGTAATGAACGCATGCAATGCCTCATTTTTGAGCGCATAAAGCTTCACTCCTTTTATCAATAGTGCAGTTTATAAACAATGTTTTGTGAGTAGAATAATATTTCCAATGGTAAACTTAACTGATTTTTCGATGTTATTTTACCAGCTAACTAAAAATAGGAAAGCCTTGAACCCCTTCCACTAAATTTAGTTAGTATTAAGATTCTTTTACAGGGACTGCAGTGGAGCTGACGCTGAAATCATTAAGTATTTGGTTATATCATCGCTAGTCTCACTGAACTCTTCTGAACTCTACATTTCATGTGTGGTCTGGCGTCTCCTTACCAGCAACAGGTCCCAAGTTCAAACTAGTCAATTCCGTAAAAAAACACGCTCAAAGCGTCGTTGCGCGAAAGTGGTAGGGAGACACGACATAGAACAAAAGACACGACGCAGAATGTTAGATCTTGTGGTAGCTTATTGAAAATGGATGCAGCAGAGTACTGCACTCCTTTCTGCACAAGAGTCAGGGAAGTGCATTCCACATGCAGATTTGATTTCTGCCTATTATTAACTGGGTGAAATCTGCTAACTCTTGGGAATAAACTAGTATTGCTAACAACAAACGACATTAAAGAAAAACTATACTCTGAGGGCAATGTCAAAATTCCCAGACTATTGAATAGGGGTCGGCAAGAAGTTCTCGAACTTACACCACATGTAGCTCGAACAGCCCGTTTTTGAGCCAAATATACCCTTTCTGAATCAGAAGAATTACCCCAAAAAATAATACCATATGGCATAAGCGTATGGAAATATGCAAAGTAGACTACTTTTCGTGTTGAACTATCACTTATTTCAGATACTGTTGTAATGGTAAAAGAGCAGCGTTTAGTTTCTGAACAAGATCCCGAACATGGGCTTTCCACAACAGCTTACTATTTACGCGAACGCCTAGGAACTTGAACTGTTCTGCCTCGATTATAATAGGCCCATTCTGTCTGATCAAAATATCGGTTCTTGTTGAATTGTGAGTTAGAAACTGTAAAAACTGAGTCTTACCTTGATTTAGCATCTAATTATATTCCACAAGCCACAAACTTATTTCATGAACTACATTATTTCACACTGTTTCGATATTACACACAAGATACTTCACTACCAAGCTGGTGTCATCAGCACACAGAAATATTTTTGAATCACCTGTAATACTAGAAGGCATATCACTTATATAAATAAGAAATAGCAGTGGCCCCAGCACCGACGCTTGGGGAATGCCCCACTTAACAGTGCCCCATTGGAACTGAACATCACTACCACTCTCAATATTGCAGAGAATTACCTTCTGCTTTCTGGTCTTAAAGTAAGAGGCGAACCAATTGCAAGCCACTCCCCTCACTCCATAATGGTCCAACTTTTGCAGTAATATTTTGAGGTCAACACAGTCAAAAGCCTTCGTTAAATCAAAGAGAACACCTAGCGTTCGCAACCTTTTATTTAATCCATCCAAAACCTCACAGAGAAAGGAGAATATAGCATTTTCAGTTGTTAAACCATTTCTAAAACCAAACTGTACATTTGAGAGCAAATTATGTGAATTTAAATGCTCCAGTAACCTTGTGTATACAACCTTCTCGATGACTTTAGCAAACACCAATGGCATAGAAATAGGTCTAAAATTGTCAACATTATCCCTGTCTCTCTTTTTGTAAAGTGGCTTCACTACCGAGTACTTTAATCGGTCAGGAAACCGACCACTCCTAAAGGAAAAGTTACAGATATGGCTAAATACTGGGCTACCATACATAGAACAATACTTCAGTATTCTGCTAGATACCCCGTCATATCCATGAGAGTTCTTGGTCTTTAGTGATTTAATTATTAACTCAATCTCCCTCTTGTCAGTATCATGGAGGAGCATTTCAGGTAACAGTCTCGGAACACTTTTTTGTAAGAGTGCTACATGATTCCCTGTTGGGACTAGGTTTCTATTTAGTTCACCTGCTATATTCAGAAAGTGATTATTAAATACTGTACATATATGCGACTTATCAGTAACACGGACATTCCTACTACGCACTGATTCTATATCCTCTACCTGTCTCTGCAGACCAGCCGCTTCCTTTACGACTGACCATATGGTTTTAATTTTATCCTGAGATAGCTATTCTATCTGCATACCACATACTTTTTGCCTTCCTAATAACATTTTAAGCACCTTACAATACTGTCTGTAATGGGCTGCAGCATTTAGATTTTGACTGTTTCTAACGTTTTGATATAACTGCCACTTTGTTCTACAAGATATTCTTATCCCTCTAGTCAGCCACCCAGGCTGCCTGTTTGTGCTAGTACCCTGTTTTGAACGTTCTAACGGAAAGCAACTTTCAAAGAGCACGAGAAAAGTCTTGAGAAAAGTATTATATTTATCGTCTACTGTATCAGCGCTATAAACATCTTGCCACTCTTGTTCCTTGATAAGGTTTACAAAGGTCTCTACAGCAACTGGATCACCTTTCCTAAACAGCTGATGACTATATTTAACACGTGTTGCAGCACAAAAATCTTTTAGAGTTAAAATTTGTGCATCATGATCTGAAAGGTCATTCACCTTTTTGCTAACAGAATGCCCTTCTAGTAATGAGGAATGAACAAAAATGTTGTCTATGGTTGTTTTACTGTTCCCTTGCACTCTCGTTGGAAAGAATACGGTTTGCATAAGATTATATGAATTAAGGAGGTCTACCAGCATCTTTTTCCTTGCACAATAACTTATACAATTAATATTGAAGTCACCAAATATAACTAATTTTTTGTATTTCGTATAAAGTGAACCAAGAACCTCCTCTAGCTTTAGCAAAAATGTTGTGAAATCGGAGTCTGGGGATCTATAAATAACAACAGTTAGAAGTTTATTTCCACTAAATTTTACTACACCTGCACAACATTCAAACACCTTTTCAGTGCAGTACTTTGAAACATCAATTGACCCAAATGGGATGCCGTCTTTCACATACATGGCTACTCCCCCACATCGTAAAGAGCTCCTAGAAAAGCTGCAAGCCAACCTGTATCCTGGTAAAGGAAGCCTCTGAATTATCTCCTTATTTAAGAAGTGTTCAGATATACCGATAATTTCAGAGTCAACATCTATAAGCAGTTCACTAACTTTATCTCTAATACCCTGTATATTTTGATGAAATATACTAATTCCCTCATTACTCGGATACCTAAGCTTTGTTGAAAGTGGTTCCTTTGTTAGAGAGTCTTCCCTTAAGCAGGAATACCTATCAGCTGACTTCAATCTAAAAAAGGTGCAGCTCTAACACCCACTACTACAGGAATTTTCCCATGAGTGATCCCACCACCCCCACCTATGCTGTCACCTATAAGCTTTGCCAACCTCCCCTTTCCTGTTGAGGTGCAGGCCATGTCTAGTGAAACCCGTCCTACTGATAGACTCCACCGACACCACTGAAATGTGACTCATGCCTTCTGTCATCAGCGCATCCCCAAGTCTCATGTTATTACGCCGGACGGCTGATGAGGCCGATCGTGACGCTGAAACAGTTCCATGAAATGCACATTCGTGTTGCCAGTCTGAGTGGCTATCTTTTCTAGGTCACCAGGTGAAAATCTGGCGCTGTAGGCATCCCGTCGGCGTCTCCGATGCTCATATTGAGCAAATTGTGTAAGCGGCGGTTAATAATAAAACGAACATTATGCCTTTAGTCACTTGTTTGACCTCTCCTGCCCACATCGTGTTCCTAATCCATTGCGCATGGTAACATTTGTGTATGTCTTTCTTGCATTCACAGCGCCAAATTTGCACCTGGTAGTCAAAACTGGAACTAATTTTTTTCAGTGTAAATAGGTTCCACATTGACGTTTTAGAATATCTATCAAGTTTCGCTGCCATACGATAATTAAAGACCACATTGGACCTCTCTGAGGAGCTACATTTTAATTATAATCACCTGGTACAGACTATTACTCATTGCTACTACTAGAGACAAATTCTACAGAGCATGTTCTTTACTAACAGGTAGAAAACTGAAGACAATAAGTGTCGCTGGATACTTATCGAAATCTCCGTTGCTTTCCTTCAAATTGTACAGACTTCTTATAGTTTTTGCTGCAGCGGCATCGAAGTGGTACTCTATATTGACTGCTCCCGATGACGGCTGTTGTAGTAACCGCTACCCAGTAGTGACAATAACTACCTTGTTCCTGTGCGCTAGTAGCATGAATACTTATTTTTCAGGAATTCTGGATGAATTTCTCCAGCAGCATTGCTCTCTCCTGATGCTATCGAAGGCCTTCCTAAATTCTGGAAACTTCCAACTTCGGTTGAAACACTCTCAAACATGGTGGCCTTGTTACCATTTCCGTGTTCACGTCAGGTGTATGACCGCTGTTATAGCTATTGCTCATAGACATGATACGTCTGGCAGTGACTGTGGTTGTGAACGAACTGCTTTCGCCTCTGTGTGGGGACACTGTTATGTTTGCTCCACTTCTCGCCTGCCTAGCGTCACATGCATCATGCCTTCCCAGCACTACACCTGTGTGCTATGTTAAACGTTACTACTTAATACAGTTTCCTTTCTTTTCGTAGTGTCCATGACACTTGTTACATTAACAACATTTGACAACAATAACACCTCTTACATCAATAAAATGTAGAAACCATGATGCCTCTTATATAAATATGATTTGATTTGCACAACAATTATTACATTAATAAAAACTTGACAGGCATGACACATAATATGACAAGATAAACTAAGAAAAAGTATCAGACCACTGCTCACTGTGAAAGTGAAAGCTGGCTGGTGGCACCGTAGGCACATGACACAGTAAGGAATGTACACTTCTGGCCATTAAAATTGCTACACCACGAAGATGACGTGCTACAGACGCGAAATTTAACCGACAGGAAGAAGATGCTGTGATATGCAAATGATTAGCTTTACAGAGCATTCACACAAGGTTGACGCCGGTGGCGACACCTACAACGTACTGACATGAGGAAAGTTTCCAACCGATTTCTCATACACAAACAGCAGTTGACCAGCGTTGCCTGGTGAAGCGTTGTTGTGATGCCTCTTACAAGGAGGAGAAATGCGTACCATCACGTTTGCGACTTTCATGAAGGTCAGATTGTAGCCAATCGCGATTGCGGTTTATCGTATCGCGACATTGCTCCTCGCGTTGATCGAGATCCAATGACTGTTAGCAGAATATGGAATCGGTGGGTTCAGGAGGGTAATACGGAACGCTGTGCTGGATCCCAACAGCCTCGTATCACTAGCAGTCGAGATGACAGGCATCTTACCCGCATGGCTGTAACGGATCGTGCAGCCACGTGTCGATCCCTGAGTCAACAGATGGGGACGTTTGCAAGACAACAACCATCTGCACGAACAGTTCGACGACGTTTGCAGCAGCATGGACTATCAGCTGAGAGACCATGGCTGAGGCTACCCTTGACGCTGCATCATAGACAGGAGCGCCAGCGATGGTGTACTCAACGACGAACCTGGGTGAACGAATGGCAAAACGTCATTTTTTCGGATGAATCCTGGTTCTGTTTACAGCATCATGATGGTCGCATCCGTGTTTGGCAACATCGCTGTGAACGCACATTGGAAGCGTATCACCTGGCGTGATGGTATGGGGTACCATTGGTTACACGTCTCGGTCACCTCTTGTTCGCATTGACGGCACTTTGAACAGTGGAAGTTACATTACAGATGTGTTACGACCCGTTGCTCTAACGTTCATTTGATCCCTGCGAGTCTGAAACCGCGCGACCGCTACGGTCGCAAGTTCGAATCCTGCCTCGGGCATGGATGTGTGTGATGTCCTTAGGTTAGTTAGATTTAAGTAGTTCTAAGTTCTAGGGGATTGATCACCTCAGATGTTAAGTCCCATAGTGCTCAGAGCCATTTGATCCCTGCGAAACCCTACATTTTAGCAGGATAATGCACGACCGCATGTTGCAGGTCCTGCACGGGCCTTTCTGGATACATAAAATGTTCGACTGCTGCCCTGGCCAGCACATTCTCCAGATCTCTCACCAACTGAAAACGTCTGGTCAATGGTGGCCGAGCAACTGGCTCGTCACAATACGCCAGTCACTACTCTTGATGAACTGTGGTATCGTGTTGTAGCTGCATGGGCAGCTGTACCTGTACACGCCATCCAAGCTCTGCTTGACTCAATGCCCAGGCGTATCAAGGCCGTTATTACGGCCAGAGGTGGTTGTTCTGGGTACTGATTTCTCAGGATCTATGCACCCAAATTGCGTGCAAATGTAATCACATGTCAGTTCTAGTATAATATATTTGTCCAATGAATACCCGTTTATCATCTGCATTTCTTCTTGGTGTAGCAATTTTAATGGCCAGTAGTGTATATAGGGTGTCCCAGAAATGTTGTAACAGGCTTCGAGGGATTGTAGACGGTGTCTTGATCAAATCGAGGATATGAACCCATGTGCAGAAATGTCATCCAATGACATTTCAGCACGTCGAAGTTATAGGCTCTGGCGGAGCCAGTAGGCCACCTCTTTAGCAGCAAACGCGACTTTGTACGCTTATGGACTGTAGGCTTAATGTCTCACAATATTGTTTTTTATTCAGTGATCGCGCCTGATAGCCGCGATCGCCAGTGAAGAAGATGGAACCAGCTGCTGCGTAGAAAAGCCTTGCCTCCTACAAATGCGGTGCTCTGTTGCCTAGGTGGATGACGGTTTTGGACACAGGTTTCCATCTGCAGTTTATTTTTCTCCTGGAACTCTCTTAAATCTCCAATGTTTTTCGGTACGCAGGAGAAAAATAAACTGCTGATGAAAACCCTTGTCCCCAGTCATCATTCACCGAGACAACAGAGCATCGCATTCCTATGAGAGAAGCACATTCTATGCAGCAGCTTGCTCCATCTTCTTCACTGGCGATCGCGGCAATCAGTTGCGATCACTGAATAACATTGCGAGACGGTACTTCAGCATACAAAATCACGTTTGCCGCTGAAGTGGTGGCGTAGTGTCAGGCGGCGACGCCTATAACTTCGACACTCTGCACCGTCGTTGTGTGACATTTCCAGACTCGGGTTCCTGTCCTCAGTTTGTTCCTCAAGAGAGCCTCTACAATCCCTTGAAGTTTTTCGCAACATTGCTGGGACATCATGTATAAGCAGAGCTGGGATGAATGAGGAATCACTTTAGCGACGATACTAGCCGCAAATAGGGGGATACTTTGATATAAGCGACTTTGACAAAGAGCAGATTTTTGTGGCCCGGCTCCTGCGAACTAGCATCTCGGAAATCGTGTACCTGATCGCCTGTCCGTGTGCCACTGTCATGGGCAACTGTGGTAGATCTGACGGCAGAGTACAACGGTAATGCAGGAACAAGTGTTTCGACTCACACCTTCTGCGGACGTTGTTCAACTTGGGGCTGAGTAACAGACGGATCCTTAGTGTTTCCGTGCTAACCAGACGAAATATTCAATCATGATTTCAGTAAGCACAGGATCATTGAGCCTGGGATCCGCCAGGGAAGCCGAGAGCGCTAATGCGCTGCTTCTTGGACCCAGGTAGGCGCACCGGCCCCAGATCGAATCCGCCCGGCGGATTGACGAGGGCCGGTGTGCCGGCCAGCCTGGGTGTGGTTTTTAGGCGGTTTTCCACACCCTGATACGTGAATACCGGGTTGGCCCCCACGTTCCGACCGAGAGAGGTAGCGCAGTGGCTAGCACACTGGACTCGCATTAGGGAGGACGACGGTTCAATCCCGCGTCCGGCCATCCTGATTTAGGTTTTCCATGATTTTCCTAAATCGCTCCAGGCAAATGCCGGGATGATTCCTTTGAAAGGGCATGGCCGACTTCCTTCCCCATCCTAACCTAATCCAATGAGACCGATGACCTCGCTGTCTGGTCTCCTCTCCCAAAAAAAAAGAACAACCACCCCACATTCCGTTTCAGTTACACGGCTTGCAGACATCTGAGCACATTCGCACTATTCCATGTATTACACTAGGTGCAGACAGTTGGGGTCTACTAATTCCTTCCCGGGGGGTGCAGGGTGGCGACAGGAAGGGCATCCAGCCACCCCTTAACATTAACATGTCACATCCGATTAACCAGCAGACCCTGCATGTTGGGATTAATGTTTGGAAAGAGAGCAAGAGGATCATTGAGCCTGGGCTGTGTATCAATGAAACGTATCATCATCCAAGCGAACAGCTATTCGAAATATGCTCCATGCCACGGACACAGGCCAATGGGGGCCGTATTATGCTGTGGGGGTCATTCATCTGGGCTTCCATGAGACATGTGGCATTAATCAGAGGCACCATGGCAGCTGTGAACTGTGTGAACATTATTGCTGACCAACTGCAACCCCTCATGTCTGATATCATCTTCTAGCAGGATAACTGTCCGTGTTACATGGCCAGAATCATACTGCAGTGGGTTGATGAGCATTATGGTGAACTCATGTTTATGTCTCGGTCACTAAAATCGCATGATCTGAACCAGCAGGAGCACATATGGGACAATACTGGGCACTAGTTCCGCACCCTCAAACGACCGGACCGTAACTTGAGTGACCTGTGCTTAGACATCTGGCGCTACATACGTCCTAAAACCTACCAAGGAGTTTTAGAATCGACGAGACGCGAAACAGACGCTGTACTGCGTTCCAAAAGTGGACCAGCACGCCATTAAGCAGGTGGTAATGATGTTTTGGCTCATCAGGGTATGTTTCAAGGTACACATTATAAATGAAATTTCAATGCTACCAATTCATAAAAAAACGATATCATCAAAAATATTTGTAGCAGAATCCTCACCGTTGTAGCGTTTTGCGATCGAGAAACGTCGATGGGAGAAATGAAGAGTCGACTTAAAGGCAAGATTAAGTAAGAAACAAAAAATCGGGGCTTAACGCCACGTTGGTGATGAGACCGTTACCGACAGAACACACGCTCGGATAGAACAAAGACAAAGGAGGCATTTATCAGTTTGTGTTACAAAAGAAATGTCATATCAGTCGCTTTATTCTAAACTGTACAGACACACTAATGTGAATACCTGTAAAAACCAGAATAATCAACATTTGCAGCGCTGACTGTTGAACGTGCAGGAAAAGAGTCACAGGTACCGACATGGAAGTGGAGCCAAGCCATCTCCAGTGCCATGGATAGCTGTGCTAAGTTTCTCGGTTGACGAGTCATGACGCGAACAGCCTGATCTAGGTGTTCCCACAGATTCTCGATTGGGGAGTTTGGTGGCCACGGGAATACGGTAAACTAATCCTGGTGCTCTTCGAAACACGCTTGACCGCTGTGAGTTGTGTGGCGGGTTGAATTGTCTTGCTGATAGATGCCATCATACCGAGAAAAAACAGACAGTCTGCGCTGATGGACATTGTCCCCAAAGATAGAAGCACACATGTATCGATCTATTATGTCATCCAGAACGACGAGATCACGCACGGAATGCCGTGAAATAATTCCCCCTCTACCATAACGCATACAGGTTGTTTGCTTTCACACGTTTCACGCCGTACACACCAAAAATCGTAATTTATCTGAAAATGATATCTGTCGCCAATCAGTGGACGTCCAGTTGCTTTACTGGCGTACAAATTCCAGCCTTCGTCGCCAATGAACAGCAGTGGGTAAGGGTGCATGAACCAGGCACCTGCTGCGAAGTCCCCCACGCAGCAATATCCGCAGAATGGTCGTTGAGGAGACAATTTTGGTAGCCCCTTGGTTCATCTGGGCTGCCAGTTGCCCAACAGTTGCACGTTTGTTTGCCCATGCACATCTCCGCAGCCGTCGATCATCCCTGTCATCTATGCTCCGTGGTGCATCACAGTTGCCTGGGCTCCGATTTTGGATAGCGCCATTTTTTCGTGCACAGTATACTTTAATAACGGCGGCACACAAACTGTTTACAAACTTAGCCATTTCGGAAATGCTTCCATCCTTGGCCTGAAAGTCAATGATCATGCCCTTTTGGACGACCGATAAATCGCTCTGTTTCCGCATTTCGACAACGACTGTACTGCTTTCCGGATATCCTTGACATGCTTTATATACTGTCCACCTGCCATTTGTGGGCGGGTATTCCACGTTGAAGTCGAACATTGGTGGAGGCCACGTTAATGTGAACGGACCATGTACACTACTGGCCAATAAAATTGCTACACCAAGAAGAAATGTAGATGATAAACGGGTATTTATTGGACAAATTTATTATACTAGAACTGACATGTGATTACATTTTCACGCAATTTGGGTGCATGGATCCTGAGAAATCAGTACCCAGAACAACCATCTCTGGCCGTAATAGCGGCCTTGATACGCCTGGGCATTGAGTCAAGCGGAGTTTGGATGGCGTGTACAGATACAGCTGCCCATGCAGCTGCAACACGATACCACAGTTCATCAAGAGTAGTGACTAGCGTATTGAGACGAGCCAGTTGTTCGGCCATCACTGACCAGACGTTTTCAGTTGGTGAGAGATCTGGAGAATGTGCTGGCCAGGGCAGCAGTCGAACATTTTATGTATCCAGAAAGGCCCGTGCAGGACATGCAACATGCGGTCGTGCATTATCCTGCTAAAATGTAGGGTTTCGCAGGGATCGAATGAAGGGTAGAGCCACGGGTCGTAACACACCTGAAATGTAACGTCCACTGTTCAAAGTGCCGTCAATGCGAACAAGAGGTGACCGAGACGTGTAACCAATGGCACCCCATACCATCACGCCGGGTGATACGCCAGTATGGCGATGACGAATACACGCTTCCAATGTGCGTTCACCGCGATGTCGCAAAACACGGGTGCGACCATCATGATACTGTAAACAGAACCTGGATACATCCGAAAAAATGACGTTTTGCCATTCGTGCACCCAGGTTCGTCGTTGAGTACACCATCGCAGGCGCTCATGTCTGTGATGCAGCGGCAAGGGCAACCGCAGCCATGGTCTCCGAGCTGATAGTCCATGCTGCTGCAAACTTTGTCGAGCTGCTCGTGCAGATGGTTGTTGTCTTGCAAACGTCCCCATCTTTTGACTCAGGGATCGAGACGTGGCTGCACGATCCGTTACAGCTATGCGGGTAAGATGCCTGTCATCTCGACTGCTAGTGATACGAGGCCGTTGGGATCCAGCATGGCGTTCCGTATTACCCTCCTGAACCCATCGATTCCATATTCTGCTAACAGTCATTGGATCTCGACCAACGCGAGCAACAATGTCGCGATAGGATAAACCGCAATCGCGATTGGCTACAATCTGACCTTTATCAACGTCGGAAACGTAATGGTACGCATTTCTCCTCCTTGTAAGAGGCATCACAACAACGTTTCACCAGGCAACGCCGGTCAACTGCTGTTTGTGTATGAGAAATCGGTTGGAAACTTTCCTCACGTCAGCACGTTGTAGGTGTCGCCACCGGCGCCAACCTTGTGTGAATGCTCTGAAAAGCTAATCATTTGCATATCACAGCATCTCCTTCCTGTCGGTTAAATTTCGCGTCTGTAGCACGTCATCTTCGTGATGTAGCAATTTTAATGGCCAGTAGTGTACTTGGGAAACCCACGGAAACTAGATCAGAATAACCAGGTGAAGATTTGTACCCCTATTGGCCCGAATACGGATCCAGTGTTTTGTACATTTCCTTGAATGGACTGTAGTGGGCTCCACTGCAAGTTCTCTCAGTAATGAGGATTCTTCTTGGGCTTTAGACGACAGTGAACGCCATACCACATGTAGCGAATGTTGGTGTCGTTACTTGAAAGAGGTGGCTTCATTTAAGTTCTCATCATTGCATAACTTAGCGAGGATCCATCTCTGTAACTGTGCTGTCGACGAGATTTTGGAACCTAAACTGCTCACTTACTTTTCCGAACCCGTGGGTATTGTTCTCAGATACTGTTTGCACTAGAGCTAAATGTCTTTACACCGAGGATCCCAATTTACCAACGCTTGTTTCATGAACTTTCTATTTCTTACTACTGCATTACTTTTACAAAAATGAAAGAAAGTAATAACTCTCGAAATATGCTAAAATTTCCTGTGTTAGTTCTGTGGTCAACTGACGCTTGTCCAAGCCGTGGTCCATCCTGACTCACACTCATACTTCGTGTAGCACTTGCCTTTCAATGGTCGTCGAAGCAGTATTGAAGCTTTCGAAATTTCTGACAGTGTACTGGTTCAATGTTCTTAGAATACAGTCGTTGATCAAGCATAAAAATAAGTCACCCTCGCGTTCTGCGGGTTCAGTTAAGGCGCGATGTCACTTTCTCTATCGCGTTGGTGGAAAATAATTCATCCAGCAATGCTTCCGTTTACTGGCGCAAAATTAACACTCACTGGCCGCAAACGTACGGACTAAGTGTCGCAGGAGTTACGATCGATGGGAGTTCAGTAGTAAACACCTTGGAAAAATGTCGTGGAGCTGGACTTAGAGAGGCTTTACTATCTAGTGAACGAATTTAGTGGACGAAGCTCAACACTCTCCCTCACTATTTATTCACCCCCGCCACCAATACCTTTCCATTTATACAAACCTCTAGCGGATTTACCGGCGCTAAAACTCTGCTTGTAGATTGATTCTTTTCGGCATTCTCTTCTAAATCCGCACTGCGCGGCATTAACACGTGAAAATTTTTCACATTACAATACAGAAGTATATTTTTACGCTGCTTTCGTTTTGTAATACAGTATGTGGGCAAAAGTCACCGGGTACCGTAACAGGCGCTCTATGTACTTGTTATGTTAAGACGTGTATTCAGTAGGATATATTAGTCGACCACAATATTATTACATCTGGGAATGAGGATGCTTCGGTCGGTTCATGTGTTTACCTGTGCGCTTGAGGCCGATCACAATGTGTTCTGCTGTTTTAAAGACCAGACAACTTGCTCTTGAAGCTATCCGGACTTCCACAGTGTAGACGACAGTCTAAAAAATTGATGTGGTCTTTGTTTACTGTAATATCACTGTGCGTTTCCGATAGCGGTCACGGAAGGTCAAGTATAATGATGTCGTGGTAGGGTAGTAGATACCGACGTAGTACGTCAAAACGTGTTTACTGTCAAAACGAGTCAAGGAAGGAATTTTAGTTAGTTTGAACGGGACTCGACTGTAGAGGCCAACAAGGATGAGACATTTTTACATGTGCACTATTAGCGATGTTGTATCAGTTTACGAACTTGAGGGATCTACACTATGAGATCAAAAGTATCCGGACACCTGTCTGAAAATGACTTACAAGTTCGTGGAGCCCTCCATCGGTAATGCTGGATTTCAATATGGTGTTGGCCCACCCTTAGCCGTGATACGGCTTCCACTCTCGTAGGCATTCGTTCAATCAGGTGCTGGAATGGCAGCCCATTCTTCACGGAGTGCTGCACTGAGGAGAGGTATCGATGTCGGTCGGTGGGACTTGGCCCGAAGTCGGCGTTCCAAAACATCCAAAAGGTGTTCTACCGGATTCAGGTCAGGACTCTCGGCAGGCAAGTCCATTACAGGGATATTATTGTCGTGTAACCACTCCGCCACAGGCCGTGCGTTATGAACAGGTGCTCGATCGTGTTGAAAGACGCAATCGCCATCCGCGAATTGCTCTTCCACAGTGGTAAGCGAGAAGGTGGTTGAAACATCAATGTAGGCCTGTGCTGTGATAGTGCCACGCAAAACAAGGAGGAATGCAAGCTCCCTCCATAAAAAAAACACGACCACACCATAACACCACCGCCTCCGAATTTTACTTTTGGTACTACACACGCTGGCAGATGACGTTCACAGGGCATTCGCCATACCCACACCCTGCCATCGGATCGCCACATTGTGTACCGTGATTCGTCACTCCACACAACGTTTTTCCACTGTTCAATCGTCCAATGACTACGTTCCTTACATCAAGCGAGGCGTCGCTTGTCATTCATCGGCGAGATGTGTGGCTTATGAGCAGACGCTCAACCATGATATGCAAGTTTTCTCACCTCCCGCCTAATTTTCATAATACTTGCAGTGTATCCTGATGCAGTTTGGAATTCCTGTGTGATGGTCTGGATAGATGTCTGCCTATTACACATTACGACCCTCTTCAACTGTCGGCGGCGGGGTCAGTCAACAGATGAGATCGGCCTATACGCTTTTGTGCTGCACGTGTCCGTTCACGTTTCCACATCACTGTCGCATCGGAAAGGGTGGACGTAGGAATGTTTAGGAGTGTGAAAATCTCGCGTACAGACGTATGAGACAAGTGACACCCCATCCGCTAATATGGAGTACCTGGCACTAGGTGTCAGCACAATGCATCTAATATGAAAAACGTATGTTTTGTGGGTGTCCGGATACTTTTGATCACTTAGTGTACTTACCAATTCTCGTTCTGGTAGGTCTAAGAAATAAAAGGACAGAGACCACTATACAGAAAACCAAATATCAGCCTTCCGTGGGAATTACTGGTGAGAGCATCAGCTGTAGGTCAAATGACGCCGTCTGTGACAGAAAGAACGCGAATTTTCGTAATCTGTTTGCTTCTCCATGAAAAAGCCTCGTCATAAGAAAGGATGCGTGATGTCATTACAGCACTGCAAACTACCTCCTGATTGGTCTGTGGAGCAGTGGGAAGCGTTTCATGGAGTGACGAGGCACGGTACGTGATGTGGCTTTCGTATTGGAGCGTACAGCCTGGCGGCAGCAGCTGCAGCAACGTAGCATACGCGTTGTTAATTGTAGGGCCGGCGTCTTCGAAGGAAGAAAAAAGGAAGATTAGAGTTTAACGTTCCGTCGACAACGAAGTCATTAGAGACGGTGCGCAAGCTCGGACTAGGGAAGGATCGGGAAGGAAATCGGCCGTGCCCTTTCAAAGAAAGCATTCTGGCATTTGCATCAGACGATTTAGGGAAGTCACAGAAAGTCTAAATCTGGATGGCCCGGCGGGAATTCGAATCGTCGTCCTGAATGCGCTTTTGAAACGAGTAACAGTGGTTGTGTAAACATACCTGATCTCATTGCGGGTTTCCATTAGAGATTAGAAATGAGTTCTGTATACGCGCTTTAAACTCGCCTGTGAGTCCTGTGACGTCATGTGTGTCCTCTCAGTCTCCGTGTGCCCGTAGACTCGACTCTTTAAGTGTTTTACACAGCCTACTCGTCACCTGGGTCTGTTGTCGGTCACTAATGGACTCGACTCGTTCAGAAAGGACAGCGAGTAAAGTATAACCGCGGACTCGCGGCATTCCCGCTAACTACTCCAACGTTTTGAAAGAAATTTCCACCATTAAAATGCAAATTACTACTGATTAATTTCATTAGTACTGATTAATTTCATACACTACAGGTCATTAAAATTGCCACACCAAGAAGAAATGCAGATGATAAACGGGTATTCATTGGACAAATATATTATACTAGAACTGACATGTGATTACATTTTCACGCAATTTGGGTGCATAGATTCTGAGAAATCAGTACCTAGAACAACCACCTCTGGCCGTAATAACGGCCTTGATACGCCTGGGCGTTGTGTCAAACAGAGCTTGGATGGCGTGTACAGGTACAGCTGCCCATGCAGCTTCAAAACGATACCACAGTTCATCGAGAGTAGTGGCTAGCGTATTGTGACGAGCCAGTTGCTCGGCCACCATTGACCAGACGCTTTCAATTGGTGAGAGATCTGGAGGATGTGCTGGTCAGGGCAGAAGTCGAACATTTTCTGTATCCAGAAAGGCCCGTACAGGTCCTGCAACATGCGGTCGTGCATTATCCTGCTGAAATGTAGCGTTTCGCAAGGATCGAATGAAGGGTAGAGCCACGGGTCGTAACACATCTGAAATGTAACGTCCACTGTTCAAAGTGCCGTCAATGCAAACAAGAGGTGACCGAGACGTGTAACCAATGGCATCCCATACCATCACACTGGGTGATACGCCAGTATGACAATGACAAATACACGCTTCCAATGTCCGTTCACCGCGATGTCACCAAACACGGATGCGACCATCATGATGCTGTAAACATAACATGGATTCATCCGAAAAAATGATGTTTAGCCATTCGCGCACCCAGGTTCGTCGTTGAGTACACCATCGCAGCCGGCCGAAGTGGCCGCGTGGTTCTGGGCGCTGCAGTTTGGAACCGCGACCGCTACGGTCGCAGGTTCGAATCCTGCCTCGGGCATGGATGTGTGTGATGTCCTTAGGTTAGTTAGGTTTAACTAGTTCTAAGTTCTAGGGGACTAATGACCTCAGAAGTTGAGTCCCACAGTGCTCAGAGCCATTTGAACCATTTGAACACCATCGCAGGCGTTCCTGTCGGTGATGCAGCGTCAAGGGTAACCGCAACCATGGTCTCCGAGCTGATAGTGCGTGCTGCTGCAAACGTCGTCGAACTGTTCGTGCAGGTGGTTGTTGTCTTGCAAACGTCCCCATCTGTCGACTCAGGGATCGAGACGTGGCTGCACGATCCGTTACAACCATGCAGATAAGATGCCTGTCATCTCGACTGCTAGTGATACGAGTCCCTTGGGATCCAGCACGGAGTTCCGTATTACCCTCCTGAACCCACCGATTCCATATTCTGC
The DNA here is from genome assembly GCF_021461385.2 of Schistocerca piceifrons. Classification (NCBI taxonomy): domain Eukaryota; kingdom Metazoa; phylum Arthropoda; class Insecta; order Orthoptera; family Acrididae; genus Schistocerca; species Schistocerca piceifrons. The sequence continues at coordinate 249,830,455 of NC_060149.1, forward strand.
TAACAGTCATTGGATCTCGACCAACGCGAGCAGCAATCTCACGATACAATAAACCGCAATCGCGATAGGCTACAATCCCACCTTTATCAAAGTCGAAAACGTGATGGTACGCATTTCTCCTCCTTACACGAGGCATCACAACAATGTTTCACCAGGCAATGCCGGTCAACTGCTGTTTGTGTATGAGAAATCGGTTGGAAACTTTCCTCGTGTCATCACGTTGTAGGTGTCGCCACCGGCGCCAACCTTGTGTGAATGCTCTGAAAAGCTAATCATTTGCATATCACAACATCTTCTTCCTGTCGGTTAAATTTCGCGTCTGTAGCACGTTATCTTCGTGGTATAGCAATTTTAATGGCCAGTAGTGTAATTTCAGCTATATAGTCATTCGCAAGTGCAAGTTGAAATGCCTAAAAATATCCGACCTGCCTAAATGACAGAAACAAGTTACATACAAATATAACGACTGTTCGGTTAGCAGTAAATATTGTTGTGTTTATATTGGTTTGATGCATAAATTCGTAGCGTTTTTCCATAGGTTTAATAAACACAACAGATACACATAACAGAGACTTCAATAATCAATATTCTATTCTCCTTTGCTTCTTGCAACAGTTTGCCAAGTTTTCGATTACCCGACTACAGGAATCACGTGCTTTTGAAACGAAGAACTCGTCGAGCCATGTTCGGAGGCCTTTTTCATCCGGAAAGGAAGCTCCTTGAAAGACGTCCGATAGCGAGCGGAAAAGGTGAAAATCAGTTGGGTGCGGAATGACTTCCCAATACAGCTTCTGTACAGTGTTTTTTGTCAGTGTAGTAGAATGCGGTTGGGCGTTCTCGTGGAGCAGGATCACTTTACTCTGTCTTTGTGGTCTTCATTCTTGGATTGAGCCTGCAAGACTTCATAGTTGTTGACAGTAAATGTCAGCATTGATGGATAGACCTCAGGGAAGCAATTCGTAGTATACCACACCGTCGCTGTTCCGCAAGATGCATAACATTATCTTTTATGGATGCGCGCAGGTCTTTGTACGGAGAGCTGCAGCCTCGTTTGGGCTCAACCATTCCTTTCTTTTCCTTATGTTAGCATAAAGTCACAATTTCCCGTTATCAATAACGATACAGGATAAGAAATGGTTCAAATGGCTCTGAGCACTATGGGACTTAACAGCTGAGGTCATCAGTCCCCTAGAACTTAGAACTACTTAAACCTAACTAACCTAAGGACATCACACACATCCATGCCCGAGGCAGGATTCGAAACTGCGACCGTAGCCGTCGCGCGGCTAAAGACTGAAGCGCCTAGAACTGCTTGGCCACTCCGGCCAGCTACAGGATAAGAATGTTCGGTTATATTCACGAGCCAATTGACGACGAACAAGCAGAAATGAACATATGGCCACCCGCTGATTTCTGAGATATTGACTTACAGCATGCAGTACCCATACACCCGATTTTTGAACCTTCCCCATTGCACGCAAATATCGCATGGTGCTGGAGTGATCACAGTTCACCACATTTGCCAATTATCGAGTGCACTGACGTGGATCATTGTGGACTGATGCGTTTTAATGATCTTCACCAAACCCCAAAGGTCTTTCTGAACGTGGATAGTCATTAATGCCAAAATAATGCCCTTTAAAACGAGAAAACCGTTTTGTTGCCGTGCTCTGTCCAACGGCATTATCCCCACACACGGTGCAAATGTTTCTGGTTGCTTCCGCTGCTATCACCCCTTCATTGAACTCAAACAAAAGAATACGTCGGGAATATTCCAGATTACTCCACTTGGCACTCCATTTTCTAGCGTCCATGACTCCACTATCTCCAAATAATAGAATGACAACATAGCAAACAGTGAATAAAAAATAAAAAATGACAAACTATTAATAAAAGAAACAGGAATATCATAACGGAAAACAAAAACGCTACGATCTTATGCAGCAACCTAATACATACATTTGTAAAGATAAAACATTTTTTTAACATTTAATATGTTCATGTTGTTGTGGTGGTCTTCAGTTCAGAGACTGGTTTGACGCAGCTCTCCATGCTATCCATCCTGTGCAACCTTCATCATCTCCCAGAACCTACTGCAACCTACATCCTTTCTGAATCTGCTTAGTGTATTCATCTCTTGGTCTCGCTCTACGATTTTTACCCTCCACGCTGCCCTCCAATACTAAATTGGTGACCCATTGATGTCTTAGAACATGGCCTACCAACCGATCCCTTCTGCTAGTCAAGTTATGCCACAAATTTCTCTTCTCCCCAATTCCATTCAGTACCTGCTCTTTAGGTATGTGATCCACCTATCTAATCTTCAGCATTCTTCTGTAGCACCACATTTCGAAAGCTTCTATTCTCTTCTTGTCTAAACTATTTATCGTCCATGTTTCACTTCCATACATGGCTACATCCATACAAATACTTTCAGAAACGACTCCTTGACACTTAAATCTATAATCGATATTAACAAATTTCTCTTCCTCAGAAACGCTTTCCTTGCCATTGCCAGTCTACATTTTATATCCTCTCTACTTCGACCATCATCAGTTATTTTGCTCCTCAAATAGCGAAAATAATCTACTACTTTAAGTGTCTCATTTCCTAATCTAATTCCCTCAGCATCACCCGATTTAACGACTACATTATATTATCCTTGTCTTGCTTTTGTTAATGTTAATCTTATATCCTCCTTTCAAGACACTGTCCATTCCGTTCAACTGCTCTTCCAGGTCCTTTGCTGCCTCTGACAGAATTATAATGTCATCGGCAAACCCCAAAGTTTTTATTTCTTCTCCATGGATTTTAATTCCTACTCCGAATGTTTCCTTTGTTTCCCTTACTGCTTGCTCAATATACAAATTGAATAACATCTGCGATAGGCTACAACAGTGTCTCACTCTCTTCCCTACCACTGCTTCCCTTTCATGTCCCTCAACTCTTATAACTGCCATCTAGTTTCTATACAAATTTTGAATAGCCTTTCGCTCCCTGTATTTGACCCCTGCCGTCTTCAGAATTTGAAAGAGAGAGTTCCAGTAAACATTGTCAAAAGCTTTCTCTAAGTCTACAAATGCTAGAAACGTAGATTTGCCTTTCCTTAATCTGTCTTCTAAATTAATTCGTAGGGTCAGTATTGCCTCACGTGTTCCAGCATTTCTGCGGAATCCAAACTGATCTTCCCCGAGGTCGGTTCCTACCAGTTCTCCCATTCGTCTGTAAAGAATTCTTGTTAGTATTTTTCAGCCGTGACTTATTAAACTGATAGTTCGGTAATTTTCACATCTGTCGACACCTACTTTCTTCGGGATTGGAATTATTATATTCTTCTTGAAGTCTGAGGGTATTTCGCCTGTCTAATACATCTTGCTCACCAGATGGTAGAGTTTTTTTTTCAGGACTGGCTCTTCCAAGGCTAATGGAATGTTGTCTACTCCCGTGGCCTTGTTTCGACTGTGGTCTTTCAGTGCTCTGTCAAACTCTTCCGCAGTATCATATCTCCCATTTCATCTTCATCTACGTCCTCTTCCATTTCCGTAATGTTTTCCTCGAGTACATATTCAGAGAATGTCTAACAATTTCGTTGACACAAATACACTTTCGAGGCGTTGCCGAGTGTGTAACGACGGTACCAGAAAACATGACATCTCTAAATGGTGATAAATTATTAAAATAAATTACTGAAGTGAATGATAAGGTACACGACTCACTGTTAGTCCATAAACACAAGTTGCCATGACCAAACGAATTCAGAAGTGGCTTACTTTTTTGTAGGAGGGCTATAACAGCGACGTTGCTTTGCGCCCAATTTTCGTTTGATGCAATATACATGATTTCTCATGGCGGAGATGGAATAAACGAGAGAACAACCAGTTTGTTTGCATTGTATATTTGTCGGCTGAAGCAAAGACTATAACGTGGAACTTATATAAGATATTTTCCTCCTCTAATGGAACACACGTGCAATTGTGTACTTGCATCAGTTAATTTATTTTCGTCTTACACCCTCCATAGTCCCACAAAACAGAGCTTCGTTGAAGGCCGTCTGATTCCGACAATCGGTCATTTCGCCTTGTCAGTGCTACTTTACAGCAGCAAGATAGTGTGCACATCTTCGGTGCTAACAAACAGTCACGGCTGGCGTTACACTCCTACGTGCTTCGCCCAGTGAGAACGAGTCGACGAGGATGAAGCGACCGCGGCGCCGCAGTTCTCAAACTCGTCACATTCGCGGAACTACAGAGGGAACGAAGGAAGCTGTTAGCAGTTGATGTTACGGCGGCGTCTTTATTTGTAAAGTATGCAACACGGACACTAACTCTTACTCTCTCTATCTCTGATCTCTAGCGTCCACGTTCAAAATTCTGTCATTGACCATGAGGAGAGTATAGCAACTTTGAGAACCAAAGTACAAAAAGCAGTTAAACAAGTATGAATATTTACATGTTCAGTACAGTACATTGAAGAGGCTGTTCTGTCATATCTCAAGGGGGAACATTAATCATTTGACTGTCGACAGGAACATTTAGAAGAACTGTCGCTCTAGTTCAGGAAAATACAGGTTAATTCTTACAGAAAAATAAAAACAGCTATCTGCCATCGTTAGTAATGCTATTTATTAAATAGAAAAAGCGCCGTTACCGGTTCCGAACCGGCAGGTTCATCCTTAGGCGGCTGATCATATTTAAATTTACAGGTAACGTATGCTGTCCATCTGATATTGGCCGTCATCTGCTGTGCGAAAGTACCTTGGGTGTTGGCGCTCTTCAGCAAGAAACTATTTCAGGTAAGGACAAAATTTAGTTCACTGTTAGCTCCAAATACAGTAAAGTAATAACATATCGCTTCTGTAGGGACCGCGAACACGAGAACAGATTAAGTGCACTGTACACAGAGGCATTTAAGCACTCAGCCCTCTTCCGTTCCATACGAGAATAGAACGGCAAGAACCCCAGTACGTATTACAAGTACTTTCATGCACTTCACAGTGGCCTGCAGAGTACAGAGCAGAAATACATGGCAGGCGGAAAGTAACTCCCTATTTTGAATTTTATTGATGTTGTGTGTAGATAGCAATGAAAGTTATTTTGTTTTATAGACTAAGGTATGCCTTTTTCTTTCCTATTGGGTAGTTATAATTAAAGTATAGCTATTCACGGAAGCCCATGGTCCATTGTCGTATGGCAACGAAACTTGGTAAAACTGCTAATGTAAAACCGACTTACGCTGTAAAAAAATTAGTGCCAATTTTGGCCACATCTGGCGCTGTACAGCATCTCGTTAACGTCACTGGTGCTCATATTGAACAAACTGTGTAAGGGGCAGTTAATAATAAAATCAACATTATGCCTTTCTCACTTGTTTGATCTTTTCTGCTCACTTCCGTTCCTAATCCATTACATTCGGAAATATTTCTAAACTTTTTGTTGCATACACAGTGCCAGGTTTACACCTGGTGGCCAAAATTTTAACTAATTTTTCCATCGTGAATTGGTTCCGCATTAACCCATTAGAATATCTACCAAGTTTCGCTGCCATACGATGATTACAGCCCACACTGGAGCTCTGTAAGTAGTCGCACTTTAATTACAACCACCCAGCATTTTTTCCAGATCCTGTGAGGCTTTTAATTTTCCATTGAAGCCACAGAGGTGCCGGGACGATTAAGCATTGAGAATAGAGCCAAAAATGCAGCAAGATTTCAGGTCTGTCAGATCCAACGGTCGTGTGTGTGTGTGGGGAGAGGGGGGGGGGGTCTACATGGGAGACAAGCTGCTCTAGAGAATTAACGACTACCAAAGTGCCATGGATATAAAGAGATTAGGGAGGACCTCGGCTTCGATATCAGAGGAAAAGGTGGCCACAGTGAAGATGTTCGAGCGAATCCCTTCAAAATCAGCAAGGCAGGCTGCAAGAGAGAATGGCATTAAACACTATTCTGTGCATGCAGTTATCGACAAAGAGTTACTTTACAGACCATGGAAGCCTCATTACGTCCATACGTTGCATCCAGATGATTGCGATGGTCGTGTTGAATTTTGTGAAATGATGCTCACATGATATGAAGCTCATCCACATGTGTTTGAAAAAATCCTGTGGAGAGATGAAACTGTGTTTCATGTAGAGGACTTCGTTAATCGTCATAATAGCCATCATTGGGCAAAAAGTGATCCCAAAGAGGCCACTGAAGAAATACAGAGCAAGCCGAACGTGAGAGCATGGTGTGTGTGGATTAACTTCTTCCCGCATTATTGGACTCTATCTGTTGGGAGACGTTATGAATGCCGAAAGATGACTCAAACTATTAGAAAATTTTGTATGGCCTATAATTTCTGAATGGGACGAGTCACATGAACTGATATTTACGCAAGTTTACATCCTCCATATTACGTCTTCTCTGTAAGACAACGGCCTGATGAACGCTCTGCAGATCGTCGAGGTTCCACGCAATGACAAGCGCGAAGTTCACACCTCGTCCTACGCAACTTCTTTTTATGGAGTGAGCTCAGGAAGAAGTGTATCGCAGCAAACCACAAACTCTTGGCGATCTTCAGAACGAAATCCGTGAGGTCGTAAGTGGTGTAGGGGTGTACCTGCTGAGTTCTTCAGGAAGATCGCAACAAACGTTCATGTTCGTTTAAGACAGTGTCTAGAAAATACTGGAGCACACTCTGAGGTGCAACTTTTTGAAAGATAATGGCATGTAACAAACTACAGTTGTACAAAAAATTGAGTTCATACTTACATTACCCTAGGAGGGAGAAAATATTAAAAATAGGGAATTACTTTCCGCCCACTCTGTAGATAATAGAAGAAACACAGACTCGGAAAATATGCGCTCGCAAACGAAATGTCTGCGAGGTGATGAATTCTTTGTCACCAGCCTCCGCTGACTTCATTGCTTGTGAACGTCGTCCTAGTTATGAAAGTCGTAATGGTTGTGAGACGTCATTGGATACATTGGTGAAAGTATAATTGTTTTTAAAGAGGAATGAATACTGCACTACTTTTGTATTTTACAAATACATGTTAAATTACTGTGCACTCGTGCCTACGAAAGGTGGTATTGAAAGTGTTGTCCTTGCAACGCGGTACTGTGTTGTACTAACCACCGCATGACTTTCAGCCTCTTTCCACCACTTCTGCATCATTTCCAAAGTGTTGACAGGAATTTACATTTTGCTGCTCCAGTTCGCCTAACATGTTAACGGGAGTGCTGTACACGACGCTTTTAAGGATCTGCTAGACACAAAAGTACTAATGATTCAAATCAGGTGGTATTGCAGTCCAACGAGGAGGTCCGCCTCCATTGCATTTAAGTGTTACAAAACACCTCAAAAACTCTACGCATAGTGCTCACCTAAATACGAATGAAGAACCGAAGCAGAGAATTATAAATGTTTGTCAACAATTTGAAAATTATCCAGAGATATTCAAAAGAATTCGAAACTCAACGCAGAGACGAGAACAGCACTACACCCATTTCGTAATCACTACGTTTGCATCCGACACAACTTCCGGAAGCCGAAAATCCTATTTTAGAAGTCGTTTTTTGCTATCGTGTTTACACGTTAAATCCTGAAGCGGTTTTGTTAAAAATGTCAAATATCAATTTTCCCATCGTCAGTTATTTTACACAAATGGCTTCTGGAAATCAGCTGCTCCAGTTTCTGCTTTAGTTAGCACAATGACTGTTTCTCTTCAATTAAATACTAGGGAGAGACAAATTTATGCTCGGTCTAATTTTTTCTGCTTCTTCTTCACTGCTCAAAAAGTCATTCCATACACATAAAATGAAAAGTTTTAGAAACAAGATGTAACGCAGCCTCGTGGTCACGTTTCAAAAACAGTTGTACGTTTACGTGGGAGCGAAAATCTATTCTGGAAATGGAAAACCGGAAGCCGCAACCACATTTCCAGAATCGATATTGGAGTGTTTTACGTTACCAGTCAGAAGCGGTACTGGAAAATCGGTTTATGAAATATGGTTTTGAGAGGGCATGTAAACACTGCGAATGCGTCCAATCGTCTACTGTGGAACTCTTATCGACCTTAGCCTAATATGAACTCATCTAGATTTCCGTTACTGACTTCAATATTGTCAACAGCGTTCAATCCTTACCGCTGCTGAATTTCGTGACCAATTCAACACAAGAAACGCTCCCTAATTTCTTCCAAAAACAAGACGAAGTTGGTATTAGTTGGCGAGACAGAACAAATGATACAGAACTACCAAAGACAAAAATCACAACTGAAAAGTACTTGAAAACAGATGCACAACCTAACAAAGTACATGATATGCGCATGCAGTCTATCCGAAGATTTACTTCTTGCCATGTCAACTTATTGTTCCGTTACTTTACGTTAGCTTCAAACAAAACTTTTGAAAATTTGGAAACTGAATATTTCAAAGCAAGAAATTGCGGGAATCTAATAACACAATGACCTTATGTGAGCAAACAATAACAAATGGAAATGTAGATTGGGAACAGAGGCGGATCTACCGAAGGCTGAAACGGGAGTGCCGAATTGTTTCGCACCGAAGGCTGAGCGCACCATCATTCACTGAGCTAACTGTATGTTTGTCATATGTTTTAGTGTCGATAACAAATAAAGATTATATAAAATGTTTTTGTGTAAATTCTTAAAAAAAAAATAATATTCCATTAAAACCCTTATGAATGCGTTGTTGATTTTAAGACCTATGATTCCATCGATAGAGGTACACTATTCAGAGTCCTTGAAGAATTTGGAATTGACAAACCAGAGTCAATAATTTAGCAAATTATGACTAACACCATTTTCTAGTTAAATTTTTATACAGAATACTTTGTAGTCAGGGTAGCCGCAGCCTGGATATATCATTTTGGAGATAAGACCACTTTATTTATAAGCACGATCGATTCGCAGCATTTTAGCTGCATCATCAGGTGCAATAAAATCAAGTCATGTTCTCATCAAGAAAAAAGAGAATGGGATGTCCCAGCGTTCTTAGTCACCAATTTTCAGCTATGTAGCGGACATTAATCACAAAATAGTATAAAACAACGTAGAAAGCACCCTTAATACACTCCCACGCTACCATAAGTACCACTACCTGATGAGCTAAGGGGTCCCCATAACGTACCACAACCTGATGAGCTAGCGGGTCCCCATATACAGAAAAAGTGACGAAAAACCGACCGCATATGACCATCAATGGGATTATGTTAAGTTAAGCAGGTCCAATACCTTATTCACCGAAACAGCTCAATCGCTGAAAGCAATGCATTGCAGGAGGCTACACTTACCACTGTAAGCGCGAGCACTGAAAGTGTACTCACAGGCGGCGTGTCAAGACGTTTCGAAATTAAAACAGGCGTGAAGCAAGGTGTTGTACTGTGTCCATCATTATTAAATTACGTTTTGGAGAAAGTAGTACGAGAACTGGTTAAAAGAACGATTGAAGAGAGAATAAATAAAGTGATACTTGGAAGGAAGATAGAGAACTTTCAAATCGACTGCTTAGCAATCTTAGTAGAGAACCTTCAAGATGCAACGGTAGAGATAACAATTCTCCAAGAGGAAACAGGAAAAACTGGATTAAAAATTTAATTAAAAAACAACCGAAAACATGACACACGTTAAAGGTACACGAAAATATATGGAATCAATATATGGAAAAAGAAAGGAAGTTTCAAAATTTAAAAACTTGGGAGAAGTAGTCCATCTAATTTCTCTGCGCAAAGCAACTACCATAAACAGAGCCAGAAAAATGAAACTGTCATTCCATTTAACGAAGAACATGTTCAGTGAAAAAACTCTTATCTATTAATATAAAATAGAGACATTAAAACGTGGTGATTGAAACCGGCTGTCTTTTTGCCTCAGACTGCGCCGGCATAAACACAGCCAGACACTTAAATAAACTGGTGATAGAAAGAAGCCGGCCGTTGTGGCCGAGCGGTTCTAGGCGCTTCAGTCTGGAACCGAGCGACTGCTACGGTCGCAGGTTCGAATCCTTCCTCGGGCATGGATGTGTGTGATGTCCTTAGGTTAGTTAGGTTTAAGTAGTTCTAAGTTCAATGGGACTGATGACCTCAGATGTTAAGTCCCATAGCGCTCAGAGCCATTTTAACCATTTGATAGAATGAAAGAAGCAAAATTCGAAAAATTTTAGATCCAAAGTATGAAAATCGGATTTGGAAATTTAGAAGGAAGAAGGAGGTGTATGAAAAAGCCGTCGATACAATAGATGAAATGAAAAGCTGAGAATTACATTTTACAGCCATTTAAAAAGAATGGGTGACAAGAGGCTGAACAAAAATCAACTTCTTTGATAAAAATCCAAATCTCGAATTTAATGGATTATGGAAGTTAAGAAAGATATAGAGGAGTTGGGAATAAGAGACAAAGACACAGGAAACAGACACAGATTCAGGGAAAAGGTACACATGTCAAGGGTTTCGAGAAGAAAATACAAAAGAAGAGAGTAAGGATACGGACAGAAGAAGTGATATAACAACAGGGAGTACGAATGAAGAAGAGTATTGGGAAGCAAAAACCAGGAAAAATATGTCATACCAGCGATCAGCTGTTCCATGCGGTCCTATCCCTCCCGCCGAAGGTTCGAGTCCTCCCTCGGGCATGGGTGTGTGTGTTGTTCTTAGTACAGGGTGACACACGGGAGACGGATGGTTTTTAATGAAATAATACTCAGCCAACTTTAAAATTAATGCATGTTTAGTTACACAAAATCAAAGCTCATTATTTGCCATTTTAGTTAACAAGGTTATTTGTGAAAAATAATGTCGTCAAGGTGATGTCCATCATTTCAAATGCAGGACTCAAGTCTCTTCACAAAATCCTCCATCACACGGACTAAAATCTCTGCAGGGATGGCAGCAATTTCTTGAATGATTGCATTCTACAACTCGTCCAAATTTCGTGGTTTGTGGTATAGACACAGTTCTTAAGGTACCCCCACAGAAAAATGTGACATACTGACAAGTCGGGAGACCTGGGAGGCCAAGGAACATTGCCAAAACGTGAGATAATCCGGCCAGGAAACATGCGTCTAGGAACTGTCATTGAAGTGTTTGCGGTGTGCGATGTTGCCCGATCCTGCTGCAACCAAACGCGTTTTAAAGGAATTCGTCGTCTTCTTAGTTCTGGTTTCAAGAATGTTTCAAGCATACGAATGTAACGAACCGAATTAACAGTAACTGTGGCCCCGTTCTCTTAAAAAAAAAAATAAGGTCCAATAATGCCAACAGAGCCAAGAGCACACCAGACTGTTACTTTTTTTGAGTGTATAGGACGCTGGTGGATAAGGTGTGGATGCTCTGGAGCCCAGTAACGTAGGTTTTGCTTATTCACGGTCCCGTTTAAATGAAAATGAGTTTCATCGCTCATCAATAAAATTTCGTTTTCATTCGATATCAAAATCACTTGCATTCTGTAAGCGAAGTCTTCTCGTACAGCAAAATCAGTTTCCTTAAGTTGTTGGACAATGAGCATTTTGTAGGGATGGAATTTTAATTCTTTATGCAAAATTTGTCTAACCGATTCACGATTAATTCGTAACTCACTAGCATGACGTCTAGCTGACCGTCCTGGACTTCAGAGTGCCGCTTGCTTTAACCTTTCAACATTTTCTGGTGTCGTTACTCTGCGTCTCGGGTCAGGATGCATCTTATCTAGTACGTTTCCAGTTGATTTGAAGTTTTCCACCCATCTGAGGATTGTGTTACGGCTCGGAACAGCTTCATGTCGACCGACATTAAACCGCGCACGAAACACCACTTTTCACGAAACTGTCATAAACAAACACTCGACGTTGCAAGTCCCACTGCTCCATAGTGACAGAGTAAATGAAATGGCGTCTTGTGTGGATCAGAATTATCCCCACCACGACCACCTCCCACCACCTTGCCCTCAGTACTATGCAGTTCAAAACCGCCCGTCTCCCGTGTGTCACCCTGTATAAGTTAGTTTAAGTAGTGTGTAACTCTAGCGACCGATGATCTCAGCAGTTTGGTCCCTTAGAAATTCACACACATTTGAACATTTATGCGGTCCTACGTTAACCAAATTCGAACAATAATAAAATTTCTGAATGCTGGGGCTGAATTAACTAATCAACTTAATTTCAATATCAGCTAAGGAGCGCCAAGGTAGTGCTCGCACCCCTGCGACGGCTAGCTTTGGGCCATTGTCGGTGGGCGTCGTCTTGCCTGCCCGGTCACACAAGGATGCCTGGGGGCCCTCCTTAAGCGCCATTGTCCAGCGAGTCTATCTGCCTCCTCTGATTTCTCTGAACCATTAGCATTTTTTACGTAGGATGACGTTGAAACACAATTTGGTAACAACAGATTTGAAATTATCTCAGAAACGCTCCGTTTGGAGACCCATGTTTGTTGAGACGCTTTTGCTTCCAAAGTCTTCTACTTCAGACTGTGCCATGCCACTGCATTAATTAACATGTACTCTATATACGGGATGTTCAAAAAGTCTCTCCGCAGTGTCGTATGATTGTTAGCCGAGCGTACCTTATGCCGCAGTGAATATACCGAAATGAAATTCAGTGAAATACAAGTTATTAATTTATTGAATATTCATTTTTACTTTCAAGTTTTCACATTAAATGTTCAAAGTGTCCCCCCTGTTGTTGAATACACAATTCAATTCGTCTAATCATGTTTACAAACACAAACTGTAATATTTCTTCTGTAATAGAAGCAGTGAAAGTGGATATTACAGTTTTCAATTCATCGATGGATTTTGGACGGTTTTTATTGACAGTTGCTTTCGCTGCACCGCAGAAGAAAAAGTCAGGTGGTGTTAGGTCAGGCGATCGGGGAGGCCAAAGTCCCTGTGAAATTATGCGATACCAAAAACATCAGCTAGCAGTGACACTAAAACGCGAGCTGTATGCGCGGTTGCACCATCTGGTTGAAAATAGCCGTTCAGTATTTCACTTAACACAAGTTCTCCTATGAATGGGTACAGAATATCACTGCAGTATCGTTGTGCGTTTATCATTTCGTTGAAAAATATGGGAAGTAACCCAGGCAGGCGAACAGTCATACGGCACGTGCGGCTAACACTCATACAGCACTGCGGAGCACTGAACAGCCCGTATATCATTCAGTGTAGTATGAGTAATTTTATTCAAAGTAAATTATTACACTGGAGTCACTGCGATTTATGATGGTCCCCTGGACATTACATAATGCGGCACATGGTTCTTAGTAGGGTGTGTGATCACCCCGGACGGCAGTACAGTCCCTAAATAGTGCTCCCATGCTGACAACAAGGTTGCTAAGGATTTCTTGTGGTAGAAAGTTCCATTCCTCCACCAACGTGTTTGACAATTGTTGAATGGTCATTCGAGCATGTGGATGTGGTACAATATGTGCTCCATTCGATTTAACTCGCGAAAACGGGGAGTCAATCCACTCGCCGAATATCGTCTCGCTCCAGAAGCTCATCCGCTTGCTCTGTTCGAGGCAGTCGAGCATTGTCATCCATAAAAATGAGGTCAGGGCGGAAGCGACCCTTGAAAAGATGCACAAAGGGAAGGAGTACAGTGTTACAATAGCATTGACCAGTGAATGTGCCGTGTTCAAAGATTTTTAGTTCAATATTTCCATGTAACATTATACTTACCCACGCCATAATACCTAGACTACAAAACCGATCATTTTCGACAATGTTTGTGGGTTCATTACGGGTTCCCAACTCTCACAGTAAGAGGGTAAGTCTAGAATCACTGTTCAGACTGAATCTACTCTCATCCGAGAACACATGACCCCTGTATTCGTTTCTCCAGTATCTATGCTCTTGGCACCATCGCAAACGGTGCCGTAGACGTGTGGATGTCAACGGAACACAACGTACCGGTCGTCAGGCAGAGAGATAATCCCCATACGTGCCACTGTGGAGTGTGAGATTGCGTGCCTTAGAGTCCTGTTAAATATGGTTGCATTTTCACTACCTGTTTGACGTGGGTTCGTTCTTTCCTGTTGCTCGCTGTTGTGGGCATCTGCTGCTGTAGTTGACCATGGTCAGTCACCTCTGTGCCCGGGGTTCGGAACGCTCCCTATGCAGGCGAAAGAAGCTGTGAGCAATACCAAACTCTTGGGCTCTACTCGTCACACTTCGTCTTCTTCCAGTTTCCCGAGGATTCTTCCCCGTGTGAAGTTATCCAAAAGTTTATCTCCGGGCCGTGTTGTAATGAAGAACACCACCACAGTGCACCGTAACTGATCGCTGATTGGCATGCACTCTCTTTTCTCGTGCCTTCAACTGCCCTGCGTTGCGGGACCAGCGCCGACCGTTGTGGCCGAGCGGTTCTAGGCGTTTCAGTCTGGAACTGCACGATCGCTACGGTCGCAGGTTCGAATCCTACCTCGTGCATGGATGTGTGTGATGTCCTTAGGTTTGTTAGGTTTAAGTAGTTCTAAGTTCTATGGGAAGAGAATAGAAGCTTTTGAAATGTGGTGCTACAGAAAAATGCTGAAGATTAGATAGGTGGATCACATACCTAAAGAGCAGGTACTGAATGGAATTGGGAAGAAGAGAAATTTGTGGCATAACTTGACTAGCAGAAGGGATCGGTTGGTAGGCCATGTTCTAAGACATCAATGGGTCACCAATTTAGTATTGGAGGGCAGCGTGGAGGGTAAAAATCGTAGAGCGAGACCAAGAGATGAATACACTAAGCAGATTCAGAAAGGATGTAGGTTGCAGTAGGTTTTGGGAGATGATGAAGGTTGCACAGGATGGATAGCATGGAGAGCTGCGTCAAACCAGTCTCTGAACTGAAGACCACCACAACAACATGAACATATTAAATGTTAAAAAAATGTTTTATCTTTACAAATGTATGTATTAGGTTGCTGCATAAGATCGTAGCGTTTTTGTTTTCCGTTATGATATTCCTGTTTCTTTTATTAATAGTTTGTCATTTTTTATTTTTTATTCACTGTTTGCTATGTTGTCATTCTATTATTTGGAGATAGTGGAGTCATGGACGCTAGAAAATGGAGTGCCAAGTGGAGTAATCTGGAATATTCCCGACGTATTCTTTTGTTTGAGTTCAATGAAGAGGTGATAGCAGCGGAAGCAACCAGAAACATTTGCACCGTGTGTGGGGATAATGCCGTTGGACAGAGCACGGCAACAAAACGGTTTTCTCTTTTTAAAGGGCATTATTTTGACATTAATGACTATCCACGTTCAGAAAGACCTTTGGGGTTTGGTGAAGATCATTAAAACGCATCAATCCACATTGATCCACGTCAGTGCACTCTATAATTGGCAATTGTGGTGAACTATGATCACTCCAGCACCATGCGATATTTGCGTGCAATGGGGAAGGTTCAAAAATCGGGTGTATGGGTACTGCATGCTGTAAGTCAATATCTCAGAAATCAGCGGGTGGCCATATGTTCATTTCTGCTTGTTCGTCGTCAATTGGCTCGTGAATATAACCGAACATTCTTATCCTGTAGCTGGCCGGAGTGGCCGAGCGGTTCTAGGCGCTTCAGTCTTTAGCCGCGCGACGGCTACGGTCGCAGTTTCGAATCCTGCCTCGGGCATGGATGCGTGTGATGTCCTGAGGTTAGTTAGGTTTAAGTAGTTCTAAGTTCTAGGGGACTGATGACCTCAGCTGTTAAGTCCCATAGTGCTCAGAGCCATTTGAAACATTTGAATTTTGCGGGGCCAGTCACATCTGGCGCTATGGTCACGCTGATCTCACCCCATGTGACTTCCGGCTTTCTGTGCACGACTGGGAGACTATGGCAGCATTCTTGCGCACTTTCATTCATTTCCACCGAGTTATGTTACTTTATTTATTTTGTCCTTAAGTTTTCCGCAGAAGTGTTGTTTGATGGTGTAATACAGTCAACCGGAATGAATATTAAGAACGGCTGAATTTCTTGCGATCCTGTCGCACATCAATTAGATTTATTGATTGGTTTCAGACGAAATCCATTTCACTAGATACAACTATGCCACATAATGAAATAAACATGACGATTGTCTGACTTCATATAAAAAAATATAAAACAAAATTCATTTCACAACCAAATTCGTCAAGGATATGCGAACAGTTGTACTCTGACTGCTTCATTATAATAAAAGCAGCCACGCCCTCGGGATTGGGTGTGTGTGTTGTTCTTAGCATAAGGTAGCTTAAGTAGTCCAGGGACCGATGACATTAGCAGTTTCGTCCCTTAAGAATTCACACACATTATAATAAAAGCCATCTTTAATATAACATCTAACTGTCCCCTCCCTGTTTGCTCATACAGTAATAAGATCTCATGCACCTTTTACTATCACAATTTTCTATATATTTGTCACAAATATGTGAACATAGCCGCATCATTCACCGAATACTTCTGGATATCTTCACGTCAGTCAGAATTTTACAACAACCCCTAACTGCAACAAATTTCTTGCCAGGCGGTTTTCCAAAAGCATATAAATAAAGGCCCGTTACGTTTCCGCACGAAAATATTCTTCACACTTTAAGAGTGAAACTAGAAGTTTAGTACAGTGAAGAAACGTATTTATGGAAATTCAAATCAAAACAGTGAAGTTTATTTTAAAAGGGAACTGGTTCTCCTAAAGCGAATAGCGTAAAGGTTACTAAAAACTTTTTTGTTTCGTGTTTTACCTCTGCGATAGAAATACTCTGATATTATTTAATAAGTTTTGTCAGCTTTCTTTCACATTCTAGACAGTTCTGGGATTATTTCTATTGCTTATTTTCAATTTCACCAATAGCAACATTCCATGCATGTGAAAAATACTATACAGCATTTTGGTTCGAATTCGAAGTGAAATTGTAGTTCGTCCATAAATGGCAGGTTCTTAGGTCATCACAGAAAAGAAATAGTCTGGGCTTGGATTAAGATCTAAGCAACACAAGCGTCCGCTCGGGACGCCAACGTGAGAAGGATGCCAGAGGCGCTCTTAGTGCAAAATTTGTACACAGGGTGGATGATAATTAGTGGTGAAAACAACCCCTTACCACGCTCACTATATTTAGATTTATTTTTAAAGAGCCCAAGCAACGGCGGCTAATGTATGATGGAGGGAGGGAAAGAAAGCGGAGAGAGTGCAGAATGATAGGTCGCTTTTGTGGAAAATTTTTCTCGAACCACCTCTGGACATGGCACGCGATGTGCAATAGTATCATACATAACAGAGAACTGCGCTGTTCAAACTAAACTTCCAACTAACTGCTGCTTTATGTACAGGTGCCCAAAAGTCCTTTAACATTTGAAAATGCTCTAATTCACGGAATAATGTAGTCAGAGACGTAAAAATTGACATACATGCCTGAAATGATATGGGGTTTTATTGAAACTAAAAACGAGAGCAAAAACTGGCCAATAGATGGCGTCGGAAGCAACACGTAAGTGAGGCCTGATGAGAAACGCGTATAAAATGAGTTGTAATGAGAGAGGGAGTAGGTTCATCCCTATCCTGGCTGATAAAGACCTGCTAGAAGGTATTGCTTTTATGCACGATGGCGCTCCACCCCATACTGCTACACCTATGAAAGACCTCTTGTGCACATCATTTGGTGAGGATTGCGTGCTGAGCCCATATGTCCGTCATGCTTGGTTTTCCAGGTCCCCAGACTTCAGTCCGTGTGATTAATGGTTGTGGAGTTACCTGAAATTGCAAGTTTACCGCGATCGTCCGACCTCGTTAGGGATGCTAAAAGATAATAGCTAACGGCATTTTCTGGGTATACCTGCAGATAGGCTGTATAGTGCTGTTCACAATATTGTTCCTCGACTACAGTTACTGTTGATGAATGACGGCCGACATGCTGAGCAGCTGTTATAAAGAGCACTGTCTTTGCTAAAAATCAATTGTTATGCTAATTATTGCTTTTGTATCGTACGAAGTGGCATCTGTTGGCCATTTTGTGAACTTTTTTGGTTTCAATGAAACCTAATGTTTTTTCAAGCATGTGTGTCAATTTTTAACTCTCTATCTACATTATTCGGTGAAGTATAGAATTTTCAAATATTGACGGACTTTTGGGTCATCGGGTGAACAGGCCAGAGCAGTGATCAAGGGAATAATGTCGCATTTGGGAAGAGTTAAAATTCCAGTATAGGCATTAACGTTTAAGTTTTTCATGGTTTCACATAAATCACAGCGAACTGCAGGATGCTTCCTTTTAGAAGGTCGTAGTCGATTTCATTACTAATCCTTGTCCATTGCAAACTTGTGTTCGCACTCTAAAACCCTTCTCGCCCATGGAGCATTCTACCCTAATGTCTCTCCTTTTGATCCTTCTCTCTGAGTACGTGATAGAAAGAGAAAGAAACGGAAGAAAGTAGATCTTACTGCTGCCCGGACCCATATTACATACACCATGATTGCAAGAGGGAACGCCTCAGTAGATCATGGTCGGACTGTAAACACGACGCGTAAGCAACCTGGGGAATATTGTATCCATCTGCGGACAATTCGATCGCTGAGTAGTCGCCCAGTCTAGGCTGCACGTCAGAAACCTGTCCAATTTCCTGATAAAAATTCGTCTTACCTTTTTTGTTACCATCATTTTATGATTTTCGTTACCATGACACAGTACATCAAGGAGTTACTGTCGATAAAAGTGATTGCTACAACATGAGCTGATATAGTTGGCAGCCATTTTAGACGATATAGCAAAACGAAATGAAGAAATGTTGGAATCGCCGTCCAAAATCGTAAGATGAGTGAACGATGAGGCGATCGGCGTGTCCTGCGATCCACGGAACAGGAGAACGATTAGTCTTTGAAGGGTTGGCCGAGCGTGCAGCTCCAAAGCACGTCGGATAACGAGTGCGAGCGAGCAATTTCTGGAGAAGGGAGAGGGGATTTGGGAATGTGGCGTGTGGGAAGCGGCAGAACAGGTTTCTGCCGAGGGAGGGGGAGTGGGAGGGGTCCGTAAGCGTGAGAGGGAGGAGGAGGAGGAGGAGTAGGAAGGTGTGGGGGAGGGGGGGGGGCAGGGGGAGGCGCAACATTCCGCCGGCCCAAGGCTGCAGTGGTCGCCGACTGCCGAGCTCCCAACATCTGTGCGCCAGTAAACAACCGCGTCGCGCCTTGCTGTGTCCCATGTCTCGTGCTCAACTATGTGTCTGAGCGCCGGCATACACAGGAAGACAGTGCGTCATCCGTGTGCCGCTGTATGTAGGCTCCAGTGACAAGGGACGCCCCGCCGGGGGTACAGTCAGCCGGGACTCATGTACTTGGCTAGGAGAGGAGAACATTATTACGTCAGGTTGGGTCAATCACCCAGGAAGACCAGAAGATTTCCATTTCTGCGAAAAGGGGTAAGCCAACAAAACGTCCCGAGGTATAAGACAGAGGCTGTTATGGCCTTTGCAACGATGTTTAATGTACTGGCGTAACGACATATGCCACTATAACTATTAACTTCATACTTTCATTTTTTTAACTTTTACGTAATTACCTCCATTACTGACAGATCCTGCGAGACCAAATTAATCGTTGCATCTCTTGGGTGCCATAAAATGTGTCGCAAGTTTGCCAAAAATTGCGCCCTTTACCTTTTGTGTAGATGGAAAGAACGTATCTCCGTGGTATGGCAATTATCTGGTGTATTTTTGTGTCGGCTATTATCCATATTTTTAATGTCATTCATGAAGATTTTTGCAGCCAGTTGTTGCGCGTCATTCCAGCAGTCACATGTTTCAGTGATTCATGCCTTACTCCATAACACCACTGTAACAATGATGCATTACCATAGAACATATCATTATGTTAAGTGAACAATAATTTATTAAATACATGGAGTAATAATACTGTCTTAAAGAGACTGGGGAAAGCCACATAAATCCCAAATGCAGATATCATGTGGATATTTAAAACCAAAAGGAGAATTGGTATTTTATTGCCAATTTAACCAAAAACTTGATGTAGAATTTGTCAACATGTACTTGTTTAAGTCATAAACAGAAACATAGTACGTGTAAGTGTACAAAATAAAAAAAATTACTCGCATTTATGAGAGGAGTATTAAAAAACTCAAAATTTTGTCACTACAGCACTGCACATGCTATACGTACACACAGTTTCATGTTGACAGAAGTCATTGGGAAACTGAGGTTTTGCCCATTTATGTGTGTTCCGTTACTTTGCTTGTCAGAAAACTGATTGCAAAGGCATGCTGATTTAATGATGCGTTGATTTCATGAATACAGTGAGAGTTTATTATTGTGCTTCATAAATACCGCACAGACGATTTTTCAGCCAAGTGCATTATGGCCTATTGCTGTTTTGAGAAAGATAAAACTTTATTTTTCTCCCACTTCTTCAGACGCTGTTTCACCATGAACGAGTGGTAATATAGGTTTCTGTAATTTTTACTGAAGTTCGTCTAAATCTGTCAGAACTGAGTTCTTAATTAGTCTTTATTATGGGAGGACTTGGATATATAATCGGAGAAAGCATTAACGATGACAGCCACAACACATCGCCTATTCTTCTGTTGAGAGGCGAACTTAAAGCAGTCAATCCTGGCAGAACTAGTAGTTCATGTTGTCTCAAGAGTCGTCTATACTGCCATCACCCATCACAGAAATTCATCTGAGTGCGCTCTTCCGTCTGTTTCTTACTTCAAATTAGCTTGCTGTAGTTCTTTTCATGCAGCTAATTTGACGACGAATACCTCCTTCCACACCTTGGAAGGCGTTAGCCTATCAAATTCTTCCTGTCCTGAAAACTTATCTATATCGAAGGAATCATGCTCATCCGTCCATTAAATCATGTGCCACACCTCATCTCCTCTTTTGACTCTGTAATAAAACAGCTACCAATCATTCTTTAAAGTGCAGAGCTTCACTATAATCTTGTTAATGGGTTCAGACGCCTAACACTCGCTACAGAAGCAGAACTCTACAGGACCCGCTAGCTCTGTATGCGTCCTGCTGTTCCTTGGGCATATCTGCCTCACATATGTGTCCATTTTGGATAGCGTAACACTGTCACATACACATTAAGTGTGGTCTATTGTGCAGACCATACTGTCTTCGTGTGGATGATTTGAGAAAGCATTGGAGAACTTAAATCAGGATAGCAGGACCAGGTAAAAATCCTCATCACAAAAACTGTATTTTCTAAAATTCATTCTTTTATGATGGCGGGCTGAAATGTTATGCCTCCTAATTTTTTGTGTGAAAACTATCAATGCTTTCTAAGTAAAACAAATATTATTAACATTCTACATCTTCATTCTTCGTATGTATATATTTATTTCTCAACATAGTCACCCTGGCGACGATCACATGTCACCCAACGTGAGACCAATTTGTTGACAGCGTCACTGTAGAATGTTTGACGTTGTTGACGGAGCCGTCACTTTACCTCTGCTTCCACCTTGAAAATGTTCCTTAAGTTTTGGAAACAGATGAAAATCGGATGGGACCAAGTCGGGACTATATGGAGGATGACCGATGACAGTGAACGTGAGGCGTCAGATTGGTGCAGATGTTGCAAGACTCGTGTGTGGTCTGGTATTGTAATGCTGAAGGATAGGGTGCACCATATGTCGACGAACTCATCTATACCGAAACTCTGTTATAGCACGCTGTTTTCACGCACTGACATAGTTATGTTATATACCGCCGTGTTACACGGTACAATTCGGAGCCTTCTAGCGGCAGCGAGTTGCAAATATGTAGATATGAAGAATAAAGGTGTAGAATGTTAATGACGTTCCTTTAATTTTAAAAGCTTTAAAAGTTTGCACATAAAAAATTCGGAGGCATTGCTTTTCACAACGCCCTCGTTGATAGTTGAAATAATAATAGTCATATTTGAACGTACGTTATGTAGGAGTTTTTTCTTCGCAATGTTTTAAAATATGGCTTCAAAATATGCGCTATGAGACTGCCAAAAGTTCTTGCGGAAGTGAAATGCAAATGTATGCTACGTACTAACGTACACTGATCTGACTGATAGGCAAAGAAACGTTCCCTATACTTTTATTTACTAAATGGATGCGTCTGTTCCTCTCAAACAAGTATATGTTAACAACAAGGCTCATAAGAGTACTTCGAAGTCATTCTAAAAATTCTCTGCTTATTAAATAGTATCCCTTGTGATGTTAGTAATTGAGCTCACTTAGGAGCGAAATACCACGTTTTTAAGTAGAAACTTTTTGCGCCTCAAATGAATTGTACTAAAATATTGCCCGCTACGACACCAAGGAACGACAGTGTGTAATGAAAATTAAGTTAGCATATCACAAGTGATCAAGGTGGTATATTTTCTTTCTTCCACGCACAGTGGCCTTTTTCCTTGTAGTGTGTGTGTGTGAGATGTATTTTAGAGAAAAGTGAGGGTGAAACTCCTCTCGACTAACATTAAGGGACAACAGAAATTTGTTTTTCTCTTTTTTTTTTTTGTTGTACTGATCCTTTTTACGTTATAAAACAAGTGTCGACTTGATGTGTGAATTTTCTTAGGAGCCAGTAAGGAACAGCTGACGCCGTAGATGTGTCAGAAGAAAGAGTACAGTACATTTTATGCGAAGAATGAACTACGATTCAGTTTCCAAAAATGGTTCAAATGGCTCTGAGCACTATGGGACTCAACTGCTGAGGTCATTAGTCCCCTAGAACTTAGAACTAGTTAAACCTAACTAACCTAAGGACATCACAAACATCCATGCCCGAGGCAGGATTCGAACCTGCGACCGTAGCGGTCTTGCGGTTCCAGACTGCAGCGCCTTTAACCGCACGGCCACTTCGGCCGGCTGATGCAGTTTTCTGACTACTGAGCAAGAGTAGGTGTGAAAATCGAATTTCTCAGCACTATTTAGATATTTCAAAACGACTCGAACTTGTTATGTGCGCCGATTTGTTTCTGTGATTCAGACATGGGTCCGCCATTTCACATCAGACACAAAACAACAGTCAAAGCTGTAGGTGGATACTGGTGGCCTGGAATCAAAAACGGCGAAGTCGATTTAATCTACAGAAAAAGTCATGGCCAAGTTTCTTGGATATAAAAGGTATCCATCTTGTTGACTACCTCGCAAAGGGTAAACAAATAACTAGCAAACACTAGCCAAATCTTCTGGTGCAAGTGCAGGTAAAAATAAAATACATAATGAAGTATTTGGCTTGTAAAAGAAAAGATTTGTGTTTCTTCGGGAAAATGCACTTGCCCGCAAAAGTGGTTTGGCTATTAGAAAACTGTCAAATTTTACATACGAAATGTTATAACTTACACCACCCGACTTCCGTCGATGCCCACGTTTTAAGTAAATTGCCGCTTGACAGTTTTCTTAGCCAGTCGAAGAAGTTATGACAGTCGTTCCTAACGATTTTGCAGATATCCCAAAACTGGATTTCAGAAATGAAAATCAGCCACTGGTTTTAGTATCGTCGCTGGATTCGTACATTGATATCGAGAAGAACGTGCCAGCGTTGGGCGTCCAGAGTTGTATAGTTTCACAACAGCACCGTGGGTGGCGGGGACTGGCATCCGTTGTCAAGAGCTTCTGGTGGTGGAGGCAACGAGGAAAGTGAACGCGCGTTCCTCGGCCAGTTCTGTTGACGTATCCGAAGCTTTCCCGATCGCCGACGTTAATATTGCACACAAATACACCATTTTCTTGGCTTTTCTTGGACATCTCTCTCGGGTTGCCATTCAGGTAGTGTTTGTTACAATGTTCACGAAAATTGTCTTCACGTTTGAATTCCTCTCGGTTCGTCCTGTAGGACTTGTGTACAGCTAGCCGTCGTCGATTCGGTCTTTTTCGGCGACTTACAGTTTTGCAGACAAATCATCTCGTGGCACTTCCTCAGTGGGTAGTCTTCCGCTACCAAGTCTGGAAAATTTTGCCCTTCCAAGTATTTCATTTACTTCTCAGTTCGTTACTGGAGCAGCTAACACTTAGAACTGAATCGTCTACAAGGCGGCCGTTGTGGCCGAGCGGTTCTAGGTGCTTCAGTCTGGAACCGCGCGACCGCTACGGTTGCAGGTTCGAACCCTGCCTCGGGCATGGATGTGTTTGATGTCCTTAGGTTAGTTAGGTTTAAGTAGTTCTAAGTTCTAGGGGACTGATGACCTCAGAAGTTAAGTCCCATAGTGCTCAGAGCCATTTGAACCATTTGGATCATCTATAAATAAAATGCTTGCTGATCTGTTTCGCACACTCAGTGTCTCTGACAAGTATCAGGAAATTATCAGGTTCTCTGTTTTTTCTCATTGTTGACAAATTAAACATTTTATTTCCCCTAGCTACTAATGAAACACATTTTGTTGTAACACAACTATAAGCAAGTTATGAACAGCTTGAAGTACATACGTATTAAAAAATATAGTAAAGATGATTATTGTTGGATGCCATACAACGGTATCAGCGATAAAATAAGGTAACTAATTTGTTAGAAGATTTTAATGATATGCTGAAGGAATAGCAGCGGATCGCTTTATGGCAAAATATTTATCCTTTCCCTCTACTTCCAACTTTGATCTTTTCATAAATACAGACATGATCGCTGAATTATTTCGACATATAAGGATTCTAAAAAAAATGGTCGTAAAATGCGGATTACTCAAAAAACAGCTTTAGTGAATACGAATACAAAAAGGGGAATAGAGAAGTAAACTTTATATCATGCCATAAAAAAATAAAATATACGTTTTTTTTAGCAAGAGAGAGAAGTGTCCTCAGTTAGTGTCATACTGGTTCTCTGCTGGACTCTTTAACTGTTGTGTAAGTGGTCAAGAATAAAATGAGGGCTATATTTGATGATAAAGATTCCATAATTATTTTTGCCATTTGGGTTTTAAACGTTTAAACTACATGCTGTGGCTCCCTGTACATTTCAGCGCGGGATGGTTCATACGTGAAATTAAACATCCCTCTTTGCCTACAAAAGTGATGAGCGGTATATTGGTGGCAATTATTTGATACGATTTTTTGTGGTAATCTTTCTATGGCAAAAGTTTCACATAATGTTTCGCTGGTTGTAGCCACAGTACCGTTTGACTCCATACTGATGACGCTCTAGAACCCTGGCAGATAGATGTAATACGAGCTAGACATTTTTATCTGTGTTATCCTCCAGTGTTTCTTTTATAAAAATGACAAAAGCTGCAGTAATTGTGAGGGTGAAATTACCACGCAATGTATGTCCAGATGTGTATTTATGTAAGGACCCCATGCACGACTTATAATACTCGCTTTTGTGAGAATAAATCATGTATAGTGTGGTCATTTAAGAACTTTTTGGGACGACATTTTGGATGTAAAACAACGCTTTTTCGCATTGAGTCGGGTTCCGTCGCTTTTTCGATGGCTTGCGCTATTACTGGAGACCTTTATAGATCGTTTCTAGGTCTTTGCCAGCTTATAAATGGACGATGTTCTTACCAAAAGATTTTAATGATATACTCAAGGAATGCAGCATATTGCTTTATCGCAAAAAATTCATTCTTTCCCTCTACTTCCAGCTTTGATCTTCTTGTAAATACATACATGATCGCAGAATTATTCGGACATATAAGGATTCGAAGAAAAGTGGTCGTAAAATGAGGATCACTCAAAAAACCGCTTTAGTGAGTACGAATATCATGTGACAAAAAAAATATTTTTCTTTTCTTTTTTTTTTTTTTAAGCAATTGAGAGAAGTGTCCACAGTTAGTGTCATACTGGTGAGAACGTGTCTGTGAGGCTGTGTTTAGAAATCGGCTTGCAGTATATGTGGCAGATGTAAGCAGTGAGAAAGAATATCCAGCACTACAAGTGCTAAGCTTCTAGTTATAAGATACTTATTCGAGGCCCGAAGATTTCTATTAAAAGCTTCTGCCCTGTTAATTAAGTGAAACTTTATCTCATGTACGTAAAGCGGAACCTTTTTTATCCCGTACACGGTTACTAAAGTTTCATCTCAAATTGTTAGTACCTAATATGAGCCTGATTTAATTTCTGCATTGGTCTCCCGATGGATTCTTTGCTGCAGCCATTGTTTCAATGGGCTAGAACGGTGCCTTTTCCGTATAGGGATAAGTCTGCTGCGATATCCAATCAATTACCGGGAGTAAATGTTAGCATACATGGAACAGATAGGTGTTTCATCTTGATGCAATGAATACCGAGGTGTATCCCGTAGATCATTTGAAAAGCTGCATCTATGCGTTGAAGGCAATTGGACGGATCAGTGATTTCAGCCACGGTTGAGACGAAACTAATACAGTTTATTTTGCGGAGGAAAATCTGTAGTCTCTTCAAGTTTTTTTGACTATATCTTCCAAACGGCATGTCCTTTCAACTAAGGATGTGACATGTCTTGAAAGTATTCACTAAGTTACATTTTAAGCCTGCCTCATGTACTCCAGAGAATGTTCGCACATTATTCCAATGGTCTCTGTGGTTGCATTCGGTATATTTTTAGTTACTTGCTTCAGCAAATTTTAAAAAATGATATATATGTGCTGGCTGTTCTGAAAGGCAATGTCATGTATCTCTGTAGTCCGAAGAGCGTACAAATGGCTAATGCACTGAGAAGCATCATCTAACGGAAGTTGCAGGATAACATATGTGAGGTCAACTTCTGGAAACTATCTCTCATCTTTAAATCGCAATATATGCGTAAATAACCGTTATGTTTCATTAAACATAGCGATGACTATATGTGTTTCTCGTTCCTCTGCGGTCACGGAATCGACTAAACCCAGTTCATTCTAGAGGTCATTCCTAACTGAAAACTGTATAGGGCGCGCACTGAAAAATTTAGGGGTGGTGGCTGGCCTGAGTTTAACGTAGGTTCCTAATTGAGGTGCACATCTTATGCCAGATGAAAATAATGTAGCAAATTCTTGGCACAATTCTTTCAGGACCATTAGAGGAATACTAGGTGATATTAGGTTGCCAAGTATTGAATTTTAAAACCATTGTTCGTGAAGGTATCTAGGGCGACAACCTTAGAAACGTTAGGCTGTGTAATAGCCAGAAATTTTGTCAGACGTGATGCATTCGCGTATCTAGCGCTAATAAGGACTTTACCTTTGACAGGTATATTTTGATTTCTAAAGGAAACAAGAGCACTCGTTGCAGGGCACAGTGGTAAACACCCCATTTGATAATACGAGAACGAAGGCGCGTTAACTACTGTGGCGGCTGCACCAGTATCAACTTGAAACTGGATTATTCGAGTCCTAAAATGGAAGAAAAGTTTACGTGGTGTCTTGCAGCCGAGCTAGTATCGGGTCGCGTCAAATCTACATCCATTTAAAATTTATATTGAGGCTCGGGCGTTTCTTTTATTTTTCTGTATGTCCACGTGTGTTATAGTAGCCGCAAGTTTCTTGCAAGACCCGACGTGTTGATCGTCCACAAAACAATCAGAATATGATGGATAAGCAGAATGACGGCAGGGCGGTTTTCATTTTGAGTGAAAATGACATTGAGCGCACGAGTTCACGACATGATAAGAACGGCGTTTCATTGTGCGCCGCGAAGCTGTGCAGACCGAGCTGTTTGCAGTATGGTTCTGGTTGCAGCCGCAGCGCTCTGAGAAAAAATAATGACGTGTTTACTCGAAAAGAACCGATAAGAAAATGGTTAATGAACTTTGGAAACCTCCTTTTCTTGCTGCAGATGTGTGTCTGTAGATTGTACCACCCAAGGAGTGCGTCGTCCAAAGAGTGGTCTGTCATTTATATTGTCTCGTATTGAACTTCCTTGTCTCGATCATTCCTTAAAAGCACTTCGTGGCTTAAGAAATCTGCATACGACTGCTGATATCACTGGAAGGTAAAATCATGCGTACATGTAGGCCCGCTTCCTACGAACGATAACACTCATTCATCTGTTTCTAACTCTGGTAAAAATACAACTGTGATGACACAACGAGAGTTTACGAAAATGAACATTCAGTAGATCACATATTTCTACAAAAGATAAGAATACGAGGTCAGCTACGGTGGCACGTTTATGCGGTAAACGAAAAACATTGGGGTTTGACAAACCAAAAAAGAAAAATAGTTTGATCTATTGATCAGTTACCCAGAAATGATCGACGTGTAGTAAAAGTCTTCTAATATATGTTTCCAAATGTTTCATGTACTCATCGAAAGACGCAAGTGCTCAACGTAGAACTGAAGATAGGGTCTGCGATGCCAGTGATCGTTACTGTTCCTGCGGAGTTACTGAGCAGGAGCTTGTGTTGTTCAAACTGCTGCTGTTAACGTGTATTTTGCTGTTCATGGGGCTTATCTCGAAATGCCACGAACTGCTGTTGAGGCGTCAGTAGCTCCTGCTATTGCTGTATTATGATTTTTCTCCGCGTTGTCGTACACATAATGCATGGGCTGTAGGTACTTGTCAGAAGAGGGGTATATGCTATCTTACACTAGTCGTAAAAGAGACATAACTCTATATAAAGTCCTGAGATAGTGATATGCATATATACAGATGACTGTAGTATAGCGTACACATGGTATAGAAAGGGTAGTGCTCTGATGCAGCTATGGCCGGCCGTTGTGACCGAGCGGTTCTAGGCACTTCAATTCGGAACCGCGCTGCTGCTACGGTCGCAGGTTCGAATCCTGCCTCAGGCCTGGATGTGTGTGATGTCCTTAGGTTAGTTAGGTTTAAGTAGTTCAAAGTCTAGGGGACTGATGACCTCAGATGTTAAGTCCCATAGTGCTTAGAGCCATTTTTGAACTGATGAAGCTATCATTTGCACTCAAGTGATTGACGTGAAAAGGTTTCCGACGTAATGATGATGATGCTCGGTTTGGGGGGCGTCCAACTACGCGGTCATCACCTCCCGTACCAATTCCCAATTTTTGCACAGTCCAATTTTTTTTCGCAGTCCAATCTAGCCACTATCACGAATAATGATGATGATGATGATGAAATGATTAGGACAACACAAACACCCAGTCCCCGGGCAGAGAAAATCCCCAACTCGGCCGGGATTCTGGCCGAGCAGTTCTAGGCGCTTCAGTCTGGAGCCGCGCGACCGCTACGGTCGCAGGTTCGAATCCTGCCTCGGGCATGGATGTGTGTGATGTCCTTAGGTTGGTTAGGTTTAAGTAGTTCTAAGTTCTAGGGGACTGATGACCTCAGCAGTTAAGTCCCATAGTGCTCAGAACCATTTGAACCATTTTTGAACCGGCCGGGATTCGAATCCGGGACCCCGTGATCCAGAGCCCCTACACCACGAGCTGCGGACGGTTTCCGACGTGACTATGGCCGCACCACGGGAATTAACATACTATAAACTCGGAGTAATAGTTGGAACTAGACGCATAGGGCATTCCATTTCGGAAATCGTTATGGAATTCAACATTTCGAGATCCAAAGTGTCAAGAATGTGCCGAGAATGCTCAATTTCAGGCATTACCTCTCACCAAAGCCAACTCAGTGGCTGACGGCCTTCACTTAATGACCGAGAGCAACGGCGTTTGCGTAGAGTTGTCGGTGCTATCAGAGAAGCAACAATGCGTGAAATAATTTGCCGTTAATGGGCTATGTCAGTACACAACCGACGGGAGTGCCTTTACTAACGGCACGACATCGCCTGCAGCGTTTGTCCTGGGCAATTGACGATATCGGCTGGATGCTAGACGACTCGAAAACCGTGACCTGGTCCGATGAGTAACGATTTCAGTTGGTAAGTGGTGATGGTAGGGTTCGAGTATGGGGTACACCTGGCGAAGCTATGGATCCAAGTTGTTAAGAAGTCATTGTGCAAGCTGGTGGTTGCTCCATAAATGTGTGGGCTGTGTTTACATGGAGTAGATCCAATCAGTGACTGGGAATGGTTATGTTCGGCTATTTGGAGACCATTTGCAGCCATTTATGGACTTCATTTTCCCAAACAACGATGGAATTTTCATGAATGACAATGCGCCATGTCACCGAGCCACAACTGTTCGCGACCGATTTGAAGAACATTTTGGATAAGTCGTAATTCGAGCGAATGATTTGGCCACCCAGATGGCCAGACATGAATCCCATCGAACATTTATGGGACATAATCAAGAGACAAGTTTGTGCACAAAGTCCTGCACCAGCAATTATGGACGGCTATGGAGGCAGCATCGCTGAATATTTCTGCAGGGGATGTCCAGCAGCTTGTTGAGTTCGTGCCACGTCAAGTTATTGCATTATGCCGAGCAAAAGGAGGTCCGACACGATGTTAGGAGGTATCCCTTGACTTTTGCCACCCCATTGTATGAACTACATAAAATGATTGTCTTGATAGTATGTGAAGCTTTCTGCAAGGTAGAGAAAAGACCTGTATATATTACTAGCACATTGCTGATAATACTGTGTCAGAGTAAGTGTACAATATAACACCATAAATTTTCAGCAGAATTCTACAGTTAAAGACAAACTGTAGTTTTTTTGTCCTCTCTCTGGCAAACTCCTTCCACTAGGTACACTCCATTGCGTTATAGTAATTAGTGTTCCCTGAAATTGGCGGAAAACTACGAAAGTTTTGCAAAAGAAAAATAATTCTTATGCTGAATGTGTAGTAGTCTTCTTTGCTGGCGTTTATCTCGTATCTAGGCGCTACAGTCTGGAACCGCGCGACCGCTACGGTCGCAGGTTCGAATCCTGCATCGGGCATGGATGTGTGTGGTGTCCTTAGGTTAGTTAGGTTTAAGTAGTTCTAAATTCTAAGGGACTGATGACCTCAGATGTTAAGTCCCATAGTGATCAGAGCCATTTGAACCACATCCCGTATCTTCACGGGGTCGGCAAGTTAATTTTCGGATGTGGCCGACTGCCCTACCTGTCGTCCTTGGGAGGTATTTGTGTACCACAATTGTCCCATGGAAAATCTGCAAAAGTTTTCAAATGTTAGCACATCTTGTGACTGTGCTGATACGTGGATACCAACCCGCTATTCACCTAGTCGGACGTGGGAAACCGCCTGAAAACCACGTACAGTCTGTCCGGCACACTGGCCATCGGCGGCAACCCGCAGGGCGGATTCGATCCGGGGCCGGCCCGCCTCCCCGAATCCCGGAACTGGCGTGTTAACACGTGTGGCTATTCGGGCGGGTCTGTAATATTATTGTTATTTTAATTCAAACATTTTGCAGTACAGAGCCTCAAAAGTGCTGATACCCCTTTAAAGCAATGTTTTAAATGTGAAATGATTTGTTCCATGAACTTGTACCACTGACACGAAGGACTGGTGGAACAAAAATAAATAATCTCCAGTTTTGAGCACTCTGTTTTAAATTGTGCCTTGGAATCGTCACATACACTTGAGAATTTGCGTCATCATTATAAATACGAAAATTTCGATGCAACATGCAGGCGAGAAATGCCAAACTACGATGTTTCTACCACCACGTCAATACATCTACATCTACATCTACATGGATACTCTGCAAATCACATTTAAGTTCCTGGCAGAGGGTTCATCGAACCACCTTCACAATGCTCTATTATTCCAATCTCGTATAGCGCGCGGAAAGAATGAACACCTACACTCCTGGAAATGGAAAAAAGAACACATTGACACCGATGTGTCAGACCCACCATACTTGCTCCGGACACTGCGAGAGGGCTGTACAAGCAATGATCACACGCACGGCACAGCGGACACACCAGGAACCGCGGTGTTGGCCGTCGAATGGCGCTAGCTGCGCAGCATTTGTGCACCGCCGCCGTCAGTGTCAGCCAGTTTGCCGTGGCATACGGAGCTCCATCGCAGTCTTTAACACTGGTAGCATGCCGCGACAGCGTGGACGTGAACCGTATGTGCAGTTGACGGACTTTGAGCGAGGGCGTATAGTGGGCATGCGGGAGGCCGGGTGGACGTACCGCCGAATTGCTCAACACGTGGGGCGTGAGGTCTCCACAGTACATCGATGTTGTCGCCAGTGGTCGGCGGAAGGTGCACGTGCCCGTCGACCTGGGACCGGACCGCAGCGACGCACGGATGCACGCCAAGACCGTAGGATCCTACGCAGTGCCGTGGGGGACCGCACCGCCACTTCCCAGCAAATTAGGGACACTGTTGCTCCTGGGGTATCGGCGAGGACCATTTGCAACCGTCTCCATGAAGCTGGGTTACGGTCCCGCACACCGTTAGGCAGTCTTCCGCTCACGCCCCAACATCGTGCAGCCCGCCTCCAGTGGTGTCAAAAAAAAATCAAATGGTTCAAATGGCTCTGAGCACTATGGGACTTAACATCTATGGTCATCAGTCCCCTAGAACTTAGAACTACTTAAACCTAACTAACCTAAGGACAGCACACAACACCCAGCCATCACGAGGCAGAGAAAATCCCTGACCCCGCCGGGAATCGAACCCGGGAACCCGTGTCCAGTGGTGTCGCGACAGGCGTGAATGGAGGGACGAATGGAGACGTGTCGTCTTCAGCGATGAGAGTCGCTTCTGCCTTGGTGCCAATGATGGTCGTATGCGTGTTTGGCGCCGTGCAGGTGAGCGCCACAATCAGGACTGCATACGACCGAGGCACACAGGGCCAACACCCGGCATCATGGTGTGGGGAGCGATCTCTTACACTGGCCGTACACCACTGGTGATCGTCGAGGGGACACTGAATAGTGCACGGTACATCCAAACCGTCATCGAACCCATCGTTCTACCATTCCTAGACCGGCAAGGGAACTTGCTGTTCCAACAGGACAATGCACGTCCGCATGTATCCCGTGCCACCCAACGTGCTCTAGAAGGTGTAAGTCAACTACCCTGGCCAGCAAGATCTCCGGATCTGTCCCCCATTGAGCATGTTTGGGACTGGATGAAGCGTCGTCTCACGCGGTCTGCACGTCCAGCACGAACGCTGGTCCAACTGAGGCGCCAGGTGGAAATGGCATGGCAAGCCGTTCCACAGGACTACATCCAGCATCTCTACGATCGTCTCCATGGGAGAATAGCAGCCTGCATTGCTGCGAAAGGTGGATATACACTGTACTAGTGCCGACATTGTGCATGCTCTGTTGCCTGTGTCTATGTGCCTGTGGTTCTATCAGTGTGATCATGTGATGTATCTGACCCTAGGAATGTGTCAATAAAGTTTCCCCTTCCTGGGACAATGAATTCACGGTGTTCTTATTTCAATTTCCAGGAGTGTATATCTTTCCGTACGTGCTCTGATTTCCCTTATTTTATTGTGGTGATCGTTCCTCCCTATGTAGGTCGGTGTCAACAAAATATTTTCGCATTCGGAAGATAAAGTTGGTGAATGGAATTTCGTGAGAAGATTCCGTCACAACGAAAAACGCCTTTCTTTTAATGATTTCCAGCCCAAATCTTGTATCATTTCTGTGACACACTCTCCAATATTTCACGATAATACAAAATGTGCTGCCTTTCTATGAACTTTTTCTATGTTCTCCGTCAGTCCTATCTGGTAAGGATCCCACATCGCGCAGCAGTATACTAAAAGAGGACGGACAAGCGTAGTGTAGGCAGTCTCCTTAGTAGGTCTGTTACATTTTTTTAGTGTCCTACCAATAAAACGCAGTCTTTGGTTAGCCGTCCCCACAACATTTTCTATGATTTGCTTCCAATTTAAGTTCTTCGTAATTGTAATACCTTAGTATTCAGTTGAATTTACAGCTTTTGGATTAAACTGATTTATCGTGTAACCGAATTTTAACGAGTCCCTTTTAGCACTCATGTGGATGAGCTCACACTTTTCGTTATTTAGGGTCAACTGCCACTTTTCGCACCATTCCGATATTTCTTCTAAATCGTTTTGCAGTTTGTTTTGATCTCCTGATGACTTTATTAGTCGATAAACGACAGCGTCATCTGCAAACAACCGAAGACTGCTTCTCAGATTGTCTCCCAAATCTTTTATACAGATAAGGAACAGCAAAGGGACTGTAACCCTACCTTGGGGAACACCAGAAATCACTTCTGTTTTACTCGATGACTTTCCGTCAATTACTACGAACTGTGACCTCTCTGACAGGAAGTCACAAATCCAGTCACATAACTGAGATGATATTCCGTAAGCACGCTATTTTACGACGAGCTGCTTGTGTGGTGCACTGTCAAATGCCTTCCGGAAATCCAGAACTACGGAATCGATCTGAAATCCCTTGTCAATAGCACTCAGCACTTCATGTGAATAAAGAGCTAGTTGTGTTTCACAGGAACTATGTTTTCTAAATCCATGTTGATGGTGTGTTAATAGATCGTTTTCTTCGAGGTAATTCATAATGTTCGAACACAATATATGTTCTAAAATCCTGCTGCGTATCGACGTTAACAATATGGGCCTGTAATTTAGTGGATTTGTCCTACTACGTTTCTTGAATATTGTTGTGACCTGTGCAGCTTTCCAGTCTTTGGGTACGGATCTTTCGTAGAGCGAACGGCTGTATAAGATTGTTAAGTATGGAGCTAGTGCATCAGCATACTCCGAAAGGAACCTAATTGGTATACAGTCTGGACCAGAAGACTTGCTTTTATTAAGTGATTTAAGTTGCTTCACTACTTCGAGAGTATTTACTTCTACGTTACCCATGTTGGAAGCTGTTCTCGATCCGAATTCTGGAATATTTACTTCGTCTTCTTTTGTGAAGGCATTTCGGAAGGCTGTGTTTAGTAACTCTGCTTTGGCAGCACTGTCTTCGGTAGTATTTCCATTGCTACCGGGCAGAAAAGGCATTGATTGTTTCTTGCCGCTAACATACTTCACATACGACCAGGATCTCTTTGGATTAACTGTTATAGGCATCTCGCATTGAACTCCGCGCTAAATTTCGAGCTTCTGTAAAAGACCGCCAATCTTGGGGATTTTGCGTCTGTTTAAATTTGGCATATTTGTTTCGTTGTTTCTGAAACAGTGTTCTAACCCGTTTTGTGTACTAAGGAGGATCAACTCCGTCGTTTGTTAATTTATTTGGTATAAATCTCTCAATTGCTGCCGATATTATTTCTTTGATTTTAAGCCACATCTGGTCTACACTTATTAATTTGGAATGTGTGGACATCGTCTCTCAGGAAGATGTCAAGTGAATTTTTATCTGCTTTTTTGAATTGGTATATTTTTCACGTATTTTTCGAGGCTTTGGTGATTACAGTATTGAATCTCGCTACGACTATCCTGTGTTCACTAATCCCTATATCGATTTTGATGCTCGTTATTAACTCAGGATTATTTGTTGCTAAGAGGTCGAGTGTGTTTTCACAACCGTTTACTTTTCGCGTGGGCCCATGAACTAACTGCTCGAAATAATTTTCACAGCTTTAAATTTCTTGGAATACAGTTTTCCACACGTACGATCACCCTCGGGATCTTCACATGGTGATCATTTCATCTTCTGCGTCAGGACTGGTGGTCCAGTGGTAAAGCGCACAGTTTCAAAAGCGAAAGGTCGTGGCATGGAAACCTGCTCAGACCTTGAAATTTTGCATTCTGCCTTTACTCGAGCCTTCACCTCTCAATTATGTAGCCCAGATATTAAGTTAAAATTTAGGTTACCTCTACCCAGAAGGATTGTGGGGTAGCCTGAACTTCCAGCCAAGCATGAATGCGGCTATTACTATTTCTACTATTATTATTGCTATTATTATCACTAGGTTTTCACCCACAGCCTCACACACAGACGCGTATATCACATATTGCTCACATATTCACTAAAGCGCTGAAGAAACTGGTATAGGTATGATTGTTCAAATACAGAAACATGTAAACAGGCAGAATACGGCGCTGCGGTTGGCAACGCCTATGTAGGACAAGTGTCTGGAGCAGTTGTTAGATCGGTTACTGCTGCTACAATGGCGAGTTATCAAGACTTAAGTGAGTTTGAACGTGATATTATAGTCATCGCACGAGCGATGGGACACAGCATCACCGACTTAGCGATGAAGTGGGGATTTTCCCGTACGACCATTTGACGAGTGTACCGTGAATACCAGGAATCCGGTAAAACATCTAATCTCCGACATCGTTGCGGCCAGAAAAATATCCTGCAAGATCTACACCAACCACGACTGAAGAGAATCGTTCAACGTGACAGAAAAGCAGCCCTTCCGCAAATTGCTGCAGATTTCAGTTCTGGGGCGTCAACGAGTGTCAGTGTACGAACCATTAACGAAACATCATCAATATGGGCTTTCGGAGCCGAAGGCGCACTCGTGTTCCTTTGACGAGTGCACGGCACACAGCTTTATTCCTCGCCTGGGCCCATCAACACCGACATTGGACTGTTGAAGACTGGAAATATGTTGCCTGGTCGGACGAGTCTCGTTTCAAATTGTATCGTGTACAGGTATGGAGACAACCTCATGAATCCATAGACCCTGCATGTCAGCATGGGACTGTTCAAGCTGGTGGAGGCTCTGTAATGGTGTGGGGCGTGTGCAGTTGGAGTGATATTGGACCCCTGATGTGTCTAGATGCGACTCTGAGAGGGGACACTTAGGTAAGCATCCTGTCTGATCAGCTGCATCCATTCATGTCCATTGTACATTCCGACGGACTTGGGCAATTCCAGCAGGACAATGCTACACCCCACACGTCCAGAACTGCTACAGGGTGGCTCCAGGAACATTCTTATGAGACTCCATGGGCATCAGTGAGCTTAGTTGGCACCAGGAGTCGCTATTCGTAATCACCATTTACGAGCATTTTACGAAAACGATTCTGTGAGTAGATTTTTTGTAGAATTTTAACATAGTCCGTAACCTTGGGTTTTGCCTTTATGTGGGAAACTTAATAATAAATTGTAAACTGTCAGTGAGACTGTATACTACACTGAAGGGCCAAAGAAACTGGTATAGACATAACCTAATCAAATACAGAGATATGTAAACAGGCAGAATACGGCGCTGAGGTCTGCAACGCCTTTCTAAGACAATAACTGTCTGGTGCAGTGTTTGATCGGTTACTGCTGCTGCAATGGCAGGTTATCAAGATTTAAGCGACTTTCAACGTGGTGATATAGTCGGCGCACGTAAAGCATCTCCGAGGTAGCGATGGAGTGGGGATTTTCCCGTACGGCCATTTCACGAGTGTACCGTGAATATCAGGAATCCGGTAAAACATCAAATCTCCGACATCGCTGCGGCTGGAAAAATATCCGGCAAGAACTTGACGACTGCACGACACAAAGCATTACGCCTCGTCTGGACCCGTCAATACCGGCTCCAGGAACACTCTTCTGAGTTTAAGCATTTCCGCTGGCCCCCAAAATCTCCAGAGATGAACATTACTGAGCATATCTGGGATGCCTTGCAACGTGCTGTTCAGAAGAAATCTCCACCCCCTCATACTCTTACGGATTTATGGACAGCCCTGCAAGATTCACGGTGTCAGTTCCATCCAGCACTACTTGAGACATTAGTCGAGTCCATGCCACGTCGTGTTGCGGCACTTCTGTGTGCTCGCGGGGGCCCTACACGATATTAGGCAGTTGTACCAGTTTTTTTTAGCTCTTTAGTGTATGTCTGATCTCTCTCTAATCTACTTTCCCCTTCTATAACTCTCTCCACTCTTCTAGTTGTTTCATAGCGCTCTGTCCCTCTTCTACCTCACACCCCCTCACTTTTCCACCAGCTTCCTCACCCCATCTTTTTGCACCTGTCTAGTACACTTCATCTTTCTACACCTGCCTCCTACACTCCTCCTCCTTCCTCTTCTCTTTCTCTATCTCCTCCTCTCTCCTCGTTTTACCCATCTCCTCCTCCACTCTTTCTTTCCATTTCCTCCAGTCCCCTCTCTCTGTCCATCTACAACCCCTGCTCTCTGTCTGTCTCTTCCTCCTCTGTCTCTCTCAGTCCATCGCCTTCTTCTCCATCTATCTGCCCATTTCCTCCTCCTCCATCACTTTTTCCATCTCCTCCTCCCCCTCTTTCCGTCCTTCTCCTGCCCCCCTCCTCATCCCCTCTCTATATGTCATCTCCCCCTTCCCCTCTCTCTATCCGTCTGCCACTTCTCCTCTCTCTATGTCCATCTCCACCCCTCTCCCTTGTCTGTGTCCGCCTTCTCGTCTTCCTTCT
Organism: Schistocerca piceifrons; assembly: GCF_021461385.2. Taxonomy (NCBI): domain Eukaryota; kingdom Metazoa; phylum Arthropoda; class Insecta; order Orthoptera; family Acrididae; genus Schistocerca; species Schistocerca piceifrons. The sequence goes on from NC_060149.1 coordinate 249,868,455, forward strand.
CTCTGTCCATCTCCTGCTCTCCTTTCCCTCTGTCTATCCCCTCCTCCATCCTCTCTCTGTACACTTCATCTTCCCCAGTCTCTCTGTCCATCTCCTCCTCCTCCCTTTGTTGGCATATCTCCTCCTTCTTCGATTGGTCCATCTCTTCCTGCCTCCTCTTTCTGTCCATCTCCTCCATCTGTCTCAATCCATATCCTCCTCACCCTCTGCCTATCCACCTCTTCCTCCCTGCTCTCTCTATCCATCTCCCCTGTCTCTGTCCATTTCCTCCTTCCTCCCCTCTCTGTTCATCTCCTCCTCCTACTTTCCTCCCATCTCCTCCTCCCCCAGTCTCTATCCACTTCTTCCGCCAACCTCGTTCTATCCGTCCTTCCCTGCCACTGTCTATCTCCTCCTCCCCTCCCTCTCGCTTTCCATCTCCTTCACCTTCTCTGTCTGTCCATCTACTCAACGCCCCTCTATCTACTCCTCCTCCTCCTCCTCCTCCCCTTCTCTGACCCTCAACCTGTTGTCACCCTCACCCCCATCCCAATGGTAAGTTGGTAGTTGTTATGGCCACAGTTTTTCTTTCCAGGTAGTAAGTAATATGCGTACCAATTAGGAGGAGACGTTGAACACATGTGTATGTGACATATAGTACACACACACACACATATATATATATATATATATATATATATAAAAGACGTACACAATGTCTGGGAACACTTTCAATTATTTATAGCACAAGAACTAAAGATTGTACAGATGCCATACATATTGCATTTGGAAGATAAATTCAGAAAGTTTTTTAACGAACATTTGATATGTGAACCATGAGTGACCCGGCAGACGTCAATACGGTAATCGAATTATTTCCATACCCGTCCCAGCATGGCATCGTCGACTGTGGCAGTCGCTTCCCGTATTCTCTCCCGGAGCTCTGCTACATCACGTGGTAGAGACGGTACATACACCAGATCTTTAACATGTCTCCACAGAAAAAAAGTCACACGGAGTGAGATTTGGTGATCTGGGAGGCCATTTCAGGAAACAGCTGTCCCCTACTGTAGCACGGTCGATCCATCGATGCGGTAGCTCCGTGTTCAGGTACCCACGAACATCAAGATGAAAATAGGGTGGAGCTCCTTCCTGCTGAAAGATGAACGGAGAGTCCGATTGCATTTGAGGCATCAGCCATTGCTGCAACATGCCCAAGTAGGAATATCTGCACTAGCTCCAATTCTAATGGTTTCATAGACAGCTTCTGTCGCAGGACTTTCCACACTGTCATTGGAGCCATTGCGAGTTCACGGGATGCACGACGCACCGATTTCTTTGGACTCCTTATGAATGTCTCTCGTACGCAATCTACCGGGTGATCAAAAAGTCAGTATCAAAAAGTCAGAATAAATCACGGAATAATGCAGATAGAGAGGTACAAATTGACACACATGCTTGGAATGACATGGGGTTTTATTAGAAGCAAAAAAAAAAAAAAAAAAAAATACAAACGTTCAAAAAATGTCCGACAGATGGCGCTTCATCTGATCAGAATAGCAATAATTAGCATAACAAAGTAAGACAAAGCAAAGATGATGTTCTTTACAGGAAATGCTCAATATGTCCACCATCATTCCTCAACAATAGCTGTAGTCGAGGAATAATGTTGTGAACAGCACTGTAAAGCATGTCCGGAGTAATGGTGAGCATTGGCGTCGGATGTTGTCATTCAGCATCCCTAGAGATGTCGGTCGATCACGATACACTTGCGACTTCAGGTAACCCCAAAGCCAATAATCGCACGGACTGAGGTCTGGGGACCTGGGAGGCCAAAAGCATGACGAAAGTGCCGGCGGAGCACACGATCATCACCAAACGACGCGCGCAGGAGATCTTTCACGCGTCTAGCAATATGAGGTGTTTTTTTTTTTTTTTTGTTCTAATAAAACCCCATGTCATTCCAAGCATGCGTGTCAATTTTTACCCCTCTATCTACATTATTCCGTGGTTTATTAAGTTTTCAAATTTATACTGACTTTTTGATCACCCGGTACATTCACTTCACTCACACTGGGACGTCCGCTTCTCTTTGCCGGACACAAGCAAGCCGTCGTAACAAATTTGTTGTGCCGGTGCTCGTAACTTTTAAGGTATGCGTTTTAGAGCACATGTTTGCAGGACATTTTTTTCTTATTTTGGTCCACACTACCACTTCGCAAAATATGGAAAGCAAAGGTCTTGTAGTAGAAGAGATTTGTTTCGTAGTATCGAAGATGAAAAATTGCTCGTAGCTCTTAAGGTATACATGTTCGACCTTATGTTTACTGAGACTTTTTTGCTTCTGGTATCGTGCACTTTCAACTGTATGCTTTTACCCCATTAATTATGATACGACCTGTATATATATGATTCGAGAGAGGATGTTAAATTTCTGTATGGTATTCGGCAGTGTGGCTTGGTCTTAGGTCCCGAAACACGTTGATAAAATTGTTGGCTCACTGCCTGCACATTCTAGTGACGTGGTTGACACACTGAACAAATTCGCAGCTCGTGGTCGTGCGGTAGCGTTCTCGCTTCCCACGCTTGGGTTCCCGGGTTCGATTCCCGGCGGGGTCAGGGATTTTCTCTGCCTCGTGATGACTGGGTGTTGTGTGCTGTCCTTAGGTTAGTTAGGTTTAAGTAGTTCTAAGTTCCAGGGGACTGATGACCACAGATGTTAAGTCCCATAGTACTCAGAGCCATTTGAACAATGAACAACATAAATAAGAGACAAATTGCACTTCATACTTTTGGTAGTATTACAGGTCAACTAAATATAGGAATAAATACCAGCTAGTACGTATTTGAGTGGTGTCTGTTCTGTTGGACATGTGCGACGAACAGGCACCACTCAGACTCATACATTTCCGAAAAAGAGGGTACGGCTCTCCGGCGTTTGTTTCAGTGCGGATGCACAATTATCGTCCGAACTCCTACAGGAATCAGAATTTGCAAGCAGAGAGTTTCATGGACGAAGGACGCTGCATTGAATCGTGCGATAAGTTGGAAATTTGAGTCGTCCAGAGACCGTGTCCGGATGGCCGAAGCTGTTAAGAATACCCCTCATGAGAAGCGGTAAATCCTGGTTCGAGTCCCGTTCCAGCACAGATTTTCAAATTTCGCCACTGCCTCACCCTGTGCGTCCTAGCAGCCACGATTTCCCACCCATCATCTTCATTTCCTTCCCCATCATATAGTTCATGTTTACATAAATACCAACGTGTTGTTTTCGAACATATTTAAGTGACAGCTTCTCATTCACTCGCCTGCTCATAGAAGCAGCGGTGAATCTTACTCCCACAGTATTTTTATACAAATAATAAGTAATGTAACTAACAAATTTGCTTGAAATTGCTCAGTTGTTCCTGAGCTATGCTTCAATATCACCCCCTTTCCGTTTCCACTACTATGGGATGTATGTGGTTCTTAACCCCACACTACGTCTTTCCAGATACTGAGTACTCAGTAGACACACGATTATATATGGAATTGAACTCTCATGTATAAAACAGTTTCAAACTTCTGATTACATTAAAAATGAACGAATGTAGTAATTATTTGATGTCAAGCGCGTAAGCGAGAAAAAGTTTAGAAAAGTTTGAAGCTATGTTTAAAGTTTGTTGGAAGTCGTTAAGTGCTCCCATTATCAAACACTGGGTGAGAGTAATTTGCGCTTCGTTTTAAGAGAATATATTTTTTCACGAATCTCGGTGTTTATGGCGTCATATCTGCTTAACTACGCATTGTAAAATGGCTCTGAGCACTATGGGACTTAACTTCTGAGGTCATCAGTCCCCTAGAACTTAGAACTACTTAAACCTAACTAACCTAAAGACATCACACACATCCATGCCCGAGCCAGGATTCGAACCTGCGACAGTAGCGGTCGCGCGGTTCCAGACTGAAGCGCCAAGAACCGCTCGGCCACACCGGCCGGCAACTACGCATCGTACAATGATATAATTTTGCAGGTACATTCAGTAGTATATATGGATACGGTCTGCAACATCTGTTGCGAACAGGGCTAGTAATAAAAAAGTAATAAATTAAAACGTCATGCATGATCCTCCAGTTTTACTGCATGAACAGCGAAAATGTATCAAGCGATAAACTTTTTTCCTTTCATCATTTGACGTGCCTGCCAGAGAGAAGTACTTTCGTAAAGGTTTAAAATTATGTGTTAAGTTTGTTGCAAGTCACTAAATCAGGGCCGGCCAGAAATTATGCACGCGTGCGGTGCTCCTGCACATGTGCAACTTCCGGGTCGCAGCGTGCACGCCGCAGCCGTCAGCGTTTCATGTAATGCATGTTTCTACGCACAGATGTCGCTTTATCCACTTGCTGGGATACTCTGTACCGCCGCATTCTAGTACTCTTTCCACAGCTTGCAAGCCAACCATGGGAAGGTATTTAACGTATTAAACATTTAAAATACTGTCACAGTCTACTCATTGAGACGCCTACTTTTATGTTAACAGTTTAACCCAGTAAGACAAGTAACACAGTTAACAACCGTGGGTTTTTATTAAGGTAGCTTGACTGACGGCACGTAAATACGCGTAATGTCTTTGATCTAGTATTTAAGAAAGCGAGCACTTAGCGACTACGATCCTTATTCATGACTTCAAATAACAAACTAATGCAAGGTTTCCTAATTCTCGGTGCCCTCAGATACACTCGCATAATTTCTGTCTCAATCACTTCTGAACAGAATGATAACCGCAGACCTCTCGATGATCACCTGTTATTTCAATACCATTATTGCTATATCTTTCATAAGTTCCGTCTGAAATGTACCACATTAACAGGGAAGTGGAGCCGCCGCCGTTCATATCTAATAACAGATGTCGCTGTCGCACACGTGCGAACATGTGCAGCATTTCTGCACGTCTGCACACTGTGCAGCGTTTGGCCAGCCCTGCACTAAATGCTCTCATTCTCATGTACTGGATGACTACATAATGGGTAATCGCCCGTCGTGAGCTACACTGCTTTTTCAACCCCACTCCTTTAATAGACAGGTGGTTCTTATCCCCACAGCTATTCTTTCTAGACAGTAAGTGATGTGTGTACCACGTTTGGTTGAAATCAGTCCAGGGGTTTAGAAGGAGATGTGAAATATGCGAACATACACTGATCAGCCAGAACATTATGACCATCCACCTAACAGCCGGTATGTACACCTCTGGCACGGATACCAGAGGCGACGCGTCGTAGCATGGAAGCAATGAGGCCATGGTAGTTTGCTGGAGGGAGTTGGCACCACATCTGCACACACAAGTCACGTAATTCCCGTAAATCCGGGGAGGTGGGCGATGAGCTCTGGCGCCACGTTAAATCACATTAGAGATGTGTTCGACTGGTTTCAGATCTAGCGACTTGGGGGCCAGCACATCAATTGGAACTCGCCAATGTGTTTCTTGAACCACTCCATCACACTCCTGGCCTTGTAACGTGGAGCATTATCTTGTTGAAAAATATCACTACCGCCTGGAAACGTGATTGTCATGAAGGGGTGTACGTGGTTTGCAACCGGTGTACGATACTGCCTGGCAACTATAGTGCTTTGCACGAGCTCCACTGGACCCATGGATGCCCGCGTGAATGCTCCCCAGAGGATAATGGAGCTGCCGCCAGCTTGTCTCCGTCCCGCAGTACAGGTGTCAAGGAGCTGGTCCTCTGGAAGATGACGGATTTCCCCCCCCCCCTCGCCCCCTCGGCCACGTCGGCATGAAGAAGAAGAAGGTATCGGGGTTCATTAGACCATGCAACGCTCGGCTAGTGTGCCAACGTCCATTGCCGATGGTCAGGTGCCCATTTCAGTCGTAGTTGCCGATGTTATGTCAATATTGGCACATGCATGGGTCGTTAGCTGCGGAAACCCATTGTTAGGAGTGTTCGGTGCACTGTGTGTTCAGACACACTTGTTCTCTGCAGAGCATTAAAGTGTGATGTTTGTTCCGCCGCAGTTCGCCGCCTGTCCTGTTTTACCAGTCTGCCCATCCTATGACGTCCGACATGTAATGTGGGGTGGCCGCCCAACTCCACGACGTTTGGACGTGGTTTCACGTTGGTTTCGCCACATGTTAAGGACACTCACCACAGCACTCGTCGAACGCCCGACAAGTCGTGCAGTTCCCGAAATGCTCGTGCCGAGCCTCCGGGCCATCACAATCTGCCCTCGCTCAAACTCAGATAGATCGGACACCTTCCCCATACTACACACGGACAGCACTGACACTAAATGCATGCACCGTGGTGTGTCTGATTAGCCGCCATTCCTCACCAGGTGCCGCTGCTATTGCCTGGACGAATTGCACGAATTTATATCGACAGTAGGTCGTTGGTAATAATTTTCTGGCTGATCAGTGTACGTACACCTGTATTATTTTTATAGATACAAACCACCTTTTCTTGCAACGAGAGAAAACGGTTTTTATTTACGGAACAAATACACTCCTGGAAATGGAAAAAAGAACACATTGACACCGGTGTGTCAGACCCACCATACTTGCTCCGGACACTGCGAGAGGGCTGTACAAGCAATGATCACACGCACGGCACAGCGGACACACCAGGAACCGCGGTGTTGGCCGTCGAATGGCGCTAGCTGCGCAGCATTTGTGCACCGCCGCCGTCAGTGTCAGCCAGTTTGCCGTGGCATACGGAGCTCCATCGCAGTCTTTAACACTGGTAGCATGCCGCGACAGCGTGGACGTGAACCGTATGTGCAGTTGACGGACTTTGAGCGAGGGCGTATAGTGGGCATGCGGGAGGCCGGGTGGACGTACCGCCGAATTGCTCAACACGTGGGGCGTGAGGTCTCCACAGTACATCGATGTTGTCGCCAGTGGTCGGCGGAAGTTGCACGTGCCCGTCGACCTGGGACCGGACCGCAGCGACGCACGGATGCACGCCAAGACCGTAGGATCCTACGCAGTGCCGTAGGGGACCGCACCGCCACTTCCCAGCAAATTAGGGACACTGTTGCTCCTGGGGTATCAGCGAGGACCATTCGCAACCGTCTCCATGAAGCTGGGCTACGGTCCCGCACACCGTTAGGCCGTCTTCCGCTCACGCCCCAACATCGTGCAGCCCGCCTCCAGTGGTGTCGCGACAGGCGTGAATGGAGAGACGAATGGAGACGTGTCGTCTTCAGCGATGAGAGTCGCTTCTGCCTTGGTGCCAATGATGGTCGTATGCGTGTTTGACGCCGTGCAGGTGAGCGCCACAATCAGGACTGCATACGACCGAGGCACACAGGGCCAACACCCGGCATCATGGTGTGGGGAGCGATCTCCTACACTGGCCGTACACCACTGGTGATCGTCGAGGGGACACTGAATAGTGCACGGTACATCCACACCGTCATCGAACCCATCGTTCTACCATTCCTAGATCGGCAAGGGAACTTGCTGTTCCAACAGGACAATGCACGTCCGCATGTATCCCGTGCCACCCAACGTGCTCTAGAAGGTGTAAGTCAACTACCCTGGCCAGCAAGATCTCCGGATCTGTCCCCCATTGAGCATGTTTGGGACTGGATGAAGCGTCGTCTCACGCGGTCTGTACGTCCAGCACGAACGCTGGTCCAACTGAGGCGCCAGGTGGAAATGGCATGGCAAGCCGTTCCACAGGACTACATCCAGCATCTCTATGATCGTCTCCATGGGAGAATAGCAGCCTGCATTGCTGCGAAAGGTGGATATACACTGTACTAGTGCCGCCATTGTGCATGCTCTGTTGCCTGTGTCTATGTGCCTGTGGTTCTGTCAGTGTGATCATGTGATGTATCTGACCCCACGAATGTGTCAATAAAGTATCCCCGTCCTGGGACAATGAATTCACGGTGTTCTTATTTCAATTTCCAGGAGTGTATTTCTGTGCTTTCTGCGGAGGATGGCCACGCAAAAAAACTCATTAAGTACATCCATTTTTGTAATATGTATGGATGTATGGATTTGAAAATAACAGCTGCACAATTTATGATATTTATGCAGGTACTGTCATCTTGTCGTGGACACAGTGTATTTTGAGCATATCTTAAGCTTAACACTCACGTTCGTGGTAGAGCTAACAATCTTGTTTAAAGCCATTTATTTCCTGTAATCAGATCTGTTTTCCTTCCACTGTTGTGTAAGCCGATGAAATTTTCCCATGCATTCTGTAATCTGCAATATTACATACAATAGCTCTAGATGCCCTTGGCAGATTTGCGACAGTAATTACGGATACACCAATTAACTGGGGACTGACAATTTGCCCTCGTTGTACGCCCGACATGGCAGTAAATGAGTTAAAAATACCAACGATCACGGATGTTCTTGCGACGCAGGACACTATACTACGGCAATTATACTATTTTGTCTGTTCTCTGTATTTCATTTGACATATACGGCAGTGGCAGGTGTTAGGGGATACACCTGTATTTCTTACTGAAAGGAAACAAAAGAGAACAATCAAACATGACAGTATGAAATGCCAGAATGAAAATAACTATGAAAAAGTAATAATAATACACATATAATAAAAGCATGAACTTAATTTTGCATATCTTAAAAAACGTATGGGAAGAGGAAAGTGTCGCCTAGTGTAAACCACCCCAGCATTCGCGTAGAATGATTTGAGAAAACCGTAGGAACTCAGGTCATGATGGTTGGATCAGAAAAAAAGCATGTAGTCGCATAAAATGAACAGCTTTCTTATTTCGCAATGTATTTTGGTGCATTAGAATTGTGATAACATTACCAAACAATCCGAAGAAATCATATGTGAACAGTACTGGGTGCTAGTAATTAATATGAATCCCCATACCGTAGTTACGTAGACTTAAATAAAGTATTCATGCAGGAACTAGAAGAAACTTGTCGCGATGGAAGCCTTCAACTCATGTTTGTAACCTGAGGTTCGACATGAACTGCCTCTAACTGCTTTGGAAGTATATCTAAAAACAATTTTGTTTGAATTGCATCTCCAAAGTAAAATTGAGTAGACCTGAAGTTTTCATTCGAGGAATGGAAGATATTTGACAAGAGAAAAACTTTCACTTAGGTTTGAAAAGAAACGGTTTGCCTTCCCTTCCCTTCTGCTCATCTCGTAAACAAAAAGAAAATATGTGTTGCAGAGTATAGCATATTTATTTTAACAGTAGTTAAAGATATATTTGAAGCATAACCGTTCCTCTGTCTTGTCTTCATTTAGTAGATGCAGTTTTGTCTTTTAAATAGGTTCGTTTTGTAGACAACTCATTTACTGTTACTTGTATACAATATTAATTACATGCTGTAATGGCGATTTCTCATGTTGTTACAATTTCTCTATACTTAGGTACAAATTATACGAAGGCTTTCACACATATTTAATATTCCTATTTCCGATATGCTTTTCTGAGCATTTTCATGAAGTTCAATGTAGGATGAGACATTTCAAGTTCGCATTATATCTTTATACGTTACAGATATCGATCATGATTTCGCCAAAATCAAGTCACATCGATCTCATAAAATAGCCGAAAATCCGTTTTACCTCCCGTATTAACCATTGAGACACAATCATGGAATTAAAAAAATGGAATTTGGTCCCTGGTGGAAGATAAAGTTGATTAAATGACTAATTATCCGGCAAGTTTACGGATCTTTCAAAGGTAATATGACTCATCGAAATAAGAAATATTTGACAATTTGTACATTGTTCTTAAGAGAGTTTCAATGAATTGCTGTGGAAGCAATGCCTACATAGATCAGATTTGTTTGGAGGTACGCCGAAGTTCACTAGCTCTATGTTGCACCTTAAAAAATGTCATTGTGGACTCTTAATGATTTTTAGTAGTGGAGCATTTTGTTTTCACGTAGATTATGCTCAGTTAATCTTGTCCTAATAAGAGTTGGAGAAAGTGGGAGTTTTGGTCAGAGAAAACGTATTCACAGCTAGAATTTTAGTAACGAAATAACATAAGAAGCGCTCTTGCACTTCCCGCAATAAATTTACATGCAGTCTCTCCTCATATTTCCATGCAAATGACTCACGAATAACATGATATAAATGAATTTCTTCAATTCCCAACAACCTTGATCTATGAATTTCTCCACTTGCCAACAAACATGATCTATGTTGTATTATAGGCTCTGAGAATACTTCCAATCTGTTCAGTTTCTTTACAATTGATCTGAATTGTTTGTTCCACTTGAGGCACTTAAGTAACATTACCCATAGACATTTAATTATGGACTGAGCCCCTGGCTTTCCTTGCTCTTTGTTAAAATCTATGTTATAAAAATTTTAAGATGTATGGTTGCAAGGCATTACAATAGAAATTTAACTGACAACTACGTGATTCTGGGTATTCGTCAAAGTCACACACTAAGGTGATAAAAGCCGTGGGATAGCGACATGCACATATAAAGATGGCTGTAGTATCGCGTACTCAAGGTATAAAAGATCAGTGCATGGGTGGAGCTGTCATTTGAACTTAGCTGATTCACTTGAAAAGGTTACCGCCGTGATTATAGCTGCACGACAGGAATCAACAGACTTCGAACGTGGAATGGTAGTTCGAGATAGACGCATGAGACATTCCATTTGGGAAATCGTTAGGTACTTCAATAGTCAGAGCTCCACAGTGTCAAGAGTGCGCCGAGAATACCAAATGTCAGGTATTACCTTTCACCATGTCGCCGATGGCATTCACTTAACGACCGAGAGCAGCGGCGTTTGCATAGAATTGTCAGTGTTAACAGACGAGCAACACTGCCTGAAATAACCGCAGAAATCAATGTGGGACGTACGATGAACGTATCGGTTAGGACACTGCGACGAAATTTGGCGTGCCTTTGCTAACAGCACGATGTCACCTGCAGCGCCTCTTCTCCTCCTGGCCACATCAGTTGGATCCTAGACTACTGGAAAATCCTGACCTGGTCGAATGAGTCCCGATTTTAGTTGGTAAGAGGTGATGGCAATTTTCTAGTGTGGCGCAAATCCCACTAAACCATGGAACCAAATTGTCAACAAAGCACTGAGCAAACTAATGGCGCCTCCATGATTGTGTGGGCTGTGTTTACATGGAATGGACTAGGTCCCCCGGTCCAACTGAACCGATCATTGACTGGAAATGCTTATGTTCGCCTATTTGGAGACATTTGCAGCCATTCATGGACTTCAGGTTCCCAAACAACTATTTCATGTCACCGGCCAGTATGTTCGCGATTGGTTTGAAGAACATTCTGGACAAGTCGTAATTCGAGCGAATAATTTGGCCAGCCATATCGCCCGACATGAATCCCACCTGACTTTTATGGGACATAATCGAGAGATCAGTTCATACACAACATTCTGCACTGGCAACACTTAAGCAGTTACAGACGGCTTTAGAGGCAGCATCGCTCAATATTTCTGCATGGGATTTCCAGCGACATGTTGAGTCCATGTTACGTCGAGATGCACTACGCCTGGAAAACCGAGGTCTGACACGATGTTAGGAGGGATCCCCTGATTTTTGTCACCATAACATAGGTGGCATCACAAATAAAGTAAACCATGCAGTTAGCGGTCATCCACATTTCTTTCATTTTACCGCCACTAATGTCTCAAGCATTTTTTTTCAATACTTATCCTTTGTGATCGAAATTTTGGTGTGGAAAAGTATCATTTAGTACTCCAGAATAGGTATGACTGTCTGTCTCCAGTTCGTTACCCGGTCTTCGGAGAAAAATGCGGTTTACAACATAACATAGGTTTCCCTGCTTTCTCGCAGGTAACTGATGTAGCTTCGCAAACAACGTTTGTAGTTCCCGGTGGTGGGTTCGACAATTCGCTGGCGCTGTACACATTGTCTAAGACGACGAAAATGGTTCTACAACGTGACAAGTGAATGAGCCGTACTTGTCGATAATGGTACAATAGAAATCTGGATACAACCGGGGTCTGATCTACAAAGAGTGTCACCATGCTTTCTCAAAGCATTCAGAAGTAACGAACGAAGATCGTGAACGTTCTACCATCCGACTAGCGTTTTAAGGTGGATCAGATCTTCAGTACTGAGAGATGCACCTATCTCGCATATACATTTCTCAGATATATGTGTCTACAGTTAAAATGGAACATACAAGTTATTCTTGCAACGAAGAAAACGGCAACGAGCCACAATTAATTATGCTATTTATTTACACCAGTGGTGCCGTTACCGGTTTCGTATCGACGGGTTCTTCTTCAGACGGCTGTTCACTTCTATATACCCACTTGTTGAAGTTTACATGAGATTTTGCCTCATTATTCCACGTGGTAAAAGATTCTTGGTATGGTGGCCACACAGCAAAAAACGATATTAGAAACTACCTGTTTAAACTTAACCATCCCTAATAACAATCGAACAGTGCTTACAATGTTTCTAATTTGAGATATGTGGTATGTTGTGATGTCATGCTCTTCGACACTGAGTCAGTGAAAAGCGGGTTGCACTAGTATCTGTATGACAATTGCAGCTTCAACTTGTAGCGCTACACATTGGAACCTGCAACATCCCCGGACCTCATCCCATTCTTTCTCTGGAGCTACATGAAAGTCGCGGTGTATTCTACCCCAGTTGACTTGGAGGCAGAATTGGTTGCTAGAATTCTTTCAGAGCTACGAAAATACAGAACACACCAAAAATTTTCCAGCGAACGAGGGACTCCCTGCTCGTCGATACCGCCTCTGCGCTGAGGTTAATGGTGCTCATTTTGTAAAGTAATAGTGATCAGAACAATAAAGCAATGAAAAACATTTAACACAGTTTTATTCTCAACCACGCAAAATGCGACTTAACTTCTAAGGTCATCAGTCGCCTAGAACTTAGAACTGATTAAACCTAACTAACCCAAGGACACCACACACATCCATGCCCGAGGCAGGATTCGAACCTGCGACCGTAGCGGTCGCTCGGTTGCAGACTGTAGCGCCTAGAACCGCACGGCCACTCCGGCCGGCTCAACCACGCTCAATAACCTCCTGCGTACTCAATACTCCAACAATATGTTGCTTTACAAAATATATTTGTTTTTGTCTCCAACATCATCCCTGCTAGTTTGGCCACTGAATCTTTGAACAGCCTATATGCGAATAAAAAGTTCTACATTTCCGTTGCGACCCTTCGCTACTGGCATATCCACCGACAATGATGTCGAGCCCTCAGGAGTAGTGGAAATGAACTGAGGATGTATATCTTTATACACAGGCGTTGTGTCTTTTTCTATCGTCATTTACAACGAATATAGCTGGTTCCAAGATATCCTGAAAACTGAAAGTTACGCGACGATGACGTTCTATGTGACTCCTCATATCTTAGGCGGTGGACAGATCAAAAGATATCTTAGAGCACGACCACGGCAGTATCACAGAAAGATACATTAGATCCTTAGATGTGTTTCTGAGAGAGACCCAACATTTGGCAGCTATTGTTTGTGACTTACTGCTTTATTTTTACTTTCTATGAGTGTTTCGATAGGTAGGGTTAAGGGTAAGAACTTTTTAGTGCGGCTTCATGTAGAAGTGAGCACTATTTTTATCAGAAGAAATGAATACGGTTGAGATCGTTGCGGGATCTTGATGAAAACATCAAATTCTGTCGTCCGGCTTCATACGGCCATTGTGAGCTGTGCCGATGATGAAGTGGCAGAACGGTCTCCTAAGATCGAAAGCGCGTTGTGGAGCTTCCCACACTCTCGTATTGCCGTTGTGGCCTCCCATTTGGCATCAGGTGTTCACCGAATGGTGGCTGGCGTGTCGTACCCAGAGCTGGATCTATTGTGCAGGAAATGTATGTAGTAAATCACCGATATGCAAGATTCATACGTCCGTCAATTACATTTATGACATTGCCTTAGGGTGTTAGTGACACAGAGCCAATGGACCTTGCCACTTCTGATCGAGCTGCGGCCTACCCTTCGTTGAGGTACGGGCAGCCACAGAGGAGAAAAAAGGTGACGTTGGTTTTAAGAAGCTCGAACACTAAACGCGTGTTAACCCCTCTTAGCCTAAATAGCACCATGGGAGGTAAAAGTACCCAATGTACACTCCATATACCACGTGGAAATTTTTTGGAAGAGATCTTCCTGGGAACAATAGAAACCGTAGGTTGCAGGTCGTCGTTCATATCGGCGTCAACAATAACTGTAGCCTGCAACTGAGATATTCAGTCTCCTTTGGATATTACAATTTATTGTCGATGGGTGTCAGATTGCAAGCATTCATTATCAAGTTCCCAACAAAAAAACTTAAATGTAAGGTTACTGAAAATGTTCAAATGCTACAAGAAATCTACATACAAAATCGATTTGGTAGACTGCTTGCAAATAGTGAGAAACCTGTTAATTTGTCATGGAGATTTCACGAATTTACAGATGTTTTCCAAAGAGCTGATGTTTTATTACGTTGGGAGGTATTTACATGGCGTCCATTTCTTGGTGCGTCCTTAAGTATTGAAGCTGAGTGCCTGCTTACAGTTTTTTACTACAGTATGCTCTCAAAGATGGAATGAAAGCCTCTCATTGTGCACTCTTACTGTTAATTGAAAGATGAGTCAGGTTTTCTCCCTTTGGCAGCAAAAATTTCCATGAATGCCAATAGACAGGGCGAGTGTAGAATGAATGGTTTATCTTAGACCCCCTGTCCACAAACAGACCTCCTGAACTTATCGAATCAGTTAACGCAGAGGAAAATATCAGTTATCATAAGGCTGTGACAGTGTCTGTGATGACTGATCAAACAAGGGAATGTTCATAAAGGTGGGAAGATATATTTGCTCAGCAAGGGTGATAGGATACAAATTTCAGAATATCTCAGCAGTCAGCATCAAATATTCGGTGATGAGGAAGAAGATGTGGAGAACAAATGGAAAAAATTAAAAGGCATCGTTCAATATGCCCTAGACAAGTATATTCCGAGTAAGGTTTTAAGGATGGGAAAGATACACCATGGTTTAATAGCCGCGTTAGAAAAGCGAGACGTAAACAAAGAGCACTTCAACTCAGATTCAAGAGAAGTAAAAACCTAGCTGACAAACAAAACCTGAACGAAGATAAATGAATGTAAGGAGAGCAATGAGAGAAGCGTTCAATGGTTTTGAAAGTAAGACGTTGTCTACCGACCTGAGTAAAAACCCCAAGAGATTTTGGTCGTATGTAAAATCAGTAAGTGGGTCAAAAACATCTATTCATTCTCTCAGCGACCGCATCGGCACCGAAACGGAAGATAACAGAGAGAAGACCGAAATACTGAATTCGGTCTTCCGAAATTGTTTTACCGCGGAAGATCGTAACACTGTTCCTCCTTTCAATCGTCGTACGAACATCGAAATGACAGATATTCAAATAACCGATCGCGGAATTGAAAAGCCGCTACAATCGTTTAGTAGTGGAAAGGCTTCAGGACCAGATGAGATACCTACAAGATTCTATAAAAATTATGAGAAAGAACTTGCTCCCCTTCTAGCAGTAATTTATCGTAGATCCCTTGAGCAACCAAAGGTACCTAACGACTGGAAAAAAGCGCAGGCCATTCCCGTTTTTAAGAAAGGCCGTAAGACAGACTCTCACAATTATAGACCTATATCGTTGCAGTCAATTTGTTGTAGAATTCATTCTCTCAGCGACCGCATCGGCACCGAAACGGAAGATAACAGAGAGAAGACCGAAATACTGAATTCGGTCTTCCGAAATTGTTTTACCGCGGAAGATCGTAACACTGTTCCTCCTTTCAATCGTCGTACGAACATCGAAATGACAGATATTCAAATAACCGATCGCGGAATTGAAAAGCCGCTACAATCGTTTAGTAGTGGAAAGGCTTCAGGACCAGATGAGATACCTACAAGATTCTATAAAAATTATGAGAAAGAACTTGCTCCCCTTCTAGCAGTAATTTATCGTAGATCCCTTGAGCAACCAAAGGTACCTAACGACTGGAAAAAAGCGCAGGCCATTCCCGTTTTTAAGAAAGGCCGTAAGACAGACTCTCACAATTATAGACCTATATCGTTGCAGTCAATTTGTTGTAGAATTATGAAACATGTTTTATGCTCAATAATTATGATGTTTTCGAAAAATGAACATCTCCTCTCTAAAATCAATATGGATTCTGAAAACAGATACCCTGCGAAACTCAAGTCGCTCTGTTCCTCCATGAGATCCACAGCACAGTGGACAACGGCTCTCAGGTTGATGCCGTGTTCCTTGATTTCAGTAAGGCATTTGACACCGTCCCACACTGCCGTTTAATGAAAAAAATACGAGCTTAAGGAGTATCAGAGTTGACCTGCGATTGGATTCAAGACTTTCTTGGAGATAGAACTCAACATGTCGTTCTTAACAGAACTAAATCGAAGGATGTGAAGGTGATATCCGAAGTACCTCAGGGAAGTGTGATAGGACCGTTGCTATTTACAATATATATAAATGATTTAATAGAAAGCATCGCATGCTCATTAAGGCTGTTTGCAGATGATGCAGTTGTCTATGCCAAAGTAGAAACGCCAGGCGATAGTAAGAATTTGCAGAACGGCCTGTAAAGAACTGATGAATGGTGCAGGCTCTGGCAGTTGACCCTGAACATAAATAAATGTAACATATTGCGCATACATAGGAAAATAAATCCACTCCCGTACAGCTTCACTATTGGTAGCGAAGAGCTGGAGACAGAATAGGCGTAACTATCCAGAGCGACCTTAAGTGGAATGACCATATAAAACAGGTAGTGGGAAAAGCAGACACCAGACTCAGATTCATCGGAAGAATCTTGAGGAATTGTAACTCATCCATGAAAGAAGTGGCTTATAAGGCACTTGTTCGCCCGATTCTTGAGTATTGTTCATCTATCTGAGATCCCTATCAGGTAGGACTGATAGAGAAAATAGAGAAGATAGCTGGCGAGAGAGCGTTACGGAGATGCTAAGCAAAATCCACTGGCAGACGTTACAAGAGAGGCGTTGTGCATCATGGAGAGGTTTACAATTGAAATTTCGGGACAGTACTTTTCAAGAGGAGTCGGACAACATATTACTTCCCCCCACATACATCTCGCGTATTGACCACGCGGAGAAAATTCGAGAAATTAGAGCCAATACAGAGGTTTACCGAAATCATTCTTCCCACACACTATTCGCTAGTGGAACCGGGTTGGAGGGATCAGATAATGGTACCGAAAGTACCCTCCGCCACACACCATCAGGTGGCTTGCGGAGTATGATGTAGATGTATTTCGTCTTTCAAGGTCAACTGTAGTGAAAAACAATATGTAGGCCTTTATGTTCAATACTCATACGAAGTTCCGACAATTAACCCAGACTTCTTCTTCAGGTACTGTGAACCGTATTGCTGTATGCACTCGCTACGTGGACACCAATCACACTGTGAAGTATTGCTAGTGTTGCGTCCCTATTTACAGCCGAGTTCGGCTTCCGGCGCCCGCTACCGCGATTCACGCTCATTTGTTTTCTGGAGCCCACACTGTATTCCCGAAACGCGTATTCGCTCCGCTATTTATAGCCGGATTCGACTCCCGGCGCCTGCTACGGTCCTCGATATTCATTTGTTTTCCGTGAAAAGAACATACTCAGGCATTTTTCAGGTCTAATTCATGAGATGGCCGGCGAGATCATGACAAATTTAGTTGTGTATCCATTAGTGTGTTTCACGTGATAACAGTACGAACTCCAAAAACTACATGAGCATCAATAGGCTTAGTTAGCATCAGGAGCTGCTATTCGTTAACATTATTTACGAGCACTTTACGAAAACGATTCTGTAAGTAGATTTTTTGTAGAATTTTAACATTGTCGGTAACCTTGGATTTTGCCTTTATGTAGGAAACTTAATAATGATGTTCGCAGCAACAGTGATAGACAATAAATTGTTACATGTCAGTGCGACTGTATACTACACTGAAGCGCCAAAGAAACTGGTATAGGCATACGTATTCAAATACAGAGATATGTAAACAGGCAGAATACGGCGCTGAGGTCGGCAACGCATTTTTAAGACAATAAGTGTCTGGCGCAGTGTTAGATCGGTTACTGCTGCTACAATGGCAGGTTATCAAGATTTGAGTTTGAACGTGGTTTTATAGTCGGCCCACGAGCGATGGAGTACAGCATCTCCGAGGTAGCGATGAAGTGGGGATTTTCCCGTACGACCATTTCACGAGTGTACCGTAAATCCGGTAAAACATCGCTGCCGCCGGAAAAAGATCCTACAAGAACGGGACCAACCATGAGTGAAGAGAATCGTTCAACGTGACAGAAATGCAACCCTTCCGCAAACTGCTGCAGATTTCAGTGCTGGGCCATCAACAAGTATCAGCGAACCATTCAACGAAGCATCATCGATATGGACTTTCGGAGCCGAAGGCCCACTCGTGTACACTTGACGACTGCACGACACGAAGCATTACGCCTGGCCTGTGCCCGTCAACACTCCTCTGAGTTTAAACACTTCCGCTGGCCACCAAAATCTCCATAATAAACATTATTGAGCACATCTGGGATGCCTTGCAATTTGCTGTTCAGAAGAGACCTGCACCCTCTCTTACTCTTACGGATTTATGGACAGCCCTGCAAGATTTATTGTGTCAATTCCCTCCAGCACTACTTCAGACGTTAGTTAAGTCTATGCCACGTCGTGTTGCAGCACTTCTGCGTGCTCACGGGGGCCCTACACGATATTAGGCAGGCGTACCAGTGTATATACTATATTCTGATCACTTGCTTTAGTTCCGTGACTCCATAGCAAATATTACCAGACAATAATTGAGACTACTGAAAGTGGGTAGAGCTTCAGTGTATGACAGATTTCGATTAGATTTCACAAAGCATACGATACGGAATTAATTCTGTTTCTTACTCGTATTTACCGAGAATCTCTCGTGTCAGTTGATAAGTGTGCAAGTCACTCCAGTTTATAAAAGAGGTCAAAAGAACGGATGTATGAAATTACAACGAACAGACGGATATTCTCAACTTCCTTCTATTGCATTACGCTTGATCATATGCTACGCCCTAATATTGTAACACTGTTGGTGTAAAAGATGTTTCTTTCAAAGACTCAGCACTGATTCAAGAAAAAACACTCGTGTAAAGCCCAACCCGCTTACTTCACACAAAGGTGTTAGGGATAGACGCAGCTCAACAGGTAAATTTCGTCTTCATACAATTCTGATTGTTGTTCGCGACTCTACCTCATTGTCACTGATAATCAGCTGTGCATACGGAAAATCTCTGTAAAAATGTTATCACCTGGAAGAATTTTTGACTAACAAGACAGTACATCGTAATGGCCATTGAATGCTCAATAGAAAAAAAAATAAAAGTGTTTTTTTTTCTTCCAAGTAAGTGTGATTAATCGCTAATGTAATCAATACAAGTAAACGTCATATCAGATGGGATCAACAGCAGTCTCAAACCGATGACTCATTATACTTTTACCTACAAGAAAGTACCGTAGCTAGGGCATCGTAAGTAGGGGAACAGTGTATGTTCTGACAGGAATTTCACTGACATCAGCATCAGCATTCCTGGAATTGATGACATCAGCATCTGTTTTCTCAGAATCGCAAATGTCAGCATCCAGTACTTGGGCAATGGTATTATTCCCAAAATTACACATTAGCTGTTCTGTAAGCTTTTCGTTAGTGGACACCACATGGAAGTGTGTTGCAAACACCATTGAAAAAGGCGCTTATACATTCTAGCACAGGAATAAACACATGTCTACTGATAACTTTGTTCACTCCTGGACTTTTAATTTGACATTTAAATTTATTACATATCTTTACTCTACAACTGGAGGTAATCCACATTAAACAGTCAATTCCATCTGTCTTATTGTTACTCACAGTCACATTGCTGTTGCAAGATGATGAGATTTGTGAAAGTCAAAGCGCTGTACACTTTCGAATTATGTCACACTCGTTAAGTGTCGACGTAATGATCATCTCGCCCACCGAAACTGCCTGCTGTACTACCCGGGGTGGTACGTCGGAATACTCGAATGAGAAGCAACCTGTACTCATACATATCTTAATGCGTACCTATAAATCAACACAGAGAGAGACTGTACAGCACTCAACACCAGGAATTTTGCAAGGTGCTACATCCTCCACCTTTCTCTCTACTTGACAGCCATGCCACAGTCACACTGAGAAGTCACCAGCCATCACAATGAGTGTCAGATAGCACACGTGGCCAGCACACGTCTTGACAGAGTGATTCCTCGTTCCAATACAGCGATAAACTAACCTACTGCTCGAATCGAAAAGCCTTCGATATACATCCTAAATGCGGAATAGTAGCTCATATTCTTTTTTGATGGTGGTAGTGGTAGTGGTGGTGCTGCTGCTGCATCATCATCCACAGAAACCACGAAGAACCCACGACATGTGCGTAGAATTAGCTAATTTTTCCGTCTGGTTGGTGTGGTTTACCTTCCCAACAGTTAAAAAATAGGCTTCATCATATTTTCTCTTGACAATTATATTTCATATCTTTTAATCCAACCTGGTAAGTTCTGTAAACAGTTTTCCAGATGGGTAAGAAAAAAATGTCGGAATACTTGAATAACGCACGTCCTGCATCCATATACGTGTCATCTTATGCATACTTATAAATTAACGTAGAGAGGGAAAGATTTTACAGCACCAGGATGCTATGCAGCCGGTCACCTCAATACTGACTGTATTTTTACGAGGCACTGTGTCCCCCCACACACATTTGCGAGCGCAATGCAAATTCAGAACGCAGTCGATTTTCAAAGGCCGACTTGCAGTGGTATTTCGTCTTAAGCAGCAGCCAGCTACCACCATAATGGACACATCCACACTGTTGAGTTGGGAGGCTAATAAACAGTTGTACAGTTGTATTTCCTTCGGCTCCATTTGTGAGCGGAGCAGTAAACTGAATTAGTGTAAAATAAAGACGCCATGATATTTTCTGCAAACCCACACACACCACCCATTGCTACACATGTTAAACAAGCAGTCTATATGTAAAAACGTATGCTCTATAAGTTTAGATTGAATCGAACAAGACGGATAATCACAGGGTTTTTGTTTTGCGACAGAAGTCGTAAACTTAAAGTTCTGCTCCGAAATTCCACAAGAACGTGCAGCAGAAGGGCTCTATTATACACCCAGGCAGATGTTGAGTGTTATAACAACAGTGTTACCCAGGAAATAAGGGGTAAAATTAAACTTCCCAAATGCTCTTGGCTTGAAGATTTGCTGGAAGGAACAGAACTACTTGATAAAGCAGTAAAAGAGATAGCTCACATGAATAAAAAGATATTTATTGGTACTTGAGACCATACCTTCTTTGTACTTGTCAAATTTCTGGTCGGAGAAATAAATTCGTGATTCAGACGTAGATTTACATTATAAGTTAAAAATTAAGCTGGATGTCATTAAAACAACGCCAAACACACATAAAGAAAGCTTTTTTCCTCTGTGTGCATGTGTATCGCAGAAATTAATAAAGATTTATACTAGAATATTTGCTTGTCATATTCGCTAACCCACCAGATACTTCTAAGAAGTATTTATATGGTTCAAATGGTTCAAATGGCTCTGAGCACTATGGGACTTAACTGCTGTGGTCATCAGTCCCCTAGAACTTAGAACTACTTAAACCTAACTAACCTAAGAACATCACACACATCCATGCCCGAGGCAGGATTCGAACCTGCGACCGTAGCGGTCACGTGGCTCCAGACTGTAGCGCCTAGAACCGCACGGCCACTCCGGCCGGCAAGTATTTATATCTCTGCTACCAAGATGTATTGTTATTCTTTGCATTCCTGTAGTTACGGTCGTGGAGACAGTGACTCTTCCTACAGTCTGTCCTTATTCTTAACACTAGCAAATAAAGTAGCTGGAAAGTTGGTGATTTTGCCAGTAATAGTGACTCGAGATAGTCATACATTGAGGTACTGATCGAAAAATTTCGGAATCGAGACCGATTACTGCATTAATTGACATACGATAGTGACATAACGACCGTTTTCATGGGGGATTGGCCACAGAGGAAATGGGGAGGGGGAGGGGTGAAGAATTTCAGGGAATAATGTCATTGCCTGAGTGCAGGATGCTGATGTTGGTGATTCCTAGAAGGCAGATGCTAATGTCGTTAGTTCCAGGAATGCTGATGCTGATGTCAGCAAAATTCATGCCTGTACCCATACGGCCGTCTACTATCGTAAGGAATGTGGAATAACTTCGACAGTATTTCCACTTCGTGTGCTGAATGGCAGCAGACATTAAATGCCGATAAACGCGAGAATATTCTCATAAAAACAAAAAAATGGGTAATATCCGATTAGAAGAGCAGTGGAAAAAGTAATTTTGCGTGCCACGTCGTTTAAACTTATAGGGATAAGTCTTCAAACAGCTCGTGGGAAAACAGCCAGGTGACATATTCGACAATCCCCGATATTTTGAATGGTGAACTCTGTCATTTTGTTGCCATGTTGTAACTGAATGTTACTATGAATTCAGCTCAAACATCCACAGTAGCAGAAAAATTGTATCTACTACAGTTCTATAAAAGGTGTCACTGTCCACACTAGTATATCAAATTTTACACTTGCTTGACATGACAGGACTTGAATGGGAACGTGCCAACACAATAAGAAATAACTAATAACATTTATTATTAGTGACGATACTGAATTTTACTTAACTTTGGTAACAATATGGTGTTTGGCACTTGTTCTATACCTAATACAACGAAATATAAATAACCTCGCTGTCTAGTGGCAGTCTATGATATTATCACTATTACGGAAAATACTACGTAGACACTCACAGCTGATTGTATCTATTGCTCCATAAACAGCAACTGCTAAGTCGTAATTGTTGTCTTCTGAAAGGAATTCGCAGAAGTGTGCTCCGTAGCGTAATTGCAGGAACTGGTTCCTACTGCAAGAACTGCTGGCGGTGCAGGAACTGAGTGAGTGTTGATGGAACGTCGTCTTTTATTGGCGTTAGTGGAAGGATTTGAGAAGGTATCTGAAGCGTGATGCCTGCGTGCTGGCGGCTTCTCACGCTATTGGTGTGTACCTCTTGAGCCGTGTACGCAATACATTTTCAGCCTGTCGAAGTTATCCAAGATGACACCTGACTGCTTCTCCGTAAGTTGTCTGAACATTTTATACACCAGGAGAAACTCAGGTTTCGTCAGGGATAATACTGCATAACGATATGCAACGGGAGAAATATGTGAAATGAAGATTAGGAAAGGTGAAACGAAGACATACAGGATGGTCGGAAACAGTCTGAAAATCTTGTGATTGTGTAGCAGGGTAGACTGTACTGAGAAAAACTGTTAAGAAAAAAACTCGATACGTAGCTCCGTTTCCGAGTTAGCAAAAAATGGTTCAAATGGCTCTGAGCACTATGGGACTTAACATTTGAGGCCATCAGTCCTCTAGAACTTAGAACTACTTAAACCTAACTAACCTAAGGACAGCACACACATCCATGTCCGAGGCAGGATTCGAACCTGCGACCGTAGCAGTCGCGCGGTTCCAGACTGAAGCGCCTAGAGCCGCTCGGCCACCGCGGCCGGCCCGAGTTGGCACTGAAGTTAGCCAGTCAGACGTTTGCTCATGCAAATCCAAGCAGCCTGCCGGAGACGGAGTCGCCAAACATGTTCCTCGTTTGGTTTCCTAAAACCGAAAAAGAGAGCGAGACAAAATTTGGACATGGACGGTAGTAAAGACCGAACCCGCGCCAAAGGCTGAGCAGCTTCGTGCACTATAATTCACGCTAGGAGAACAACTAACACGAGCTGTATCTGGAGGGCCGCTTAAATTTGGGCACGCAGCGGCCTGACTAGCTAATTTCAATGCTAATTAACTCTGAAACGAAGCAAGGTATCGAAGTTTTTTCTTAACGATTATTTCTCAGCATAACGTACCCTGCAATACCCTTACAAGCTTTTCAGTCTGTTTCTAACAACCCTGTTTATTTGCTGGAATAAGTCTATTTTGAAGAAACTCCTTATGAAATAGGCATGACAGATGGTATCGAACGAATTCAAAGTCTCGGTACTAAGGTCGTACAGGTCTGTAGAGGTCATTCAAATAAGTAGTAGATCTGCCCAGGGAGTGTAAATCTAAATCTCTGGACAAACGACGACGTTGTTCTTACGAAGCGCTTTGGTTAAATTTAGGGAGCCAGTATTCAAGGTAGGTTATACAACTAATCTGCTGAAATTGTATAGGAACCATTACAAATTACGATAACAGAGATCGTAGCACATATGGAGACACACAGATATTTTCCTGTAGCTCTATGCGTAAATGGGTAGAGGACAGAGTGTCTCTTACGTTGGTACGTTGGCTGGTCGTAGGTTGGTTATCAAATATGAACAGCTTAGAGAGCTGGTCGTAGGTTGGTTATCAAAAATGAACAGCTTAGAGACAGAAGTGATGACACTTTCTGCAGGACCTGACCATCATTTTGCAGGACAATTCTCAAGCACGTACAGTGCAAGCTGATTTGTTTGACTGATGGGGCTGCCAAGTGCTATACCACCTACTGCACTTCCCTGACTTAAGCCCTCGTGAGTTCAACTCGATTTCTAAACTGAAGGAAACACTTCACGGTATTCGCTTCAGAACTGCTACAAATTCATCGGGCAACGGACCGCGCCGCTCGAACTGTCAACACAACTGGCTCTGCTAAGAGTATCCTACGACTTCCACATCACTGGCAACGGGTGATACACAATGGTGGTGACTACTCTGAAGGTCAGTAAAACACGTATCTATTTTGTACGACATTTAAATAAATAGTTGCCACTATTAAAGCTCCAACCCTCGTACTCCTAAATATCTTGCCATACTCTGCACTGTGACATGTTGAGTATATAGGATGAGCCGTAAGTGAGACAAAATATTTAGTGTATAGTGTTATACACTGAGTTAAAAACACAAAATGGGGTTTACCACTTTCCTGTGTCTATGAATGTCAGTACAACTGAATTGCATACTGTCGAGAAATGTGAAGAGAGGTCTTGAGTGCTTCTGTGCTCTTGCAGAATCATGAAGAAAGAGTGGCAAGACTGTCAGACAGGCTCATGTTTGTATATCAGATTGTCATGGGAAGGATACAGACTCGTGGGAGGGACTACAGAGCTAATTATGAGGAAAGACAGCGTCCTCCTCCCCTCCCAGCTTCGTTCCCCGCCACACACAGTCTCTTTAATTGTTATTATACATCGATCTAGTTGGTGTGGATAAATGAAACTGAAATTTAGCTGCAATAATATCCATACATTTTTATTGTCTTTGTTTCTGTTTGACTAATCTATAAACAAAAGAAACAAAAATCGTCTTTGCAAATACTAGTATACGCCACATTAATCGAAACGACAGATATACGAGCGAGAAAATCGATAACAAAACAGACAGACAAGATTTTAAGCCACATAACTTTTATTCGTAAGTCTTGTCCGAAACGAAATCCGTGGTGCAGTCTTCGACTATTCGCAGAAGGGATTGTTGAAGACATTCGATGATGACTGAATCCCTTCGTGTAATGTTACAGATGGACCCCATTCTCCTTCACTGACTGATAATGACAGAATACTCTTTATCATGAATCAGGGGTTTCAGAGAACGCCGTAGAAGGAAAATAAAGTCTTGCGATTATCATAGAAAGTGCTACCAGGCCTTCATAGTCACTCCATTTCGAAGGAAAGGAATAATGCAAATGAGACCGCGCTGTAACGTGAAACTGTCGTGGTCGTTCCATCATACACATAAGGTAAAGGTAACACCTGAGGCGCAAACCTGTGACCGGGCTTCTGGCTTGACTGTAGGCAAAGTACAACTTTCATCGCTGTGGCAGTAGGAGAGGAAGGGTGACGGTCTCATCGTTTAGGTTGTCTTTTATCCCCAGGAAACAACCCCGGTACTCAATTGATAGCGGGATGAGAGGACATGTGGCCGCTCTGGACGGACAGGAACGAGGAAAAATCCCCGCCCCCATCCAGTATTGTAACCCGAATCATACACATACATCTTACAATAATTCCGGCGGTGAAGTGTCTAGAAGTCAATCTGTTGCCATCCAGTGTGACAAGTACATGAGGTCGTCTAAGATAAAGATCAATAAGGGCGCGGAAGAAACTAAGACTCTCCATATCGTCATATCACAGATGTAAATTCGAATTGTCATAGCACAGTAGCAGCCCCTCTTTGTCCTTAGAGTAAGGCTGAGACGCTCAGGCGATGGTAGCGGTGTCGAACGTTGTCAAGAACGTCGCTCTATTGCTTATCACATTGTGAACTATCGTTTTCAACCGCGAAATGTGTGGGAATCAATTCCCCAAGCGAAGTGATGACTTCATTGACGCCCTTTATGCCACCCCCAAATGCGTTTTCGTGTCGATTCTGAGCGGCGGTGTGTTTGAAATGTTTTTCGTCGGCCACCCATAAGAAAACCGAATGATTTAAACGCTGGAAGTCGCAGTTCTGATCTCCATCGCAGAGGCGTCAAAAGAAGGGGTGAAACGCGGGTAAGAGAGGGCGTGACGACCTTCCCATCATGTGATACGTCCACGGTGGGCTTGGGCAGAAGTGTGGGGAAATTTGGAGCCAAAGTGACATCATTAACCCATCATGCAGCTCACATAAACTTCTGATCTTTTATTCTTCATGCGTCGACGCCTTGTAGTTGGAAACGTCGCCTAGCTCGAGGGTGATGACGCAGTGTGCCACCTTTTTGCTTTATTACAGAGGAAGGTTGTTGGTATCTTTCAGCCAAATTGCTAACATATGCGTCGGAATGGGAGAAAATTACGGGGTTTCAAAAAAAGTGATCCTTTAATTTTGTTGCGCAATGTAGTTTGGGGATAATCATGGCGAACTGATGAAGCTCACATTGTATAGCTTCTACTTCTTCCAGACATCCAAGCAACTATCTCATTGCACTGTGCGTAAAATAATTAGGTATTCTGTCAGGATTAAAAATACTCCTATCTTTCGCAATAATATGTGATTATAAGCGCGTTCTGTTTTTGTGCATACGTGTGTGTTTTAAGAAGGCCTCGAATTGAAAATTTTGGAAATTTGTGGTAAGAGCCTATGGGACCAAACTGCTGAGGTCATCGGTCCATAAGCTTACACACTACTTAATATAACTTAAACTAACTTACGCTAAGGACAATACATACACCCATGCCCGAGGGAGGACTCGAACCTCCGGCGGGGGCAGCCGCACGAAATGTGACAAGACGCCTCAGACCGCACGGCAACCACGCGCGGCGGTCTCGAATTCCCTGCCAGTTAGTCCTGTATATCGTTTCTCAAACTTTTTATGCACAATTTCATACACCCTTGAGTTAAAACAATAGTTCATTCCCGCAGAGCTGTTATACTGGACACTATATCTTAAAATGTCATTACTGACGTACTTATTCTGCTGTCACTCTATTTGCTATCGCACTTTATTTATTTTATTTATTTATTTATTGTTCCGTGGGACCAAATTAAGGAGAAGTCTCCATGGTCATGGAACGAGTCAATACATGAAATTATAACACGATAATAGAAACAGATAAAATGAAATATAAAAAAACATATTCAGGTGACAAGTCGTAAGTTTAAATAAGGAAAATCAACAATGTAACACTGGAATTTGCTTAATTTTTTAGCTCTTCCAGGAGCTCCTCGACAGAATAGAAGGAGTGAGCCATGAGGAAACTCTTCAGTTTAGAATTAAAAGAGTTTGGGCTACTGCTACGACTTTTGAGTTCTTGTGGTAGCTTATTGAAAATGGATGCAGCAAAATACTGCACTCCTTCCTGCACCAGAGTCAAGGAAGTGCATTCCACATGCAGATTGGATTTCTGCCTAGTATTAACTGAGTGAAAGCTGCTAACTCTTGGGAATAGGCTAATATTGCTAACAACAAACGACATTAAAGAAAATACATACTGTGAGGGCAATGTCAGAATTCCCAGACTATTGAATAGGGGTCGACAAGAGGTTCTCGAACTTACACCACATATAGCTCAAACAGCCCGTTTTTGAGCCAAAAATACCCTTTTTGAATCAAAAGAATTACCCCAAAAAATGATACCATACGACATCAGCGTATGAAAATATGCGAAGTAGACTACTTTCCGTGTTGAAGTGTCACTTATTTCAGATAATGTTCTAATGGTAAATAAAGCAGCATTTAGTTTCTGAACAAGATCCTGGACATGGGATTTCCACAACAGCTTACTATCTATCCGAACGCCTAGGAACTTGAACTGTTCCGTCTCGCTTATAATATGCCCATTCTGTCTGATCAAAATATCGGTTTTTGTTGAATTGTGAGTTAGAAACTGTAAAAACTGAGTATCACTGTGCTTTAACATCACATTATTTTCCACAAGCCACGAACTTATTTCATGAACTACATTATTTGATACTGTTTCAATATTACACACAAGATCCTTCACTATCAAGCTGGTGTCATCAGCAAACAGAAATATTTTTGAATCACCTGTAATACTAGAAGGCATATCATTTATATAAATAAGAAACAGCAGTGGCCCCAGCACCGACCCTTGAGGAATGCCCCACTTAACAGTGCCCCATTGGGACTGATCATCACTACCACTCTCAATATTGCGGAGAATTACCTTCTGCTTTCTGTTCTTAAAGTAAGAGGCGAACCAATTGTAAGCTACTCCCCTTACTCCATAATGGTCCAACTTCTGCAGTAATATTTTGTGATCAACACAGTCAAAAACCTTCGTTAAATCAAAGAAAACCCCTAGCGTTCGCAACCTTTTATTTAATCCATCCAACACCTCACAGAGAAAAGAGAATATAGCATTTTTAGTTGTTAAACCATTTCTAAAACCAAACTGAACATTTGACAGCAAATTATGTGAATTTAAATGCTCCAGTAACCTTGTATATACAACCTTCTCGATAACTGTAGCAAACACCGATGGCATAGAAATAGGTCTATAATTGTCAACATTATCCCTGTCTCCCTTTTTATAAAGTGGCTTCACTACCGAGCACTTTAATCGGTCAGGAAACCGACCACTCCTAAAGGAAAAGTTACAGATATGGCTAAGTACTGGGCTACCATACATAGAACAATACTTCAGTATTCTGCTAGATACCCCGTCATATCCATGAGAGTTCTTGGTCTTTAGTGATTTAATTATTAACTCAATCTCCCTCTTGTCAGTCTCATGGAGGAGCATTTCAGGTAACAGTCTCGGAACACTTTTTTCTAAGAGCACTATATGATCCTCTTTTGGGACTAGGTTTCTATTTAGTTCACCTGCTATATTCAGAAAGTGATTATTAAATACTGTACATATATGCGACTTATCAGTAACACGGACAGTCCCACTACGCACTGATTCTGTATCCTTGACCTGTCTCTGCGTTCCAGCCACTTCCATTACGATTGACCATATGGTTTTAATTTTATCCTGAGACTTAGCTATTCCACCTGCATACCACGAACTTCTTGCCTTCCTAATAACATTTTTAAGCACCTTACAATACTGTTTATAATGGGCTGCTGCATTTAGATTTTGACTGTTTCTAACGTTTTGATATAATTGCCACTTTGTTCTACAAGATATTCTTATCCCTCTAGTCAGCCACCCAGGCTGCCTGTTTGTGCTAGTACCCTGTTTTGAACGTTCTAACGGAAAGCAACTTTCAAAGAGCACGAGAAAAGTCTTGAGAAAAGCATTATATTTATCGTCTACTGTATCAGCGCTATAAACATCTTGCCACTCTTGTTCCTTGATAAGGTTTACAAAGGTCTCTACAGCAACTGGATCACCTTTCCTAAACAGCTGATGACTATATTTAACACGTGTTACAGCACAAAAATCTTTTAGAGTTAAAATTTGTGCAGCGTGATCTAAAAGGTCATTCACCTTTTTGCTAGCAAAATGCCCTTCTAGTGATGAGGAATGAACAAAAATGTTGTCTGTGGTTGTTCTACTGTTCCCTTGCACTCTCGTTGGAAAGGATACGGTTTGCATAAGATTATATGAATTAAGGAGGTCTACCAGCACCCTCTTCCTTGCACAATCACTTATACAATTAATATTGAAGTCACCACATATAACCAACTTTTTGTATTTCCTATAAAGTGAACCAAGAACCTCCTCTAGCTTTAGCAAAAATGTTGTGAAATCGGAGTCTGGGGATCTATAAATAACAACAGTTAGAAATTTAGCTCCGTTAAATTTAACCACACCTGCACAACATTCAAACACCTTTTCAGTGCAGTACTTTGAAACATCAGTTGACTCAAATGGGATGCCGTTTTTCACATACATGGCTGCTCCCCCACACCGCAAAGAGCTCCTCGAAAAGCTGCCAGCCAACCTGTATCCTGGTAAAGGAAGCCTCTGAATTATCTCCTTATTTAAGAAGTGTTCAGATATACCAATAATTTCAGAGTCAACATCTATAAGCAGTTCACTAACTTTATCTCTTATACCTTGTATATTTTGATGAAATATACTAATTCCCTCATTACTCGGATACCTAAGCTTTGTCAAAAGTGGTTCCTTTGTTAGAGAGACTTCCCTTAAGCAGGAATACCTATCAGCCGACTTTAATCTTAAAAAGGTGCAGCTCTAACACCCACTACTGCAGGAATTTTCCCATGAGTGATCCCACCCACCCCACCTATGCTGTCACCTATAAGCTTTGCCATCCTCCTCTTCCCATACCTGTTGAGGTGCAGGCCATGTCTAGTGAAACCCGTCCTGCTGATAGACTCCACCGACACCACTGAAATGTGACTCATGCTTTCTACCATCAGCGCACCCCCAAGTCTCATGTTATTACACCTGACGGCTGTATTAAGATGAGGCCGATCGTGACGCTGAAACAGTTCCACGAAATGCACATTCGTGTTGCCAGTCTGAGTGGCTATCTTTTCCAGGTCACCATCTATGTCATACTACCCATCCCTATCAATACTATTACCAGCCCCACCTACAATCACTACCTGATCCTCTTTAGTAAAATCCCTACATAACCCCCCTATGTAAACAGTCACCTGAGCCAATCCTGCATTAGGCTCCACAATGCTGGTGACCTGGTACTCACTCCCCAGCACTTCCTGCAACTGCTGGCCTACACCTCTGCCATGAGAACTACCTAACAGCAGAACCTTCTTCTTCCTCTTCGACTTTGCAACTGTTCTAGCCACCGTAACTACTGAGGTCTGTTGCATACTTCCTACATCTACAGCTACTAGAGATTCCTCTCCACTAGACTCTGACAGTTGGTCATATCTATTGTAAACACCAATAGTAAAACTATCTGAAAATCTTCTTCTCCTAGCAGATCTCTTGCCAACAGGCAGCTCCCATTCCCCAACCCCCTTCTCCCTTCTCATCCTATCTAGCTCCTCCTGTGCGTTTATCAACTGCACCTGAAGGGCACAGATCTTACGCTCCTGCTCCTCTATCAACTTACTCTTGCTACATAACCTGCAGTTCCAGGAGAGGATCTCACCAGAATGCCCACTGGCTTCCCCACTGCATTCCCCCCAGTGAAAATAGTTCGAACAAGTCTCACGCCGCAATCCACTACTCACGAACCTACGGCAAAGCCCACACTTCTCACTCACGGTAAAATTTTACTTTTACTAACAAGGGAACCTCCCCATCGCACCCCCCTCAGATTAAGTTATAACTTGGCACAGTGGATAGGCCTTGAAAAACTGAACACAGATCAATTGAGAAAACAGGAAGAAGTTGTGTGGAACTGTGAAAAAATAAGCAAAATATACAAACTGAGTAGTTCATGGAAAGATATGCAACATCAAGGACACTGGGGATGCAGGAGCGCTGTGGTCTCGTGGTAACGTGAGCAGCTGCGGAACGAAAGGTGCTTGGTTCAAATCTTCCATCGAGTAAAAAGTTTAGTTTTTTATTTTCAGTTTATGTGACAAACTCTTATGTTTTCATCACTTTTTTGGGAGTGATTATCACATCCACAAGAAAACCTAAATCGGGCAAGGTAGAAGAATCTTTTTACCCATTCGCCAAGTGTACAAGTTAGGAGGGTCGACAACATATTCCTGTCATGTGACGCACATGCCATCACTAGTGTCGTATAGAATATATCACACGTGTTTTCCTGTGGAGGAATCGGTTGACTTATGACCTTGCGATCAAATGTTTTCGGATCCCATTGGAGAGACACGTCCTTTCGTCTACTAATCGCACGGTTTTGCGACGCGGTCGCAAAACACACACACTAAACTTATTACAGTGAACAGAGAGGTCAATGAACGAACGGACAGATAATAACTATGCAAAAATAAAGAAAGTAAAATTTTCACTCGAGGGAAGACTTGAACCAAGGACCTCTCGTTCCGCAGCTGCTCACGCTACCACGGGACCACGGCGCTCCTGAGCTCACATTGTCATGATGTTGCCTATGTGGCCCATGGAGTACTCAGATTGTATATTTTGCTTATTTTTTCGTTGTTCCACACAACTTCTTCCTGTTTTCTCAATTGATCTGTGTTCATTTTTTCAAGGCTTATCCACTGTGCCAACTTATAACTAAATCTGAGGGGGGTGCGATGGGGAGGTTCCCTTGTAAGTTCCGCTACTACAATAAGAAGATGTTAAAAACCTGACTACAATAATCACAAACTTACTCTACAAGGGAAGTAACTACTATTATTAACAGTATTAATAAAAAACAAATGTGAATATAACAAAAGACTAATACAGAAAGAGAATCAAACGTCTAATGACACAGTAACGAAGCTGAAAACAGTTCCCACAAGGTTCTTCTGAAATTATTTCACCACAAAACACAAAAAACGCCGGTTTAAGACTATTAAAGTTCCTAAATAAACCACTACACACAAACAATTAATTAGTACTTAGCTTTCGATGCGTCGCTACAGCTGCAACTGGTCAGCGCGGAATGTAAACACAGGTAAGAGGTTACGTTGCTCGATACGAAACACTCACAAATATCAGGTCAAAACACAAGAAAGGCAGAGGTGAATGAAGAAACCACTAATAAGTCACTTATATAGTAAATATTATCACAAAAACCGTTAAAATATGTATCTGAAACATAAAAATATATAAAAACTTGGGGAGCGGTCTCATACGCAGTCACTCGCTTATGACGTCACACCAAAGATTTTCTTCTACCTCGTCTTTTCAAAATTGCGTTTCGATTATCTACTGCAACCTGCTTCGGGATACTAAGCTCTCTTTCGGTCTTTTTCGATTACAGAGGCAACTGAAACAACCGATTGACTGTTGAGTATGTAGGGTTACCCGCTGTATATTTATGCCATCACATTTACGTGGCCGGCCGGGGTGGCCGAGCGGTTCTAGGCCGTACAGTCTGGAACCGCGAGACCGCTACGGTCGTAGGTTCGAATCCTGCCTCGGGCATAGATGTGTGTGATGTCCTTAGGTTAGTTAGGTTTAAGTCGTTCTAAGTTCTAGCGGACTGATGACATTAGAAGTTAAGTCCCATAGTGCTCAGAGCCATTTGAACCATTTGAACATTTACGTGTATGTTGCGCAGACCAGGTACGGCTCCCGCCTCGCCTTGGAGGTTGTTTGTATACAGAAGAGGCAAAGTACTGTGTACAGTCAACCCGCAATCAGTCGCCTCAGCGTCCGGGGGCGCCAGTCTCATGACTACGTGGTGCAAGTCGCACACACACCGCTGCAGCTGGGGGCGCTAATTTCCGTCCGCACGGTCATATGCTCACGTGGTACCACGCATGTGTCCTTCTGCAGGCGTGTACTTAATCGGTGCTCCTCCCAAGGAGAGACGATCAAGAGGGAAGAACGCCCAGCGCTGATACGTCGAAAAACGGGAACTTAGGGATCCTTTCGGAAAAGGGGATAGGAAACGGAGAGCCAGTTACGTCCCCAGCTACGAGCAACCAACAGCCACCTCAAATATCCGTTACGGACAACGTCTGCTGCTGCCGCTGCGCTGCACGCCAAGGCGCTTTGCTGCCCTCGTCCTGAGCCACGTCTGACACTGCGTTTCCACTAGCCGCTTCGAGGGCACCGCTTCGCAGTATTTGTTGTGACCTCCGACGTGCTCGTCGCCTTGTGGGAGCGTGTTGTTACCAGTAGACTGCCTACGAGCTGTCAGTCTCATAGGGCTGTGTTGTCATCACAGCACCTGCTGCTCGTCAGAAAACTGCCTACGAGTCACCAGCCTCGTTGGGCTCTGTCGTTGCTAATCTTCCCTGCTCCTCAATACATGGCTGTTCTCATGTTTCGTAGATATTATCCACAAAGGTTGTATATACCTTGGTTCTTTTAATAAACAGTTGCTATTGCAAAGTATATACACCACTGGCCATTAAAATTGCTACACCAAGAAGAAATGCAGATGATAACCGGGTATTTATTGGACAAATATATTATACTAGAACTGACATGTGATTACATTTTCACGCAATTTGGGTGCGTAGATCCTGAGAAATCAGTACCCAGAACAACCACCTCTGGCCGTAATAACGGCCTTGATACGCCTGGGCATTGAGTCAAACAGAGCTTCGATGGCGTGTGCAGGCACAGCTGCCCATGCAGCTTCAACACGATACCACAGTTCATCAAGAGTAGTGACTGGTGTATTGTGACGAGCCAGTTGCTCGGCCACCATTGACCAGACGTTTTCAATTGGTGAGATATCTGGAGAATGTGCTAGCCAGGGCAGCAGTCGAACATTTTCTGTATCCAGAAAGGTCCTGTAGGACCTGCAACATGCGATCGTGCATTATCCTACTGAAATGTAGGGTTTTCTCAGGGATCGAATGAAGGGTAGAGCCACAGCTCGTAATACAATGTAGCGTCCACTGTTCAAACGCCGTCAATGCGACAAAGAGGTGACCGAGACGTGTAACCAATGACACCCCATACCATCACGCCGGGTGATACGCCAGTATGGCGATGGCGAATACGCGCTTCCAATGTGCGTTCACCGCGATGTCGCCAGACACGGATGCGACCATCATGATGCTGTAAACAGAACCTGGATTCATCCGAAAAAATGAGGTTTTGCCATTTGTGCACCCATGTTCGTCGTTGAGTACACCACCACAGGCCCTCCTGTCTGTGATGCAGCGTCAAGGGTAGCCGCAGGCATAGTCTCCGAGCTGATAGTCCGTGCTGCTGGAAACGTCGTCGAACTGTTCGTGTAGATGGTTGTTGTCTTGGAAACGTCCCCCCATCTGTTGACTCAGGGATCGAGACGTGGCTGCACGATCCGTTACAGCCATGCGGATAAGATGCCTGTCATCTCGACTGCTAGTGATACGAGGCCTTTGGGATCCAGCACGGCGTTCCGTATTACCCTCCTGAACCCACCGATTCCATATTCTGCTAACAGTCATTGGATCTCGACCAACGCGAGCAGCAATGTCGCGATACAATAAACCGCAATCGCGATAGGCTACAATCCGACCTTTATCAAAGTCGGAAACGTGATGGTACGCATTTCTCCTCCTTACACGAGGCATCACAACGTTTCACCAGGCAACGCCGGTCAGCTGCTGTTTGTGCATGAGAAATCGGTTGGAAACTTTCCTAATGTCAGCACGTTGTAGGTGTCGCCACCGGCACCAACCTTGTGTGAATGCTCTGAATAGCTAGTCATTTGCATATCACAGCATCTTCTTCCTGTCGGTTAAATTTCGCGTCTGTAGCACGTAATCTTCATGGTGTAGCAATTTTAATGGCTGGTAGTGAAATACTCATAGCTGCACAAAGCCAGTCTTTCGACTGAGGATCACAGCAATAGCATATATATCTTTGATTACAATTTATTTTATTTTACATGTTGATATTATCTTCAAAGCAATTTCCTTATAAATAATAAACAATGTCTGCAACTGTTTCAGCAAGATTTTATAATGGTTACACCAACTATTAAAGTGAAAATATTTATGTGATAAAGCAAATTTAAGCATTTCAATAATTTATGGAGACCAATGTACTCTTAAACATCGAAGAAAGAGTGTTTATCATGTAAATGCACTCATTCTTAAGGCTGACCCGTTTAATATTTGAAAAACAATTATCACAATCGGGTTGAGAAGTAGAATGATGTATGCGATGACGAATTGCAGAGGATGGCTGAACATATCCTCTGGAAATGTCTATCGTACAAATAAGTGACAGAAGTAGAGTAGCTGAGACATAACAGTATGTGACATCCTTCTAGACGAAAATTCATATGATATAGTGATTAAAGTTACCGATAACTTGTCGAGAAAAAAACCTACAACCGCCTTCGAAAGGAAAACGAAGTATGATAACCAGAGAAATGTATAAGAACAATTGAAATGATAACGAGTTCATAATTCTGTTAAAATGGGAAAGGAGCACTACCACAGACCATTGTAGTAAGCGACAACTGTAAGAAATGCAGGGCAACATCTAACAAGGGAAGACCACAACTTTGGAATCAAGGATTTACTTCAAACTTTGTACACCTATAGTAGGCGATTAAAACAACATAATTTGCAAGTAGTAAGGTGCACTACACTGGCAATTCTGAAAAAAAAGAGAAGTTTTACGCGTCTATTACGTAAATGCTGTATCTGTGCGAAGGTACCTTCCGTAAGAAGTCATTGTGGTCAAGTGGTTGCCGGCGCGGTAGCTCGGCGTGTTCAGTCAGAGGGCTGGCTGCTCTCTGTAATAATAATAATAATAATAATAATAGTAACAAAAAACTGAGTGAATGGATCGACGATGGACTTGAACGGGTGTCACGGGACGTCCGCCCCGACAAATGCAACTCTTAATAACGAACAAAATGAGACCAACAGAAGAAAAAAAGGTTAGCGTTCGCGCGTTGCGAGACGATCATGAGCGAGACTACAGTTCCAGTCCCGCTAACACTTGTTTTTCAATCTATATTTGGCTCAAATGGCTCTGAGCACTATTGGACTTAACATCTGTGGTCATCAGTCCCCTAGAACTTAGAACTACTTAAACCTAACTAACCTAAGGACATCACACACACATCCATGCCCGAGGCAGGATTCTAACATGCGACCGTAGCGGTCACGCGGTTCCAGACTGAAGCGCCTAGAACCGCACGGCCACACCGGCCGGCAATCTACACTCCTGGAAATTGAAATAAGAACGCCGTGAATTCATTGTCCCAGGAAGGGGAAACTTTATTGACACATTCCTGGGGTCAGATACATCACATGATCACACTGACAGAACCACAGGCACATAGACACAGGCAACAGAGCATGCACAATGTCGGCACTAGTACAGTGTATATCCACCTTTCGCAGCAATGCAGGCTGCTATTCTCCCATGGAGACGATCGTAGAGATGCTGGATGTAGTCCTGTGGAACGGCTTGCCATGCCATTTCCACCTGGCGCCTCAGTTGGACCAGCGTTCGTGCTGGACGTGCAGACCGCGTGAGACGACGCTTCATCCAGTCCCAAACATGCTCAATGGGGGACAGATACGGAGATCTTGCTGGCCAGGGTAGTTGACTTACACCTTCTAGAGCACGTTGGGTGGCACGGGATACATGCGGACGTGCATTGTCCTGTTGGAACAGCAAGTTCCCTTGCCGGTCTAGGAATGGTAGAACGATGGGTTCGATGACGGTTTAGATGTACCGTGCACTATTCAGTGTCCCTTCGACGATCACCAGTGGTGTACGGCCAGTGTAGGAGATCGCTCCCCGCACCATGATGCCGGGTGTTGGTCCTGTGTGCCTCGGTCGTATGCAGTCCTGATTGTGGCGCTCACCTGCACGGCGCCAAACACGCATACGACCATCATTGGCACCAAGGCAGAAGCGACTCTCATCGCTGAAGACGACACGTCTCCATTCGTCCCTCCATTCACGCCTGTCGCGACACCACTGGAGGCGGGCTGCACGATGTTGGGGCGTGAGCGGAAGACGGCCTAACGGTGTGCGGGACCGTAGCCCAGCTTCATGGAGACGGTTGCGAGTGGTCCTCGCCGATACCCCAGGAGCAACAGTGTCCCTAATTTGCTGGGAAGTGGCGGTGCGGTCCCCTACGGCACTGCGTAGGATCCTACGGTCTTGGCGTGCATCCGTGCGTCGCTGCGGTCCGGTCCCAGGTCGACGGGCACGTGCACCTTCCGCCGACCACTGGCGACAACATCGATGTACTGTGGAGACCTCACGCCCCACGTGTTGAGCAATTCGGCGGTACGTCCACCCGGCCTCCCGCATGCCCACTATACGCCCTCGCTCAAAGTCCGTCAACTGCACATACGGTTCACGTCCACGCTGTCGCGGCATGCTACCAGTGTTAAAGACTGTGATGGAGCTCCGCATGCCACGGCAAACTGGCTGACACTGACGGCGGCGGTGCACAAATGCTGCGCAGCTAGCGCCATTCGACGGCCAACACCGCGGTTCCTGGTGTGTCCGCTGTGCCGTGCGTGTGATCATTGCTTGTACAGCCCTCTCGCAGTGTCCGGAGCAAGTATGGTGGGTCTGACACACCGGTGTCAATGTGTTCTTTTTTCCATTTCCAGGAGTGTATATTTGTTTCGTTATTGGTCACATTATTTAATTTATATGACATTTGAGAAGTAATATAGTGAAAACAAAAGAACGCGCATTTTCATGAAGTTGTAATGAATTTCATACGTTATTTGGTAATTTACTACTTGCAATTATATTTTAAAGGACAACAGACTTGGAAAGCCCAAGTCAAACCTGTTTAAATAATGATGTTATTCACAATCAGTAATATAGTAAGCCACAATGTACCAGACTGCAAGAGTAATGTACAATCTGTCGTCGGATGTGCTCGCGCCATCACACATTGCACGATAATATTTGTCATGCTGACATGTGAAAACATAAATTGAAACTTCATGCAAATACTTCATGCTAATGCACGTGATTTTTCATTATATTACTTCTCAAATGTGATATAAATTAAATAATATGAGCAGTGATGAAAAAATAGATTAATGATTACGTTTGAACGGGAGTCGAACCGTCGCCTCATACACGTTCGTCTTACAAAGCTCGAACACTTATCACTTGACCACCATGAACTCCAACATCCATCAACTACGCACAGATACATAAGGCACACAAAAGATGCGTACAACTTTTCTTGTGATTTTCTCGGAATTTCCAGAGTAGTGTGCCGGCCGGGGTGGGCGAGCGGTTCAAGGCGCTACAATCTGGAACCGCGCGACCGCTACGGTCGCAGGTTCGAATCCTGCCTCGGGCATGGATGTGTGTGATGTCCTTAGGTTAGTTAGGTTTAAGTAGTTCTACGTTCTAGGGGACTGATGACCTCAGAAGTTAAGTGCGATAGTGCTCAGAACCATTTCCAGAGTAGTGTACCTCACTATTTGCACATTCTCTTGTTTTAATGGCCTACTAAAGATGTACGAAGTCTGAAGTAAATCTGTGATCGCAACGTCATGGCCTCCCATTGTAAGACTGTTACAGATACCTTTGGGTTCACATTATGGAGAAAAAGATGGAACTAGTGGAAGAGAGGGGTAAGTGGAGACACATGGACGCACCAGGCCTCAGTTACACTGATGAGCCAAAACATTATGGCAATCTGCTTAACAGCCTGTTTGTCCGTCTTTGGAAGGAAAATCATCACTGATTCTACGTATCAGGCATCCAACAGTTTGTTGGTAGGTTTGTGGAGTTGTGTGGCATTATATGTCTACGCACACATTATGTAATTCGCATAAATAACGGGCCGCTGATGAGCGTACGCAGTGACGTCGCCTGATAGCACCGAGATGGGTTCCATAGGATTTATATCGGGCGAATTTGGTCGCCGAGACATCAGCGTGGGTTCACTATAATACAACTCAAACCACTGTAGCACGGTTCTGGCTCCGAGACTGCTGAAAGATGATATCGCCGTCGGGGAAGACACCAAGCATGGAGCGATGCAAGTGGTTCGCAGCTGTCTGCGTGTCTTCGATCACTACCACAGGTCCCACGTAAGCGCAGGGGTGAGTCTCCCACAGCACAATACTGCTCCCACCGGCCTGCGTCCGTGGCGCGCAGCACGTTTCGAGACGCCGTTCACCTCATCACGGCGTCTGCGGAGACAACAATCGACCTAGTGTAGCGATTAACTTGAAGGACCGACAGGTTTCCATTGATCTACGGTGGAATGCCGATGGTCCCGTGGCAACTGCAATCTTAATTGACGATGTCGTTGAGTCAACATGGGAAGACGTAGGTGTGGTCTGCTGCGGAGCTCCATGTTCAACAATGTACGATGAACGGTGTGCTCGGAAACCCTTTTGCATGTACCAGCATTGTGCTCCTTCTGCACAGATGCAACAGATCAGCATCTATCGAATTTTCCCGAATAGACAAGCCCCCGAATCCCACGTTTTGTGAATAGTCGCGGACGTCCAATCTTTTAGCGCCTAGTGGTAGTTTCACTGCCCTCCTACCTCTTTCCGCAGATGCTCACGGCAGCTGCACACGAACATTCGACCAACTTCGCCGTTTTCGAGATACTCTGTTGTCAAAGTCGCTAACCTTAATGGGTTTCCCCATTTGCGGCCCATATCTTCGCTAAGGTGATCCCCCGTCAGAGTCTGCTTCACTTACATTCTTTTGCTGCCATGTCACGTGCCCGCAGCGGCACCAGTCGTCATCCGATGCCGTGGTGGGCAGTAGTCATAACGTTTTGAGTTGTCAGTGTATTTGCTTGTGGTAGCTAAGATAACCTACCAGCAATATAAAGTAAGTTATGGATTGATAAAAAACACTTCATAGATAGTGTACGCTCTCAATTCACGTTTATACGAAATATAAGCTAGTTTGTATACAGAGTGATTCAGTTGCCCCTATTGATGTCGTTTTATGCAACCCGCAATTCTATATCTGGCCTTCAAAAATCACGTGCGAGATTTTCATATTCTCTCGCTCGCTACGAGAAGACTTTAGACCAATAGAAAACATGAACAGCACTTTTTGTAGGAAATTCAGTGTAGTTGAATTTTGTACCAGGATACGTTTTCGCTATAGGCAGTAGCTTTCGAATTGTTCAAGAAAAACATATGTAAATGACTTCAAACGGACCCACAGTCCCACACTCAGCTTCCACCGATCAGGATTACTAGTATGTTGTTCATAGCGCTCCCTTCTACCACTGCACACAAATTTGCGACTGCACGCATTAAATCTCACTTTCGACCCCTTTTGCTCTTCACTGACTGGCCTATTTTAGCCAACGGTTTAGTCGATCACTTGCGAATGGTAAAACTGACGACTGGGTAACAGTTTTGTGAATTTTAACAGCATAAAATAAGCAATTATACAGGGTGTAAAATTTAGGTTGACAAACCAGAATAACTCGAAGAACAAGCTTCACACGGAAAAATTTGAAGGATCCGAAGTTGATTACTTTTGAGGGGGACATCTGCTGGTGCTAAAATTAGCCCACTACCCCGTCCCCCTGGGGGTGGGGTGGGAGGCAACTTTAAAATTTCAAATGGGAACCCCCATTTGCCGCGCGGGATTAGCCGAGCGGTCTTAGGCGCTGCAGTCATGGACTGTGCGGCTGGTCCCGGCGGAGGTTCGAGTCCTCCCTCGGGCATGTGTGTGTGTGTGTGTGTGTGTGTGTGTGTGTGTGTGTGTGTGTGTGTGTGTGTGTTGTCCTTAGGATAATTTAGGTTAAGTAGTGGGTAAGCTTGGGGACTGATGACCTTAGCGGTTAAGTCCCATAAGATTTGACACACATTTGAACAATTTTTGAAGCCCCATTTTTTATTGCAGAATCAGATTCTACATAAAAAACTACGTACATTTTATCTTAAACATTTGTTTTGATTCTTGGTACTTGGAGCTATAATTCAAGAAAATCTGTGTTCTCATTTTTGCGTGGAAAATGGTTACGGGTAAATAAAAAATACTTTTCATTCGCTAAAACTAAAACTCTCCCTCTTTCCCCATAGGGTGGGGTTTGAGAGAGAGGAATTAGATTTTTACAGATATTGATCCACATATTAATTTTTTCCGCAGATTCGAGTAAATCTTGTCTGTTTCGTGGTCATGAGGCCACACAAATTTTAATTATCGTGTGGGGAGAGAGGGAGAGTTTTAATTTTAGCGAATCAAAATTTACGAATAAAAATGTATTTTTTATTTATCCGTAACCATTTTCCACGCAAAAATGAGAACATAGATTTTCTTGAATTATAGCGCGAACTACCAAGAATCAAAATAAAATGTTTAAGACAAAGTGTACGTAGTTTTTTATGTAGAATCTGATTCTGCAATAAAAAATGGGGGTTCTCGTTTGAAATTTTAATGTTGCCCCCCGGCCCATCCCCACGGGGCTGGGGTGGCGGGCTAAGTTTAGCACCAGCAGATGTCTCCATCCAAAATAATCAACTTTAGATTCTACACATTTTTTTGTGTGAAGCTAATTTTTGGAGTTATTCTGGTTTGTCAACTTAAAATTTACACCCTGTATGTTTGTATTATTCAAGCTTCTGACTACAAAGCTACTGTGCTTGTAAGAGTTAAGATTTGATCGAATTCTTAACGTAATTGGTTCTAGCGTAACGTTTCATAAAGTCGTTTTTCTTTCATTAGCCTCATGGGCAAAATTGAATTTACAATGTTAACGAAACAGCGGACCGTGCTGGTGGCGTAACAGCCCAATCAATAGATACCAAAAAAGGTTGAATATTAGGAACAGTTCGTGTAGTCGGAAATTTTTATACGTTGGTAGGACGGAATGCCACAAACAACGAACAAGAAATCGTGGCTGCTGCGGGATAAGTGTGGGTGAAAGATGATATCGCCGTCGGGGAAGACACCAAGCATGGAGCGATGCAGGTGGTTCGCAGCTGTCGGCGTGTCTTCGATTACTACCATAGGTCCCACACTAGCGTAGGGGTCAGTCTCCTACAGCACAATACTGCTCCCACCAGCCTGCGTCCGTAGCACGCAGCACGTTTCGAGACGCCGTTCACCTCGATGACGGCGTCTGTGGAGACGACAATCGACCTAATGTAGCGATGATATGATTCACCTGAAGGACCGAACGTTTCCATTGTTCTACGGTCGAATCCCGATGGTCTCGTGCCAACTGCAATCTTAATTGACAATGTCGTTGCGTCAACATGTGAAGACGTAGGGGTGGTCTGCTGCGGAGCTCCACGTTCAACCATTTACGATGAATGGTGCGCTCCGAAACGCTTTTGCATGCACCAGCACTGTGCTCCTTCGGCAGAGGTGCCACAGATCAGCATTTGTCGAATTTTACAGAATAGTCGCGGAAGGTCACTTCTGTACGTTTTTCTTGAATAACTCGAAAATCGTGGCCTCCCGTGAAATGTATACCAATACAAAATTTAACAACATTTAATTTCGCGGGCCGTGGTGGCCGAGCGGTTCTAGGCGCTACAGTCTGGAACCGAGCGACCGCTACGGTCGCAGGTTTGAATCCTGCCTCGGGAATGGATGTGTGTGATGTCCTTAGGTTAGTTAGGTTTAAGTAGTTCTAAGTTCTAGGGGACTGATGACCACAGCAGTTAAGTCCCATAGTGCTCATAGCCATTTGAATTTGAACATTATATTTCCTACAAAAAATGCTGTTCATTTTTTTCTTTGGGAGTAATAGTTTGCTCGTAGTGAGCTAGAGAATGTGAAAAACTCGTGCGTGGTTTTTGAAGTCCTGATACAGAATTGCGGATTGCATAAAACGACATCAGTAAGGGCAGTTGAATCACCCCCTATAGCTGTCAGTCCTGTGTAGGGCAGCAACTCGACGTGGCGCGGTCTCAACGATACAGAGCAATGCTACCTCTACAGCCGTCCAGAATTGCGAAAGTGTTACCGGTGTAGGATTATCTGCACGAGCTGACCTCTCGATTATGTACCATATGTATATGATGACATTCATGTCGGGCATCTGGGTGGCCA
Source organism: Schistocerca piceifrons (assembly GCF_021461385.2). NCBI lineage: Eukaryota > Metazoa > Arthropoda > Insecta > Orthoptera > Acrididae > Schistocerca > Schistocerca piceifrons. Next base: position 249,912,442 of record NC_060149.1, read on the forward strand.
AATCATTCGCTTGAATTGTCCAGAATGTTCTTCAAATCTATCGAGAACAATTGTTATCTGTTGTCATATCGCATCGGAATCCATAAAAATTCCGTCTTTGTTTAGAAACACGTAGTCCATGAATGACTGAAAACGGTCTCCATTTCCAGTCAATGATCGGTTCAGTTGGACCAGAGAACCCAGTCCATTCCACGTAAACACAGTTCATAGCATTATGGAGCCACCACCAGCTTGGATCCATGGTTTCGTGGGGTCTGCACCACACTCGAACCGTACTATCAGTTCTTCACAACTGAAATCGGTAATCATCTGACCAGGTCACAGTTTTCCAGTCTAGGGTAAAACCGATACGATCACGAGCGCAGGAGAGGCGCTGCAAGCAATGTCGTGCTGTTAGCAGAGGCACTCGCGTTGGTTTCCTGCTGCCATAGCCCATTATCGCTAAATTTCGGCGCAGTGTCCTTAAGAATACGTTCATCGTACGTCCCACATTGATTTCTGCTGTCATTTCACGCAGTGTTATTTGTCTGTCTAGCTCTTACAACGACTCCACGCAAACGCCGCTGCTCTTGGTCGTTAAGTGAAGGCCGTCGGCGACTGCGTTGGCCGTAGTGAGAGGAAATGCCTAAAATTTGGTATTCTCGGCACACTCGTCGGGTTGTGAATCTCGGAATATTTAATTTCCTAAGGATTTCCGAAATGGAATTTCCCATGCGTCTGGTTCCGCCTAACTCTCCGCGTTCAAAGTCCGTTAATGGCCATCGTGTGGCCAAAATCATGTCAAAAACCTTTCCACACGAATCACCTGAGCACAAACGACAGCCCCGCCAATGCACTGCACTTTTTTACTCTGTGTACGCGATGCTGCCGCCATCTGTACATGTGCATACCGCTATCCCTCGACTTTTGTCAGCTTAGTGCAGTTTGATTCTATGAAGTGGAACAAGGATGCTATAAATGGAGTGCACCTTGTGAGTTCTGGTTCTAAAGATAGGCAGCGCGCATCAGATAGCAAAAGACAGAGAATGTCTTTCGAGATGGATCTTGAACAATCCAACCGGTGTGTTGTATTAAGGCATTAGAACGAAGTCAGAAACAGGTAACTAGCTTTTTTATCTTAATTAGTACCTTCTTTATGGCTTCAGAGTTCTATAACGTCTCAGGAAATCAACTGCAGAAACTGCTGAGAAACTAAAGCAGTGCGCTGAAGACTGCTCTGGTACGTTTCGTCTATGGTGGCTGAAATCAGGATGTGGTAAAACTCTAGTAGTTTCAAAAGTAATTGTACCAGTAAAAAGTGTGGACACAAATGTTGGAGACATAATTGATTTTGGAATAACGGTACAAACTTCGTAAAAGATTGCTGCTAGTCGTTTCTTAAGAGAAGAGAACACCTGCAGAATTTACTACGTTTTGCCTTAGTCACTTATCGGTGAACTATAATAGGACACTATTAAAATGATATTGATGGTAGCTAACGTGAAGGTAACTAGACAGAAGATATGTCTGTAACAAACGCGTGTGTATTACTTGAACAGAGAAACAGCACTCTAGAGAAGGAAGACATTAATACCTGTCGGCTTAATTTGGAAACGGACGGCAGTCGCCCCAGATTGTTTGAGTTGTTATGTCTGTCCATAATACATTATTGCTCTGTAGTATTTGTGTGATGCAGCCAACTCCTTTCTCAATATTTAACCTTACAGTTAGATTATAAAATACTTCTATATTTATTAGAGTGAAGAAGTTTCCTTTTTCTGTAAAAATGAGTTCAATTGCCACTTTTTCTACCATACAGGTATTATATCGAGATCTCACTGTTACTTGTACAATATTCATTGATAAGGCTTGCTTGTCAATAATTAACTAATCTGCGAAATGTTTTCGGTTTCTTATGGCATTATACTTCAGATAATTTATTTATAACTCGCTGTTTAGTCCCCTCCGTCAAGTCAACCAACCAACCAACTGCCACAGTTACTCTTTTTGGAAAATTTGGAAATTTGTAGTAAGGTCTTATGGGACGAAACTGCTGAGGTCATCGGTCCCTAAGCTTACACACTATTTAATCTAAATTAAACTAACTTACTGTAAGGACGACACACATACCCATGCCCGTGGGAGGACTCGAATCTCCGACGGGGGGAGCCGCGCGGTCTGTGACGAGACCTCGCGGCTACCTCGCGCGGCCGTTACTCTTGTCTTTAGCATTTCTACACTTATATTTGGCAGATACACAGTATCTTTCTAGCTTTCAAACACCACCATTTACTTGTTCAAAAAGCGTTACGTGCTGAAAGCAGTGTGACAGAGATATGCAAAAGTGGACTGCTACACTTACGGAATGTGAATCAAATCCAGGTGAACTCATTTCCGCGATTTCTTTAATTATTTTAGGCGACGGTCAAAGTGACTGTACGTTACATGGCCCGTTGCCGAACAGACATTTAAAGTAAACAAGAGACCTTTAAGAGCTATTACATTTTGTTTCCGATTGACTCTTCAAATTTGTTTTCGTTGTTCACTTCCTGAGTTGTTAGACTACTTCGCCGAGGTTTATCGCCCCCATTTTGGTGATAAAACTAGGTTTTTATGAAGATATTCTGTTACGAGGTTATGTTGGTGGTATCAAATATAAAGTTAGCAATTGGATTCTACGTCATTGTCAGCTATTTTTTTCTGTCACCAGAAATATTTAATTCTTGGACTGAGAAACAACGACCTATTATGAAAAGTGGTGACGAGACGATGACGAGAAATACCTACTCGCTAGATCATATTAAAACCACTCAACTGATCCTGAGTCCTACCAGATCTCAAATAGCATGAGAGTGAATCCACAAGAGGGAAAAGGGAAAGTGCTCTTTCAACACTGTCTTGATTAACTCTTATGCAACCGGCAAGGCGCTATCCGGGCGAGGTGATGCTGTGGTTAAGGCGGGCCTCAACTTTTTCATCAGCAGTACATTTTGTACTGGCGCTTTTTCTCGGGACCTCCACTTACTGTTATGTTATTACTAATAGGGCATGCAAACAACCAATATATTAGTTTCTACACGTATTTTTACGAGTGAACTATGCCAGGAATCATCGTTGCTGAAACTGCAATTGAGGAAATTCTTATGCGCGAACAGTATTTGAGAAAGAACACTTGGCGATACAAATATGTCGTTAAATAACTCTGATAAAACTGTAGATTAAAACCCAACAATTGAAACGAACAAAAATGAGAAAATAATAAAATTTTCAACACATAATGAATGTATCACGTACAATTTCAACGTAAAAAATGATATTTTACTGCAGAATGGGAAAAGGTAAATTTACCTTTAACGTAATAGATGTGACTCCTTATTCAAACACAAGAGCTCGAAACGTTGCTTAATGAAAGTCACGGCTGGTGTCATCTCACTCTCGACATTCTGAATACTTACGTAGTATCTCGATTTAATGGCTATCATTGTTGCATCTGCTACTTCACGCAAAAAGTGGCAGAAAATGGCAGATGAACACTCATTGCTAAATCCGGCGGTACAGGAAGTTCTGCCTTGAGATCAAGGCAGAATCTGTTAAAGCTTTTTCTTTAAAATTCACGTTTTTCATTTGAATCACAGTAGTAGTTCGCCAGTTCTTCCTGGGAATTTAGCGAGAGATATCTCACATGTTCCATTCTTACGGCTAAAGCATTATGAATAAAATCTAACTGGTTATTTTTAGTTCTGGTACCAAATACTTCTGAAAATTATACTACAGAAAATACTTTTGCAGATAGACTGAACTTACATTTACCAAGATAAATACAAATCTTTAAACAGAATGTTGTACAAAGGAATGAAACTGTATAATAAATTACCCTAGGACATTAAAGTGATTACTAAAACGAACCTCTTTAAAGACAGCTAAAAAGTACCCATAAATCAATACATTCTATACAGTAAAGAAGTACTTAGGCAATAAAGAGTAGAGTGTTGATAAAAAACTAAACGCAGTGAATAATAATAACAAAACATCTATCATTTAACATAACAATTTCATAAAACGTTTTTTCCTAACTTGGAAACTTAGCTCCCAAATCTGTGTAGTGTATATACTAACACCGTATCCTCTTTCAAAGCTCAACATCTTACTAACTGTAGGGGGGATGGATGCTCAATTTTTCTGTCTAGCAATTGGGAAGTTGCGGTACACAAAATGTAAATCAAACATCGTCGCTACGGTCCTGATATCTGATAGTGTGCATAGTTTTACTTTGTGAAACAGTGTGTGTATATTGTATGCACTGACTGGCACTAAGAAATGAATGAACAGCTTAGTACTAACCTGTTACAACGTTAAATAACTTCTTTGAAAAACATTACTGTAGACTAGGGAGAAACAGAAAAAGGTACCACTGTTTTCAACAAATTGGCCTTGTATTTGGTCTTACGTGATTGCCTTAAATTACTTCAAGTAAATGCCTAGATGGTTCCTACTATTAGGCCACGGTCTTCTCAACCTCGACCTGTAAGTATTTAAATCTCTGAATATATGCATTACGTTATTTTTGTTGTTCTTAAGTTGTGATACCAAGGCATATCCAGTATCCTTCTAACAGTGATCCGCGGATGAGTAAAATTACCACCAACACTACCACTACCACTACCACTACAACCACCACTAATACTACTAATACTACTACTACTACTACTACTACTAAATCCTCCTGTCGTTGCCGCTGCACCCATCACTACATTCTCCAACAAATTTATTCGATTCGAGGCCCATTTCATCGAAAAATTCGTATACCTGTCATATACCAATAGCTTCCAGAAATTAGTAGCAATATTCGAATCATTCACCTAATTTGCAAATTTTGAACTTCTTTCTATTCTTGAAACAAGCTGCTCACTCTGATCATTGGTAATTTCCAAAATATGTCTACCCACTGCATCATTCAACAGTGGACTTTTTTAAATTTTTTAATTCGCCTGCGAATTGTTGCTACAGAATGATTTCACTCATGCGTACTGTTACTGGTTACACAAGATCTTTGTAGTATATGTATTTTCAGCGTTCGTGATCGAGAGGCTTCTTGGGATGATCTTAAATGCCTTTTATCGACCAGTATATTGGATTCAGTAAACTTCTTTTTATTTTCTATGATCCAAGATCCGTTCAAAGGACTTTACATGTTTACTGGAATAGACAGAGGGTTTTATAAATAGATGTGTGTATAATTTTACAGGTTTCACGCTTTCACTCTCTAAGCGTTTATTGGAAACCAAGCACACAGGCCTATCTTCTGTATTAGCGTATATAAAAGTATTTCCGTTTTAAGGCACAATATCTGCAGTTTTACTTATTTGCACATACCTGTAGTAACTGGATGACCCCACTGCTCTCGGATCGGTAGCTTCAGTATTGTCTGTTGTCTTGGTCTTTGACAGATTTAACCACATATTGATTGTTAAAATATTGTGTATTCTTTTCGGTTCTGTAACAATGTCAGACCGTAGCTCGACATAAATCGCTCGCTCGTTTCGGGTTTTGATCGCCGAAACACGGTAGAAACGCGGGACTACGTTATGTAGAATAGCAATATCGTGCACTGTACTTACAAACATATAAGCACTGCAACTGAAACTGATCCATTAGCTAGGTCACAAACTGTTACTTAGCGGACGAACTGTACGAAATCTTTACTACGCGATCTACATTTCAGCCTTCGGCCATTATCAAACGTTACAAGTGTCAAAAATCATCTGAATTGTGTGGAACACAAGTAATCGTTAAAATATATATCTTAGGTTATATAAACCTGATGTTTCGTTGGTAAAAGTGAGAACATTTTTATGATATGTTAATTGACTGGTGGCTTGCATAAATTATTCTGTTAATAGGTTATGCAAGCCGCCAGCTAATTAACATATCACAAAAATGTTCTCACTTTTACTTACGAAACATCATGTTTAGATAACCGAAGATATATATTTTAACGATGATCACTTGTGTTCCACAGAAGTCAGATGATTTTTGATAATTTTAATACTTGATAATGGCCTAAGGTCGAAATCTATATCGTGTAATAAAGCATGGAGGTTATATGTTCCCGTAATTTTTATATGACTAAGGGAAAAATCTTCAATTGTTACTAACCGATCGCACACAGATCCCGTGATCTTCAACACAGCTAGCCGACGTGCGCGAGTGTTGGAACCTGACGGGAGTTCTCCTTGCACCGCCAGTTAAGCGTTGCGAAAGTAGAGGAAACAATGTGGCAAAACGCCACATCGAACGACTATGAACGTTTATCGTTACCGATGACTGTCGCTGTTCAAAATAAAAACTGAAAAAAATGTAAGCGTTGTCTGTACAGAGCGAGAGCTACAGTTTTTCATATTTTACTGCACAAAAAACAATGTTAACACAGTTGTCGAAAACGAAGGATAGGATTAAATGTTACGAAAAGCTGTTGTTTAGCTCATTACACTATTCTCAAAATGTTCACGTAACCCCCAGTTTGGGAAGACCTGGATTAAAACAATGGACTCGTATTCCTTTGTTTACTCAACAATTCATAATGTTCCCAGACTGAGATTTTCACTCTGCAGCGGAGTGTGCGCTGATATTAAAGTTCCTGGCAGATTAAAACTGTGTACCGGACCGAGTTCGAATCTCGGTCCGGCACATAGTTTCAATCTGCCAGGAAGTTTCAACGCATAATGTACTACACTATGTAAATCAGTTCTAAAAATGAGTTCAGAGAAGTACAGCGTTAACTTCTCGCAGAAAAGAAAGAGATTACTGATGCCGTCAAACGTGGAGTGGAAAAGAAAGGTTGTAGCGAAAACTTTCGGGATTCCGCCATCCGCGGTGTCCACAATGCTGAAGCAGAAGGATCGGATTGCTGAAAATGTAAGATGTGACGGTAGGAAGCGACCCCAGGGATATCGTTTTTATTAAGAAGAAGAAGAAGAAGAAGATGAAGAAGAAGAAATAGAGCTGATTCCATCTGTGACTACAAAACAGGCAAAGGCGTCATTGTGCATGTACAGCCTCAGAACGGAAATAGACGATGATGCGTGAATTTATTTATTCATTTATTTATTTAATTTATTGACTGATTTATTTAAAAATTTTAAACATGGTTGTAGCAGCAACTGTTGAAAATCTTCACGGTAAATGACAACAGTCAAACAGTTGCAGAATAAAGATTTATTGAAATCCTTGACCACGGTTTCGGTATATCTAAATATACCTAGCAACATAAGAGAGACAGAAGAAGGAAAAAACTTCTAGTTTTAAGCAACCATGGTTGCTTTAAAGCTATAAGTGTTTATTTCTTCTGTCTCAGTCAAGTTGCTAAGCTTTTTTTTCTTTGCTAATTAAGGTGTCTTCCTGTTCAGGTTTATTTTTGCTTCTGATGAAGGTATATTTAGATATACCGAACCCGTGCTCAAGGATTTCAATAAATCTTTATTCTGCAACTGTTTGGCGGTTATCATTTACCGTGATGATTTATTTAACCTGGGAAGATTAGGGCTATTAGCGCTCTCTTACATTTAAAGGTAACCTGCATATTTTCATTACATTTGTTACGATAAGACTGAGGATTAGGCAACCCCTTCGCAATCCTCAAGTGAGGTTTGCCTATCTCCAGGCGCCAGAGCAGCCGCGCGACTGAATTGGTGACGAAGTTTCTGACAGGTACATTTTTAAAACGCTCAAGAGAGGCACTGAAGGTGTTGCTGAACTGGGTGGTATTAGAGGGACCCTTTTCTGTTTTATTCAAGCTCATGTTAATGTAGTAACCCCCACGCCCCGTGATCTCGCCACAGGAGGGCACGAAACAGGAGCGATGAAAAAGCATAAGCCTCCTATGCTGCTTCGAATCACGTTCAGTTTTCGTCGAATGGTTTTCACCGGTCCCTAGTGGTTCAAATGGCTCTAAGCACTATTGGACTTAACATCTGAGGTCATCATTCCCCTAGACGTAGAACTACTTAAACCTAACTAACCTAAGGACATGACACACATCCATTCCCGAGACAGGATTCGAACCTGCGACCGTAGCAACCGCGTGGGGTCCCTACTGGTTCCAATCTGTATAAAAGAGCAAAAATTGCGGTAGCGCTGTACTCCAAAAGGATGCAATCATGATCAATGGGGATACAGCACCACAATGTCTTTAGAGATGGGTTGAAACGTCCGAAGGTGTCGCCAGTGTCAAAGGTTGTCAAGAACGCCGTCCTGTTGCTCATTACACTGCAAACTGTTGCTTTAGACAGCGAAAAATGTAGGAATCAACGCCCCAATAGAAGGGATGTTTTCATTGACGCCATTTACACCACCCCCAGAGGCTTTCTTGTGCCGATTCTTAGTGGCGTTATGTTTCCCTCGGTCAGCCATAAGAAGAACACGTTATTTAAACGCTGGGCATTGCCGTTCTAACCTCCTTCAGAGAGGCATCAAAAGAAGGGGTGAAATATGGGTAAGATGGAGTGTGACCACCTTCCCATCGTGCGACACGTCCGCGGTGGTGTTGGGGAGAACTGTGGTGAAATTTGGTGCCAGTGTGACATCATTAACCCTCTTAAAGCATACATAAATTTCTGGGCGGAGGCCTTTTCTTCGCATGTGGCCACATCTCGCTGTTTGAAACCTTGCTGAACCCGAGGATGACATGGCAGGGCGCCACGCATTTTGCATCTTTACAGAGAAATCTTGTAGGCACCTTTGAGCCGAATTTCAAATTTACACCTCGCAATGGGAGAGAATTACGGGGTTTCAAAAAAGAAATACATTAATTTTGTTGAACAGTAGAAATTAGTAATTACAATAATACAGACGAAAACACTCAGTTTATATTCGTACATAATAAGTACAGCAACAATTAGAAATTACGTAAAGGAAGGTTTCATTAGCGCTAGCAGCAATAGGCATGAGATATAGGGGTTCTGGGCTTTCACACAACATATGATGAAATGATGTGGTGGTGGTGACCCTCAACTACGTACCCTCAGACTCAAAGTTCAAATATTAAAAGTTTTGGCTGGTTTCGTTGTCTAAGGGCTGGGGTACGTAGTTACCGCATTACAGACCAAATAGTGCTGAGTCTACAGTATACGATAAGAATACACACATGAATCGAATGGTCGAAGGTTTCTATCACTCGGCAATTGCGAATTATGAAAGTAACATATAAATTTATAAATGAAAGAGTGCAATTAAGTAGAATCTACAGGTCCTATCTTAACGACTTTAAATTGTGAGTACGATAGTAGAAGTACTTTTGAGACTGCGGTGTATTTCTGCAAAACACTTATTGGTGTCGATGGTCCAGCAATTGAATAAAATATAAGTTGAATAACAGGGAAACAATGGATCCCTACTTCACGTAATTACTTATGAACAACAACATAGCTGGCGAGATATTCACTTCTGAACGCATACTACAACTTCACTACAGAAACCACAGATATCACACAAGAGCACGGGTCAGCACTCCGAAATATTTCTATCCTCCGCGACCACTCGCAAACTGCTCCACTGTCCAAGTCATTGCGCCGACCGAGCGTCCGTCGCGCCGTCACGTCTAGCACTGCCCGTGTCGTGTGCCGTCGTGCCCAGCACTGTCCATAACCCCCTCTGTTCTCTCTCGAAACCATGCTCTTCTCCCACTTCCTTCCAGTCGCCCCATTCTCGAGCGCTGTGATTGGCTAGAGCGCTCGCGCCATGTCTTCAAGCCAACGAACCCACACAAACATAATGAAAACACATTCGAAATACTGGATTTACGTTTAAATAACTTGAAATTAAATAAATATTCCTACGGCTGGACCATAAACACGCTCTAACACACATTATTAAATACATAAACAAATTAAATAAACATATATCAAAGAAATAGCAACAAAAGGTAGGCCAGTAGCCTAATGTCTCTGTGCTTTCTAAAACACAGTAAATATTTAACCAATTTCTTCATGAATAGAATATATCGGATATAAACAAAGACATAGATGTATAAACATATTTATAAGCATACTGCTACCGTTTTTTCGTGTTACTGTGGAGTACTTATGGGCCGGCCGGAGTGGCCGAGCGGTTCTAGGCGCTACAGTCTGGAACCGCGCGACCGCTACGGTCGCAGGTTCGAATCCTGCCTCGGGCATGGATGTGTGTGCTGTCCTTAGGTTAGTTAGGTTTAAGTAGTTCTAAGTTCTAGGGGACTGATGACTTCAGAAGTTAAGTCCCATAGTGCTCAAAGCCATTTGAACCATTTGAGTACTTATGTCCTGAAGCGATCGATAGTAATCGGCCACTTTGGCCTCCAATAACTCATGTACTATTCAAGTTACATGCCTGTAATTTATATCAATTTAGGTTTACACTAACTGCTTTCCAAAGACACGTCGACCGACGGAAATCGCATGAAGCGTTTAGATTTTGGAAATTCGTTGCTGGGTGTTACCTGTATAATTTACCGTCAGATACTAAACTTTAAACCAGGGCTTAACAACTGGCCGGTTTTGAGCGCGAGTACTCGCGTCTGCTCAGGCACGTGCTCGCGAGCAGGTGCAAGGTCGCGGAGTAGGGAGGGAGGGGAGGGAGGGGAAATGCGCGCGCACGTTTGAATGTGATCTCGCGTTCGTAGCAGATTTAACTAGCCATCTGAATGCTTTGAACATTTTTCTACAAGGTAAAGATCTGCTAATTACTCATTTCATAGATCGAATACGAGCTTTTAAAATGAAATTGACACTTCGGGTGAGTCAGCTGGAAACAGGCAACCTAGCTCATTTTCCTAAATCATCATCCATGCAAGATGTTCACAAAGACTGTGAATGTTATTCACATAGTTAAGTTGATCAACGCTTTCAAGATCTGACAGCACTAGACAGTGATTTTGATCTGTTCTCTCCATATTCAGCGAATATTTAAGAGATTCGTCCTGAGCTGCAGCAAGAAATTATTGACCTGCAGTGTGACAGAGAATACAGAGAGAACTTTCAGAACAAGAAAAACATTTTGGAATTCTACAGACACTTCCCCCAGGATAGATTTCCTCGTTTGCACAAACTGGCGGCTACAATAATATCAATGTTCGGTTCCACGTATGTTTGTGAACAACTGTTCTCTGCAATGAAATGTAACAAGACGCGCCTGAGAAACGCATTGTCTGATCGAAATTTAAACTGCACGCTGCGCCTAAAATGCACAAGAACAATTACTCCGAACATAGACGCAATTGTAAAGGACAAAAAGTACAAGATAACAGAGAATCCCACACTTCAGTGACACCTATTATTGTGTAACAGTTCACAAATTAATGTGAATGTAGAGGCATACACTAAGCTAATAAAATTATGTGGCACGTGTACATTCTCCTTTATTTGTTTCATTTGTCGCAGTAATAATTCGTGAGTGATATCCCTGCAGGTGGCCGCGGATTTACATTCACTGGCGGCAACTGTTGTGTGCCCCACGTGACTTTCCCCACTCTCCGCTCTGGTCCGGTAGTGGGGGTAGCGTGCTCGCGCTGCTCCGTGCTCGCGCCTTGCTGCTCACAGCTTGCTCCGCGAGCACGTATGTTGTGAAGACCTGCTTTAAACTAATAAAGATATTGAAAATCTGATTACACCATCAGAATCGTCGTGCAAATAACAGCAATGTACATGTTTCTTTTTGAGGTATCATGATTCCTCTGACTACTATTAATTTCTATATGAACTGTGAAATGTCTACCATGAACGTTTCACAAAGTCCGCCATCTTTGTCTCTCCCGGCGCACAGCGTCACCAAGGAATTCGCAACCACGCGCTCGATGGACCACTCGCTGGGGCTCCCCTCATGCTCAGCTAACGCTCGGCACCACGTGTTTGCTGCCGAGCCGCGGCTTTGATGAGCGTGTTCTGTCCGGCCGCCCCAATATTTCCAGGGCGCCACAACTCGCCCGTTACCTCACAGGGTGGAAGAGAGAGGAAAGGAGGAACGTGATGATGATATAAGGGAAAAAGGAGGTGGCATGACTCACAGAGAAAGCGAAGGAGAAAGAGCCATAACTGGAAGAACACGGGAGCACTGTTTGTAGTAACTGCCAGCGGGAAAGTTGTGATATACTGTAATATTTGGGGAAACATTATGAGCGTGACAAAAGTAACTGCCTCGACTTCTTGTTAAAAAAGACAGGGCACTGAATTGTACACAGAGTCTACGGCAGCTTGTTCCAGAGGCTGGCAACAGCAACAGAGAAGTAGTTTACTAATGTTTTCATTTTATGAGTGAGCATAGCTAGGATACTACGAGCGGTGTTCAAAAAAATGGTTCAAATGGCTCTGAGCACTATGGGACTTAACATCTGAGGTCATCAGTCCTCTAGAACTTAGAACTACTTAAACCTAACTAACTAAGGATATCACACACAACCATGCCCGAGGCAGGATTCGAACCTGCGACCGTAGCGGTCGCGCGGTTCCAGACTGTAGCGCCTAGAATCGCTCGGCCACTCTGGCCGGCGAGCGGTGTTCAATAAGTAATGTAACACAATTTTTTCCCCTGAAAGCAGGTTGGTTTTCTTTAGGATCCCAATACACCATACTGTTCCCCACTCGTTTGGGTAGAAAACCATAGCTTTCAACATAATCTCCGTTCAGTGCGACGTCGTTACGCCTACTTACTGCGAGGGCCTGTATGCCTGCACTGTACCAGTCTGTGGTCGACGTCGGAGCCAACTTCTTGCTGCATCAATAACCTCCCCGACATCCACGTACTGCTTCCCGCGGAGTGCATGATGCATTGGGCCAAACAGGTGTACGCCGGAAGGGGTGAGGTACGGGCAGTAGGGAGGATGAGGAAGAACTGACCGATGAAATTTTGTGAATTCCTCTCGGCTGCGCGTACTTTTGTGAGGCCTTGCGCTGGCTTGGAGAAGTTCGTTTCCATTTTCCTGACGACAAACACACTGAAGTTGTTCCTTCAGTTTCCTGAGGGCAGCACAGTACACTTCAGAGTTGATCGTTGCACCGTTAGGGAGGATATCAAATAGAATAATCCGTTTCAGAGTCCCTGAAGACCATCGCCATGGCTTTACCAGCTCAGGGTGCTGCTTTAAACTTTTTCTTCGTAGGAGAGATGGTGTGCCGCCACTCCATGGATTGCCGTTTTGTTTCCGGTTCAAAGTGATGAACCCAAGTTTCATCACCTGTGACGATGCCCGACAAAACATTGTCATGATCAGCCTCGAAACGCCAAGCACTTCCGCAGGCATGGTTCTTCGTTGCTCTTAACCGTCTTCTGTTAGGCGCCGGGGAACCCAGCGTCCACACATCTTTGAGTACTCCAACTGGTGGACGATTGTGTCAGCACTACCAACAGAGAGGTCTAGTTGAGCAGCGAGGTGTCTGATTGTGATCCGTCGATCATCTCGAATGAGAGTGTCCGCACGTTCCAACACAGCAGGCTGTGTGCGGCCGGTCAGAACGCGGGAGATGGACAGATTTGCGCGACCTTGTAACGATGATTTCAGACGCCTGGCCTAATGACCCACCGTGTTTTTGTTCACTGCCATGTCTCCGTAGACATTGTGCAAGCTCCTATGAATATCTGCGATGTTTTGGTTTTCTGCCAAAAGAAACTCAATGGCAGTTCTCTTGTTGAAGGCTACGTGTAGCACCGTCACCTACCGGAACTTCGTGAAACTATGTGGGCTGAAGCAGGAATATTCCACGATGTCCCACGACAAATTCGACATTTTTTCAACCAAAATTGTACGAGAAAAAGATGTGTTGCATTAGCTATTGAACGCCTCTCGTAGATAAGTGGAATGAATTTTCGGCTTTAGTCACTACAGAAAATTCGCTTGACAAACTAAGATCATTGAGGTATAAAACGTTCATTTTCCTCTTTGGAATTAAAAACTGAGGATTCCTTGTATATTTTACGAAATTTGTACGTACTTTTTGTTTTATATATCAAAATAAATAAAAATTAATGAAACCAAAAAATAAATAAACTTTCTTTTGAGTTCTAGTTGTTGCTTTGTAAAGAAATACGAACGTTATTGAAACTAAAGCTATATTTTTGAAATTTATTTCTGGAGGGGAGGTCCTTACTTTGCCTTTTCCTTGATCAGCCACACTTCCATTAAAGCGAGCTCTCAATTATTCGAACTTTTCCGATGTCCCATGACCTTCGAGTTATCGTGGGTCGATTGTAATTCCACACAATAGGTGTTATTAAAATATCAAGTAAGAGAAGATGAAACATCTACAGCACGGCCCATCCAACTTTGTGATGTAAAGAGTTGTAACCAAACGCCTGGCGCGGTTTCAAATATTTATTTTATAAAATAGCTTTGACAATGTTATTTTACAGTCTAGTACGGACCGGAGCTACGGCTGTCCGGCATGGTTCCTTTCAAAGGGCACGGCCTACTTCCTTCCCCGTCCTTCCCCAATCCGATGAGACCCATGACATTGCTGTCTGGTCTCCTTCCCCAAACCAACCAACCAACCAACCAACCATACGGCTGTCACAGCCTGCAGCTGGCGGAACTTTCGGTTATACCTTACTAACCCTCCAGCAATCGGATTAAGAACGACAATATTCGATTACTTCATAAAGAAATTCAGTTGTCAGTTGCACAGATATTTTTATCCCCTTTCCCTTTTTCGACAAATTGATTTGTCATCTTCAGAAGCCAACAAAATAAGGGACCTTATATATCACTACACCTTGGCTATAGATTTATGTAAAGTACAGGAAGTGTATTACACATAATTACTTGGTATTGGTTTAGCAAACGCCAAAATCTTCTTAATGAACGCAAAATGTCATGATATGTCCAAAACCGTATATATTGTATATGATTATTGTAAACACAGATTGATAATTTACAGTGCATGAATCCCGTCTGTGTACATGTCAAGCTCGTGCGCCAGTAGCTAGGAACATACAGGGTGTTTCAATAATGACCGGTATATTTGAAACGGCAATAAAAACTAAACGAGCAGCGATAGAAATACACCGTTTGTTGCAATATGCTTGGGACAACAGTACATTTTCAGGCAGACAAACTTTCGAAATTACAGTAGTTACAATTTTCAACAACAGATGGCGCTGCGGTCTAGGAAACTCTATAGTACGATATTTTCCACATATCCACCATGCGTAGCAATAATATGGCGTAGTCTCTGAATGAAATTACCTGAAACCTTTGACAACGTGTCTGGCGGAATGGCTTCACATGCAGATGAGATGTACTGCTTCAGCTGTTCAATTGTTTCTGGATTCTGGCGGTACACCTGGTCTTTCAAGTGTCCCCACAGAAAGAAGTCACAGGGGTTCATGTCTGGCGAATAGGGAGGCCAATCCACGCCGCCTCCTGTATGTTTCGGATAGCCCAAAGCAATCACACCATCATCGAAATATTCATTCAGGAAATTAAAGACGTCGGCCGTGCTATGTGGCCGGGCACCATCTTGCATAAACCACGAGGTGTTCGCAGTGTCGTCTAAGGCAGTTTGTACCGCCACAAATTCACGAAGAATGTCCAGATAGCGTGATGCAGTAATCGTTTCGGATCTGAAAAATGGGCCAATGATTCCTTTGGAAGAAATGGCGGCCCAGACCAGTACTTTTTGAGGATGCAGGGACGATGGGACTGCAACATGGGGCTTTTCGGTTCCCCATATGCGCCAGTTCTGTTTATTGACGAAGCTGTCCAGGTAAAAATAAGCTTCGTCAGTAAACCAAATGCTGCCCACATGCATATCGCCATCATCAATCCTGTGCACTATATCGTTAGCGAATGTGTCTCGTGCAGCAATGGTAGCGGCGCTGAGGGGTTGCCGCGTTTGAATTTTGTATGGATAGAGGTGTAAACTCTGGCGCATGAGACGATACGTGGACGTTGGCGTCATTTGGACCGCAGCTGCAACACGGCGAACGGAAACCCGAGGCCGCTGTTGGATCACCTGCTGCACTAGCTGCGC
The DNA here is from genome assembly GCF_021461385.2 of Schistocerca piceifrons. Lineage (NCBI taxonomy): Eukaryota > Metazoa > Arthropoda > Insecta > Orthoptera > Acrididae > Schistocerca > Schistocerca piceifrons. The sequence goes on from NC_060149.1 coordinate 249,928,413, forward strand.
GTTGCCCTCTGTGGTTGCCGTACGCGGTCGCCCTACCTTTCCAGCACGTTCATCCGTCACGTTCCCAGTCCGTTGAAATTTTTCAAACAGATCCTTTATTGTATCGCTTTTCGGTCCTTTGGTTACATTTAACCTCCGTTGAAAACTTCGTCTTGTTGCAACAACACTGTGTTCTAGGCGGTGGAATTCCAACACCAGAAAAATCCTCTGTTCTAAGGAATAAACCATGTTGTCTACAGCACACTTGCACGTTGTGAACAGCACACGCCTACAGCAGAAAGACGACGTACAGAATGGCGCACCCACAGACTGCGTTGTCTTCTATATCTTTCACATCACTTGCAGCGCCATCTGTTGTTGAAAATTGTAACTACTGTAATTTCGAAAGTTTGTCCGCCTGAAAATGTACTGTTGTCCCAAGCATATTGCAACAAACGGTGTATTTCTATCGCTGCTCGTTTAGTTTTTATTGCCGTTTCAAATATACCGGTCATTTTTGAAACACCCTGTATATACAGGCATGTAAAAATATAACTAAGGTATATGAGGAAGTTATACAGAATACATTTGAAGAAACGTGGAACATAGTTGTAATATATAAGGAAAGGGCGACTGACGCCTGAATTTTATTCTGAAATATATACTACAACTGCTGAAAAATAACAGCTGTAAGTAAAATAATACCAAGTTATCCATCATTACTATAGCGTGTATGTTTAATAGACAGTATATGAAATTTTCGAAGCACTAAAATGGTAACACAGTCTCCCTCACTGTCGCTATACAGGGTGTTAGGGATATACACTATGTGATCAAAAGCATCCGGACACCCCCCAAGCCGGCCGCTGAGGCCGAGCGGTTCTAGGAGCTTCAGTCCGGAGCTGCGCTGCTGCTACGGTCGCAGGTTCGAATCCTGCCTCGGGCATGGATGTGTGTGATGCCCTTAGGTTAGTTAGGTTTAAGTAGTTCTAAGTCTAGGGACTGATGAACTCAGATGTTAAGTTCCATAGATCTTAGAGCCATTTCAACCATTTGAACAACCTCCCCCCCTCCCCCCCCCCCCAAAAAAATACGTTTTTCATATTAGGTGCATTGTGCTGCCACCTACTGCCAGGTACTCCATATCAGCGACCTCAGAAGTCATTAGACATCGTGAGAGAGCAGAATGGGGCGCTCCGCGGAACTCACGGACTTCGAACGTGGTCAGCTGATTGGGTGTCACTTGTGTCATACGTCTATAAGCGAGATTTCCACACTCCTAAGCATCCCTAGGTCGACTTTTTCCGATGTGATAGTGAAGTGCAAACGAGAACGCCTACTCCGTGCCAGGCCTCACCGACCGACACCGATACTTCTATTCAGTGCAGCACTCCGTGAAGAATGGTCTGCCATTCCCCAAGAAACCTTCCAGCACCTGATTGAACATATGCCTGAGAGAGTGGAAGCTGTCATCAAGCATTACAGATGGAGGGGGCCACGAACTTTTAAGTCATTTTAAGCCAGGTGTCCGTATACTTTTGATCACATAGTGAAAGTGCAGATATTTTTATTGGTGACTGAGGACAGTGTATTGAACAAAATTGTAGCAGTATTCACTTCATTTAAGACTAGTGATTATGGCTATTAGGATTAGTATGTTTCAGGTTGATTAGTACCTCCAGGTACAGGTCGCAAGATCAAGCCAGTAATGCTTGATTTCCCTGGGCAGCAGGGCAGATGTTGAAGTGGACGCAATACGGTTAGTCTATGCTGAAAGGCTTGGTCTACTTAGTGGTGTCGTTGCGATCATGCGGAAAACATAGGTAGTAAACTATGTGACACGTGTGTGGGAAGTCTGTTGGACGTAGAGCGAAAACAGGCAACACACTGAAGTGGATACATATTAAGGTACCAATTATCAAATTATCTGCACTTATACACCTCACACCCTGTATATTTGTCTTCCAAGTACTTAATGAACGACAGCATGTGTCATATGTTCAGTTCATCAGCTCAGACTGCATGGAACATCACATACATCTTTTTCAAATGCGCAAGACTTTAGATGCTGTACATGCAAAATCAATGTCCCTCGTGCAGCTTCGAGTAATACATGCAGATTTTCAACATTTGTCGTTTAAACAAAGCCTTCTTATCATTACTGGTCCACAGAAAAGAAATTCAGTGATGAATGTTTCTGCATCAGGTCTTGCGCTGCTTTTAGTAAAAGCGCACTGCTACAAAGGTAATGAGCAGCAGACATATCGCTCTGTTGGTAACCCGACACAGGTAACATGCTTTAACTTCTGAAGTTGTGGCGTAATACGAATAGCAATGTCCTTTAGTTCAAACGTTAATTAAGGTTTCCTGTCAATGTGCGCTCTTTTAGGCCTCCTGTCGCGAACATCCTGCAGTATCAAACGACTGAGGTATGTAACGTAATTTGGGCGCTAGTCACACGTATACCAAGCGAGGTGGCGCAGTGGTTAGCACACTGGACTCGTATTAGAGAAGATGACGGTTCAAACCCGAGTCCGGCCATCATGATTTAGGTTTCCCGTGATTTCCCGAGATCGCTTCAGGCAAATGCCGGGATGGTTCCTTTGAAAGGGCACAGCCGATTTCCCTCCCCATCCTTCCCTCAGCCGATGGGACGATGATCTCGCTTTTTGGTCCCCTCTGCCAAATCAACCATCTACCAACCCATCACACATAGAATGGATAAAAGTTAGAATCAATAATGAGATACAGTTACCAGGTCCGCGTACTGACACTGTCGTACTATTCAGTTCCTAAAAGCAGCCGTGAAATCCTCTGGAACTGGCGTCAGTTGGATGCGATATAGAGAGGCATGGGGTTAGCACTGGAGATCTGCAAATAGGGCGTTTTGCTCCCTCGTACTTGCTCGAGGCCGCTGCTCTCGGGGATAGCTTGCTCAGTGCAAATGCTGGAAGTGCACGGGCTGTCGCAGAGCGCCAGTGAGTGCCGTGTGGGTAGGGTGATGTGGTTGGCCGGGGGGGGGGGGGGGGGGAGGGGTGAGTGGGGGGGGGGGCAGCGCTCACCCCGCTGCCGTTACGGCCGTTTTAGTACCTGCTCTGTGTATCTGCAGGGCGTTGTCGCTTCTGAAATGGTGTCCGGACATTTGTCACGCCGGACATTTGCCACGGTTTTACCTGCTCCGAAGGGTTCGGTCCCTTGTCTCCCCCCCCCCCCTCCTTCTCCTCCTCCTCCTCCTCCTCCTCCTCCTCCTCACCCGCCCCCGCCAGTCTGCTTTCGAAGTTCCTAACGTGACCATCAGTATGGAAGTTATTACAACGAACAAGGGCAGGCCTCCTGCTCATTAGAAAGGTTACGCGTATCTTAAACAGAGGGAATCTAAAGAAAGTGTTGTTACATGGATGTGCTTACGTCGAAAAGCGGATCATTGTAAGGGAAAGCTACTTTCGAGGAATGGAGAAGTGTTGAGCGTATTAGAACATCTCTGTGGACCACCTGACAATGCAGCTCTGAAAGTGAGAAAGCAAGTGGAAAAAGCGAAGAGAAGGGCTCGAGAAGAAACTACACAGTTATCGGAGATATATGCGGATGAAATGGGAAATCTACATATAAAGTTTATGACTTTGTTACAGTGATGCCTAATTCAGAATCCATGAAGAGAACCATGCGTCGTCGATAGTCAAGAGTGGGGGTGTCAACAAGGACCTAGGAACTCTTATGAAATTGATCTTCATGAAGATCTATTAAAAATGGGAGATGGCAGTAGGTTTCTTCTGGAAGACGATAGATTAGAGGTGAGAATAATGATTTTTAGTGGAAGCAAAGGAAAAGAAAGCTTAAAAACATGTTCCCATTTTTTTATGGATGTAACATTTAAGAGATGCGGCAAGCAGTTTGCATAGACCTACACCATACACGTAGACTTAGGAGGCCCGATTAAAGAAACAATCATTCTTCTTACTGTATTTGCACTGCTCCCTAATAAGAAGAAAGACAAATATGTTCGTCTGTTCCGTCTGAAAAAGGAGGCAGTCTCTGAGTGGTGTCCTAAAGAAGTAAAAGTGGACTTTGAGGCAGCTGCGATATCGGCCATTCGTCAAGTTTTTCCCACAACTGAAATAAATGGATTCTATTTCCATATGAAGGAAAGTTTATGGAGAAGAATTCGAGTTCTCCGTCTAACTGAGGAGTACCGCTAGAACGAGAATTTAAGACTTCACGTCAGCATGTGTGCAGCGCTGGCAGTTGTAAAACCGGAGGACGTAAGCAATGGATGGATTGAGATTCATGCAGAAGCTCCTGATAACGGAAGGTTCTCTCAATGTTTTACTACTTTGTGGATAAATGGTTAGAGAATGAGGATATCGGAATAGAAATGTGGGACTGTTACGGAAAAAGGCACCGAACGACGAATGCTGTTGAAGGATGGCACAACAAAATAAATAGTATTATTAGAAACTCTCACCCTAAAATCAACTATTTGGTGGAGTGCTTGAAAAAGGAAGCAGAGCTCACAAACTGCATGTATATGAAATTGGAAATGAATCTTGAAGGTAAGAAGAGGAAGAAGAAGTACTTGAAGCTGGACGACAGGATAGAGAGAATCGTAAAGAATTATGAAGAGACTGGCAACATTAGGCCTTGCTTGAAAGCCAGTGCCCAGAAACTGGACTAAAATACGTTAAAAATAATGTATTAAAAACTATGAAGAACACTGAGTCCTCGCAGGTTACTGAGATAAAATTATTAAAACACTGAAGCAGCATTATCGGAGCTAATATTAAGTTGTAATTGTAAATAGAGTGCACATTAGTTCAGCGTGTTTAGGCTGATTTTACACACGCCAGAATGGTAGATGGTCATTTATCATTGCAAAGTGTGATGCGAATCAGCCTTTAATGTAAAAATTAAAAAGTGTTTCAAGCCTCACAAAAGTATCCCTATTGTTGACACGTTAATATAATTTTTTTCTACCTTCCAATATTATGGCCACACTATTAAATAATTGTGAGTTCTAAAATAATTTTCTGAAGCTTCAGAATCGGAACTATCACCTAAAATATCATGGTTTGTTAAACTGATAGTATACGCTTTCGTAAAAGAAAATGGGAACTGAACCTTTGAATTGCACCTAAAATTGACATCCCAAAACTGATCTGATGCTAAGGTTGACAATTCTGGCACCTCAAATATTTTTTATTTGAGTTTAGCTGCAAACATTTATAGTAGATGTAAATCTACTTAAGTACATTTAGATATAGTCCTTTAAAAATTAAAATTTCTTACTAAATTGTGGATTATCTTTAAACAGGTCAGTAAAAGCAAGGAGCTTGCTACTGAAAATTAATTGTTACTAAAGAGCATCAGAAACAAATGTATTAGACCTACTTTTCTTATACATTAGACACTTTTTGAAAAGATATTTGATCATTTAGAACAATTACGGAAGTTATTTTCTATTTACAATAGGGTATGAAAATGTATTTTTGTCGCCGGCCGCTGTGGTCTCGCGGTTCTAGGCGCGCAGTCCGGAACCGTGCGACTGCTACGGTCCTTAGGTTAGTTAGGTTTAAGTAGTTCTAAGTTCTAGGGGACTGATGACCACAGCTGTTAAGTCCCATAGTGCTCAGAGCCATTTGAACCATTTGTATTTTTGTCAACATGCGGAAGGTAGATTGAAGTAACTGCCAACTATAACTGTATGAGTAGGGTACTTATTTGTGATGAGACTCAAGTTTTCTTTTCTTTGAACTGTTCAGCAAATGTTTCATCTGAGACAGGGGGTCGGTAAAAGGAGCCAGTTATTAATTTATTCCGGTTGTCGAATATAACCTCTGCCCATACTAAGTCACAGGAACTGTCTGCTTCAAAGTCGATTGTGAGCTTACATTATTTTTCCTTAAGTTGTCCTTGTTTTTGTTGTAGTGCAGATAGAATTACAGCTTTTCCCTCCAGAACCTAAGATGCTTTCTCTGTGACGCTGTAAATACCAGAGCTAAACAATGTAGAACAACAACGTACGTTACAAGCGCAGCATTCTGTACTACTTCATTTCCTTGTTTCTAACATATTAAAATTGTAAGTCGACTTTAGATGACCTGTCAATCATAGATGTTCTTATCTCTATTTAGTGTACGTGTTTTCAGTTATGTTTTGAACATTGTCCCGCTACACTTTATTAACTAATGTTTTCAGAGAGTAAATTAATACGGAATATGTCGTTCTTCTTTTCAAACATTCACAAACCCATTTATTCTTTCCCTATTGTCTTTTGGGTATGCAGTTGTAGTTATTAAAGTACGCACAAATGCAGTGATAAAAAAGAAATGATTAGCGTACATTTGCATTCACGTTTCATCGTTCCTTTCTTGTTGCTCCCATGCCGATGGACTGTTTCTATCGCAATCAGTAAGCGTGAAAGGAAGCTACCGTACAGACAGAGGAATCTATATTTCTACTTGGTAGAACTAATTACATACTGTCATAATCGTCAGTATTGCTTTCGTTTCCCAAAAGATATAAATATTTCGATTTCGGAAAAGAAGCTCTGTATTTGGCCAAGATGTCGAAGGAGAAGGACCCTTACGTACTGGCTGTATCGAGTAAGATGTGGAGACGGCGGTTTGAAAGCGGACAGAGGTAGTACGGGGAAGGGCGTCCCTTACCTGAGGTGGTACTGTCTAATAGCGACATCACTGTGGCCGATAGGGAAAAAATAGCTTGTTTTATGAAACAACGAAAATTTGGAAACAGTTTGTAGTTTCACAGGTGCTCTATGTAACTACCAGTTTTGTAACGATGGCGATTAAAAATCAGATTGCCGTTTTATATAACATCATATGGTTTACTGATTCAAATGTACGTATATGAACTTGAACACCTAAGAAATTACATATCGAACAGGAACAAAATTGTCTCTAAATTATTCCATGTTACCGTAATAAAAATGAATCGACGTGTTTCGGATCAAGTCCACTTCGTCTGCCCGAGACAAGATTCCGTGCTTCACTGAAATTTCTTTCACTAGTCGAATTTGTTGCTGGAACACAAAACATTCTTCTCGCTAAGTTAGATAGCGTGGGAAAGAAACTACGACTATGCTGTCACCTCTCAAACTGGTCATCGTCGTCACCATTATCCATTCGGATTATTTAAAAGTCAACATCATCCGTAGGTTGAGTATGGTATGGTCCTCTGTCTAGTCTCTCCGAAAACGGAGACTTCTTTGGCTTCCGAGCGCGGCTGGCATTCACTCAGCGACCCCAAATAAATATTTACAGATATCACAAAAACAGAGTAAGCTACTCACGTTATAATTTTATGCTAGCTTATCAGGAACTGATGTTTCATCACATATCTCATTGACAGTATTTAACATCACATCTCTGTCAGACACAGAATTTTCAACAATCGGAAGGACGATCACAAAAATGTCGCTATTCTGTGCAATGTTCGAATTTCGATTTTCTCATCTATGACATGGAAACAGCCCTCTTTCAGCGCTCGTAGTACCTACAGTTAACAGCCGTTAATACGACCGCTATACTGTACGGCCAAAATACCGGTGCCACTGAAACAGGCGTTATGCAGTTAAGTGTAATTTTCATTTGCTGGACACGTAGCGTGTATTAAACAAGAGAACTGGGTCTGCAGTAATTTAAAATTACAATGATTTACCAGTCTGTGCACCAATAATAAACAAACTGAACTGTTGGACACTTCTCGCCTACCAGCATTCCGATTGCATCTTTGAATGGCTCTAAAACATAACGAGTTCTTTTGCAGTATTGTTGTCGTAACCAGTAATTTTTTCAGAGATGCCTCCCTCCAGAAGCATTTCCACAAATTTGTCGTACCACCTAACTACAGACTGTAGCATCCTAAAAATGATGTTCCACTTACACTCCGTTTCTTGCTTCAAGCTTGTCTGTATCAAATTTACGTCATCAGTTTTCGTTGGGAAACGGACAATCTCTTTGGCAGCATAAGCCGTGGAATAAACACTGCAACCTCATTTATCAAATAATCGTCATCGAAAATTACATACATAATGCTGAAAGGCTGCAGTGCCTTGCATATATTACCGTCTCGGTCAGTGAGAAATGAAGTCTTAAAACGATGGGGTTTACTCCCGACAATTTGAATAACGTTTTCCCAGTGTAGTTCTCAATAAATTCCCCAATTTTTTTCTCAGAAAAGAGAGTTGTCACCCATACTATATTTCTAAGGGGCTAATCTTGATAAACAAAGTACGCAGTAATAGATATGTTATTCATTTTCCTATATGTATCGATCCTATAACTGGCATACGGCTGGGAGAGCGGTGTGCTGATCACATGCCCCTCCATATCCGCATCCAGTGACTCCTATGGGCTGAGGATGACATGGCAGCCGGTCTGTACCGTTGGGCCTTCATGGCTTGTTCGGGAGGAGAATTTTTTTTTAATCGATCCTATATCCGCTGTACATCAATATGCATTCACGCCTATGGTCTGGATAATGCTGGGCATCATACTCTCCCATATATTATTTGCTTCTCTTTCACTTTTTCGTGATACTGTCTTAAGATGAGGCAAGATGTTGGAGACGTCTACATGTACCAATTCTGAACAGATGTTTACAAGCCCCTGACATAAAACGCGAAATCCTACACCTAATGTTAATGTAAATTGACGAAGATCTCTTGCACACATTTCTACGCACCTCTTTAATTAAAATAGCTTCCAGTGAAACGAGCAATGCTTCAGAACTTACAATTTTACTTATTCTGCCTTCACATGTGTGATGGCGGATTCGTAAGAACACAGCACTTGCTACAGTACATGTAACGTACGTTCTTCTCAGTTACTAATGAAAATTTCTTCCAGACATTGTTACGACCATTTCGCACTCAGAATACATTCTTTCGAATCAAGTTTCGCTTTCGCACTGTCCTTCAACTCAGGTTCACGCGCCGTGATCCTAGATAGGGCGACTGAGCGGCTCCGTGTAACTCTAGTAGATGGCCGGCAATTCGAGAATGAAACGCTCGGACGAGCTTCAAGGAAGTCGGTGCAGTTGCCCCCCTCTTCCCCTCTAGCCAGCCATCGGCCAATCCGAACAAAGCGACTGTATCGACATCTGCCGGACTTACGCGGAACTCCATACACTGAGCAATTCGAGAGAGCATAAACGTCAAATGCAGACCTCTACTTAGCACAACGCTCTCCCGACAGTAGTCGGCTTCCCGGACATTGGAGCCATTATTTCTCACAGAAGTAGCTTCTCTGTTGGCCTCACGACGATGGTCCTCCGCATAGCAATCAGACACCCTGACGAAATAGTGCGTCAGGGAAGGCAAAGGACTTTAGAACAGTTAAACGGAACGCATAGTGTCTTAAAAAGACGCTATAAGATGAATACCAACAGAAGTGAAACAAGAGTAATGTAATGTTGTTGTTGTTGTTATGGTCTTCAGTCCTGAGACTGGTTTGATGCAGCTCTCCATGCTACTCTATCCTGTGAAGGCTTCTTCATCTCCCAGTACCTACTGCAACCTACATCCTTCTGAATCTGCTTAGTGTATTCATCTCTTGGTCTCCCTCTACGATTTTTACCCTCCACGCTGCCCTCCAATACTAAATTGGTGATCCCTCGATGTCTCAGAACATGTCCTACCAACCGATCCCTTCTTCTGGTCAAGTTGTGCCACAAGCTCCTCTTCTCCCCAATTCTATTCAATACCTTAGTTATATGATCTACCCATCTGATCTTCAGCATTCTTCTGTAGCACCACATTTCGAAAGCTTCTATTCTCTTCTTGTCCAAACTATTTATCGTCCTCGTTTCACTTCCATACATGGCTACACTCCATACAAATACTTTCAGAAACGACTTCCTGACATTTAAATCTATACTCGATGTTAACAAATTTTTCTTCTTCAGAAACGCTTTCCTTGCCATTTCCAGTCTACATTTTATATCCTCTCTACTTCGACCATCATCAGTTATTTTGCTCCCCAAACAGCAAAACTCCTTTACTACTTTAAGTATCTCATTTCATAATGTAATTCCCTCAGTATCACCCGACTTAATTCGACTACATTCCATTATCCTCGTTTTGCTTTTGTTGATGTACATCTTACACCCTCCTTTCAAGACACTGTCCACTCCGTTCAACTGCTCTTCCAAGTCCTTTGCTGTCTCTGACAGAATTACAATGTCATCGGCGAACCTCTAAGTTTTTATTTCTTCTCCATGGATTTTAATACCTACTCCGAACTTTTCTTTTGTTTCCTTTATTGCTTGCTCAATATGCAGATTGAACAACATCGGGGATAGGCTACAGCCCTGACTCACTCCCTTCCCAACCACTGCTTCCCTTTCATACCCCTCGACTCTTATAACTGCCATCTGCTTTCTGTACAAATTGTAAATAGCCTTTCGCTCCCTGTATTTTAACCCTGCCACCTTCAGAATATGAAAGAGAGTATTCCAATCAACATTGTCAAAAGCTTTCTCTAAGTCTACAAATGCTAGAAACGTGGGTTTGCCTTTCCTTAATCTTTCTTCTAAGATAAGTCGTAGGGTCAGTATTGCCTCACGTGTTCCAACATTTCTACGGAATCCAAACTGATCTTCCCCGAGGTCGGCTTCTATCAGTTTTTCCATTCGTCTGTAAAGAATTCTTGTTAGTATTTTGCAGCTGTGACTTATTAAACTGATAGTTCGGTAATTTTCACATCTGTCAACACGTGCGTTCTTTGGTATGGGAATTATTATATTCTTCTTGAAGTCTGAGGGGATTTCGCCTGTCTCATACATCTTGCTCACCAGATGGTAGAGTTTTGTCAGGACTGGCTCTCCCAAGGCTGTCAGCAGTTCTAATGGAATGTTGTCTACTCTGGGGGCCTTGTTTCGACTCAGGTCTTTCAGTGCTCTGTCAAACTCTTCACGCAGTATCGTATCTCCCATTTCATCTTCATCTACATCCTCTTCCATTTCCATAATATTGTCCTCAAGTACATCGCCCTTGCATAAACCCTCTATATACTCCTTCCACCTTTCTGCTTTCCCTTCTTTGCTTAGAACTGGGTTTCCATCAAAGCTCTTGATATTCGTGCAAGTGGTTCTCCTTTCTCCAAAGGTCTCTTTAATTTTCCTGTAGGCAGTATCTATCTTACCCCTAGTGAGATAAGCCTCTACATCCTTACATTTGTCCTCTAGCCATCCCTGCTTAGCCATTTTGCACTTCCTGTCGATCTCATTTTTGAGACGTTTGTATTCCTTTTTGCCTGCTTCATTTACTGCGTTTTTATATTTTCTCCTTTCATCAATTAAATTCAATATTTCTTCTGTTACCCAAGGGTTTCTACTAGCCCTCGTCTTTTTACCTATTTGATCCTCTCCTGCTTTCACTATTTCATCCCTTAAAGCTACCCATTCTTCTTCTACTGTATTTCTTTCTCCCATTCCTGTCAGTTGTTCCCTTATGCTCTCCCTGAAACTCTGTACAACCTCTGGTTCTTTTAGTTTATCCAGGTCCCATCTCCTGAAATTCCCACCTTTTTGCAGTTTCTTCAGTTTTAATCTACAGGTCATAACCAACAGATTGTGGTCAGAGTCCACATCTGCCCCTGGAAATGACTTACAATTTAAAACCTGGTTCCTAAATCTTTGTCTTACCATTATATAATGTATCTGATACCTTTTAGTATCTCCAGGGTTCTTCCATGTATACAATCTTCTTTCATGATTCTTGAACCAATTGTTAGCTATGATTAAGTTATGCTCTGTGCAAAATTCTACCAGGCGGCTTCCTCTTTCATTTCTTAGCCCCAATCCATATTCACCTACTATGTTTCCTTCTCTCCCTTTTCTTACTCTCGAATTCCAGTCACCCATGACTATTAAATTTTCGTCTCCCTTCACTACCCTGAATAATTTCTTTTATCTCATCATACATTTCATCAATTTCTTCGTCATCAGCAGAGCTAGTTGGCATATAAACTTGTACAACTGTAGTAGGCGTGGGTTTCGTGTCTATCTTGGCCACAATAATGCGTTCACTATGCTGCTTATAGTAGCTTACCCGTACTCCTATTTTTTATTCATTATTAAACCTACTTCTGCATTACCCCTGCTTGATTTTGTATTTATAACCCTGTATTCACCTGACCAAAAGTCTTGTTCCTCCTGCCACCGAACTTCACTAATTCCCACTATATCTAACTCTAACCTATCCATTTCCATTTTTAAATTTTCTAACCTACCTGCCCGATTAAGGGATCTGACATTCCACGCTCCGATCCGTAGAACGCCAGTTTTCTTTCTCCTGATAACGACATCCTCTTGAGTAGTCCCCGCCCGGAGATCCGAATGGGGAACTATTTTACCTCCGGAATATTTTACCCAAGAGGACGCCATCATCATTTAACCATACAGTAAAGCTGCATGCCCTCGGGAAAAATTACGGCTGTAGTTTCCCCTTACTTTCAGCCGTTCGCAGTACCAGAACAGCAACGCCATTTTGGTTAGTGTTACAGGGCCAGATCAGTCAATCATCCAGACTGTTGCCCTTGCAACTACTGAAAAGGCTGTTGCCCCTCTTCAGGAGCCACACGTCTGTCTGGCCTCTCGACAGATACCCCACCGTTGTGGTTGCACCTACGGTACGGCTATCTGTATCGTTGAGGCACGCAAGCCTCCCCACCAGCGGCAAGGTCCATGGTTCATGGGGGGAGGAATGGAATGTAGTAGAATTAAATCAGGCGATGCTGCGGGGTCGGGGTTAGGAAATGAGATACTAAAAGCGGTAGAGGAATTTTGCTATTCGACCAGCAAAACAACTGATGAGGATAAAAGTAGAGAGGATATAAGATGCAGACTGGTATAACCAAGGGAAACTTTTTTGAAAAGAGAAATTTGTTATCATCAAATACAGATCCAGGTGTCTGTCTCGTGTGTAGCCTCATACAGAAGTGAAATGTTGACGGTAAACCGTTTAGACAAGAAGAGAATAGAAGCTTTTGAAATATGGTGTTACGAAAGAAGGTTGAGGATTAGATGGGAACATCGGGTAACTAATGAATAGATACTGAATATAATTGAGGAGAAAGTAAATATATGGCAGGACATGACTAATAGAAGGCATCGTTACATAGCGCACATCTTGAGACATTAAATAATCGACAGTTTCGCAATGGAGGTTATTTTGGGGGTTAAAAACTGTAGAAGGAGACCAGTGATTGAGGTCGGAGGCTTGCCCGCTCTGCAGAGCTGGATCGGCGGCGATCTGTAGCATATCTGACGACATAGTACAAGGCTGGTACAGGCACTAGCGTTTTAGACAAGCAGTTCACCATGCTATGTTGAAAATTTGGGAATTTGTGGTAAGGTCTTATGGATCCAAACTGTTGAGGTCATCGGTCCCTAAGCTTACACTCTACTTAATCTAAATTAAACTAACTTACGCTAAGGACAACTCTCACACAACCTCGTCCGAGGGAGGACTCGAACCTCCGACGGGGGGAGCCGCGCGGACCGTGACAAGGCGCCTTTTAGACCGCTCGGCTACTTCGCGCGGCCGCTTTGTTGAACATTGGGGTCTGCAGCAGGCAATCCCCTCATGTTTCCACTTCGTCCCACTGACATAATCCGTTACAGGAGTCCCCAACCTCTCTGAGAGACCATTATCCCTGAGTAAAATCAGATATTAGCTAGTACCATCCCTCCTCCTCCGGCCCCATCCCCACCCCCCGTGCTCATCAACATTAACGCCTAACTAAACTTCAGAACGAAAAATGTTTTTAACACTTCTGTTTTTAAAACTATGAATCATAAGTGGCATTTAGTGCTTGTAAGTGTTTTATTAAACCACTAACTAATTAATCAATGAGATAATTGTTATCGCTTATTTCCAACAACCTTTTTTTATAGAATGATGAAGCAATTCTCACTCCTTCGCGAGTGCTGTCTACAACCCTCCTCAGAAAGCAAAGCCAACTCTCGACGCCGGCCGAAGTGGCCGCGCGGTTCTGGCGCTGCAGTCTGGAACCGCGAGACCGCTACGGTCGCAGGTTCGAATCCTGCCTCGGGCATGGATGTGTGTGATGTCCTTAGGTTAGTTAGGTTTAACTAGTTCTAAGTTCTAGGGGACTAATGACCTCATCAGTTGAGTCCCATAGTGCTCAGAGCCATTTGAACCATTTTTGAACCAACTCTCGACACTGAGAATACACACTCGTTTCAAAACATGCTTCCCCTACACCAATCCTGTCCCAAGCGACATCTCTTTCAGCAACACCCTGCAGCCCCATTTAAAATCAACTAAATTAAATTTTGTGCACTATATTTACGACTATTGTTTGTAAATCGCTTGATTGTTGAGCGCCTTGCTCATGAAATGGCAGAAATTGGAAAACTGGCTGCGAATGCACTGAGTCTGACCAATGCAACTAATAATGATAATAATAATACTGTGTAACCATTACATAATTACTTGTTTGCTGTCAGTTGTTCGTTTATTGTTGCGGAGTGGATAATGAAGCAATTTTTGGTCTATTATAGAACTATCTACAAATCAGAGAAGGAACTATCATGAGATTTTTAAGAATACGTGATTCATACGTCTCAGTTTTACTGTCATAGATGGTTGGTGCGGGTATGCGTGAAGCGGGTGGACTACTTAAGGAATATGTTCATACATTCCTTGCACAAGCTATAATCTCTTGCACATGATCTTAAGCCTTACTCCTAGTGTTTGAAATAAAAACTGTAGTTATTGGTAACTTACGTAATCAGTATTAAAGCCTTCCAAAATAGTGATCGATTAAAAAATAATTCAGTTTCGTGACTAAAACACAACAGAATCGTTTTGTTTTTACCCTTCAGAAAACTGCATTTTACCCCTCAGCGGTGATTAGCCCCAGGTTTGGAACCACTGATCTACTACGACTGCAATAGCCATGGGATAATCGAGATTGGACCTAGGGTCACTGGAAAGGTCTCGCCTGGTTGGAAGAACCACATCTCTTGTTAAACCAGGTCGATAGCCATGTCCGAATACGCCATCATCCAGGCGAAACGCCGGCCGGAGTTGCCGAGCGGTTCTAGGCACTACAGTCCGGAAACGCGCGACCGCTATGGTCGCCGGTTCGAATCCTGCCTCGGGCATGGATGTATGTGATGTCCTTAGGTTAGTTAGGTTTAAGTAGTTCTAAGTTCTAGGGGACTTATGACCACAGCATTTAAGTCCCATAGTGCTCAGAGCCATTTTTTGAACCAGGCGAAAGACTGTTCGAAACATGCACCGCGCCACGGACTCAGGCTGGTGGGGACATTATTAAGCTATGTTGGGGACATTCACTGATATTCTATGCGACCTATGATGTTAATCGAAAGCATCGTGACAGCTGTGGACTACGTGAACATTATTGCGAATCATTTGCATCCCTCCATGTTTGATGTCTTTACTGACGGTGATGACATCTTTCAGTTGGGTAACTGTCAAGGACACAAGGCATGAGTCTTACAACACTGGTTTGGGTAGCATGATAGTGAACTCATCGTGATGTCTTGGCCAACAAATATGCCTGATCTGAACTCGGTGGAACACGTCTGAGACACTATCGGGCACCAGCAGCTTCACGCTCACAAACCAGTGGTCCGTAATTTTTAGAAATTGTGTGATCTCTGCGTTGGCAAATGGTGCCATATACTTCTGGAAACGTACCAAGGACTTATTAAATCAATGCCGCGCCGAATCGCTACCAAGCCTAGTCGGCCTATCACCAGCAGCGCCTAAGTCAGCGTTATTCTATGCACGTCTGCCAGGCGCAGGAATACAATAATGGTTCGGATGGCTCTGAGCACTATGGGACTTAACATCTGAGGTCATCAGTCCCCTAGAACTTAGAACTATTTAAACCTAACTAACCTAAGAACCTCACACACATCCATGCCCGAGGCAGAATTCGAACCTGCGACCGTAGCGGTCACGCGGTTTCAGACTGAAGCGTCTGAGCAGGAATACACTTCTCCCTAAAGCCTGCGCTGCCCTTACCTTTCTGGTTCTATGAACTCAAACGCTCGACTCGTAGTCCACAGTAACGATTGCGATTGTGTTGTGGTACGTTCTTATTGCACTAAATGGCAGCTGAAAAATTCTTTGATCAATTGATGCTATTTTGTTTAGGACTTTAATGCCTCACTGGCGGGCGATTATTACATGTGCATGACATTTTTGCTTTTCGTCGATGTATATACCAAGGTATTTATATAATTCCTTTCTTTTCACAGGTTGGTCGTTGATTCTGGTTATGTGGTTTCTCGTTTTTGATAGTGTTCCTTTTAGCGACATGCTTGTATGTACTGTTTTGTGCGTTGCTATCGTTAGTTTGTTTTCAACGCACTGCTTAGTCTTTCAAGAACTTCCCTATTATTATACTCTAACTTCCCCCCTTGAGTTGGCGGATACCATAATTAGCAGATCATCTCCGTAGGCGATGCAGCCTCTAATGTTTTTTATACTCTAGAGCTGGTTCAGTGATGACTCCACGCCAACATACTAGAACTCTGGTCCTGAAGCAAAGCTTTCGGGCAGCTTTTCACAATTTCCTTTTAAGGACGTTCTAATTCTACATACCTATCTGTGCAGTAACCTCATAGGCTCGTATAGAGACATCTGGGACAATCCACCTGTTTCAGCCGTTTGAACAGGGCAGGTCCCATAAAGTAACAGATTCCGCCCCAGCTGTATCAATCATTATACCTATAACATACTTGTCGTCTGAGATGTTCAGTGCGCTATTTATCGCATTCTCTGTGGATTTACCTTTTTCTGAAACCGTAAATCGACATCTACATCTACATCTGCATAGATACTCTGCAAACCACATTTAAGTGCCTGGCAGAACGTTCATCGAACCACCATCACTATTCTCTATTATTCCAATCTCGTATAGCGCTCGGAAAGAATGAACACCTATATCTTTCCGTACGAGCTCTGATTTCCCTTATTTTATCTTGGTGATCGTTCCTCTCTATGTAGGTCGGTATCAACAAAATATTTTTGCATTCGGAGGAGAAAGTTGGTGATTGGAATTTCGTGAGAAGATCCGTCGCCTTTCTTTTAATGATGTCCAGCCCAAATCCTGTATCATTTCTCTAACACGCTCTGCTATATTTCTCGATAATACAAAACGTGCTGCCTTTCTTTGAACTTTTTCGATGTACTCCATCAGTCCTATCTGGTAAGGATCCCACACGGCGCAGCAGTATTCTAAAAGAGGGACAAGTGTAGTATAGGCAGTCTCCTTAGTACATCTGTTACATTTTCTTAGTGTCCTGCCAATAAAACGCAGTCTTTGGTTAGCCTTACCCACAACATTTTCTATGTGTTCCTTCCAATTTAAGTTGTTCGTAATTGCAATACCTAGGTACTTAGTTGAATCTACGGCTTTTAGATTAGATTGATTTATCGTGTAACCGAAGTTTAGCGAGTTCC
The DNA here is from genome assembly GCF_021461385.2 of Schistocerca piceifrons. Classification (NCBI taxonomy): domain Eukaryota; kingdom Metazoa; phylum Arthropoda; class Insecta; order Orthoptera; family Acrididae; genus Schistocerca; species Schistocerca piceifrons. The sequence goes on from NC_060149.1 coordinate 249,945,874, forward strand.
TTTTAGCATTAATGTGGATGACCTCAAACTTTTCGTTATTTAGGGTCAACTGACACTTTTCGCACCACTCAGATATCTTTTCTAAATCGTTTTGCAGTTTGTTTTGATCTTCTGATGACTTCATTAGTCGATAAACGACAGCGTCATCTGCAAACAACGGAAGACGGTTGCTCAGATTGTCTCCCAAATCGTTTAAATAGATAAGGAACAGGAAAGGGCCCATAACACTACCTTGGGGAACGCCAGAAATCACTTCTGTTTTGCTCGATGACTTTCCGTTAATTACTACGAACTGTGTCCTCTCTGACAGTAAATCACAAATCTAGCCACATAACTCAGACGATATTCCATAAGCACGCAATTTTACTACGAGCCGCTTGTGTGGTACAGTGTCAAAAGCCTTCCGGAAATCCAGAAATATGGAATCGATCTGAAATCCCTTGTCAATAGCTCTTAACACTTCATGTGAATAAAGAGCTAGTTATGTTTCAGAGGAACGATGTTTTCTAAACCACTGTTGACTGTGTGTCAATAGACTGTTTTATTCGAGGTAATTCATAATGTTCGAACACAATATATGTTCCAAAATACTGCTGCGTATCGACGTTAACGATATGGGCCTGTAGTTTAGTGGATTACTCCTACTACCTTTCTTGAATCTTGGTGTGACTTGTGCAACTTTCCAGTCTTTGGGTACGGATCTTTCGTCGAGCGAACAGTTGTATACGATTGTTAAGTATGGACCTAATTCACCAGCATACTCCGAAAGGAACCCAATTGGTATACAGTCCGGACCAGAAGACTTTTGCTGGCCGGAGTGGCCGAGCGGTTCTAGGCGCTACAGTCTGGAACCGCGTGACCGCAGCGGTCGTAGGTTCGAATCCTGCCTCGGGCATGGATGTGTGTGATGTCCTTAGGTTAGTTAGGTTTAAGTAGTTCTAAGTTCTAGGGGACTGATGACCTCAGATGTTAAATCCCATAGTGCTCAGAGCCATTTGAACCATTTTTTGAACCAGAAGACTTTTATTAAGTGATTTAAGTTGCTTCACCACTCCGAGGATATTTACTTCTACGTTACTCATGTTAGCTGCCGTTCTCGATTCGAATGCTGGAATATTTACTTCGTCTTCTTTTGTGAAGGCATTTTGGAAGGCTGTGTTAAGTAACTGCTTTGGCAGCACTGTCTTCGGTAGTATATCCATTGCTATCGCGCAGAGAAGGCAGAAGAAGATGCTAACATACTTCACATACTACCAGAATCTCTTTGGATTTTCTGCCAGGTTTCGAGACAAAGTTTCGCTGTGGAGACTGTTAGAAGCATCTCGCATTGAAGTCCGCGCTAAATTTCGAGCTTCTGTAAAAAAAAAAAAAAACCGCCAATCTTGGGGATTTTGCGTCTGTTTAAATTTGGCGTGTTAGTTTCGTTGTATCTGTAACAGTGTTCTAACCCGTTTTGTGTACCAACGAGGATCAGCTCCGTCGTTTATTAATTTATTTGGTATAACTCTCTCAATTGCTACCGATACTATTTCTTTGATTTTAAGCCACATCTGATCTACACTTATATTATTAATTTGGAATGAGAGGAGATTGTCTCTCAGGAAGGCGCCAAGTGAATTTTTATCTGCTTTTTTGAATAGGTATATTTTTCACTTATTTTTGGAGTATTTGGGGATTACAATATTCAATCTCGCTATGACAACCCTGTGATCACTAATCCCTGAACGGTTTTGATGCTCGTTATTAACTCAGGATTATTTGTTGCTAAGAGGTAAAGTGTGTTTTCACATCCATTTGCTATTCGCGTGGGCTCATGAACTAACTGCTCGAAACAATTTTCAGAGAATGCGTTTAGCACAATTTCGGATGATATTTAATGCATACCTCCGGAATTAAACTGCAGGGGTCATGCCTACGATCTGTCTTGTGGTCTCTTAGGCGGCGACATAGAAGCTTTTCCTGTACTTTGGCTAGAGCATTTACCAAACAAATCGGCCTGTAAAGTTTCGGCTGTCGTGTGTCTTTGTCTTGCCCTTTTTTTTGGTATAATGATATTCGAGATTTTCCATATTCTGGCCACCCGTCACTGCAAAAAACATGTCCGTAGCTCGTGGTCGTGCGGTAGCGTTCTCGCTTCCCACGCCCGGGTTCCCGGGTTTGATTCCCGGCGGGGTCAGGGATTTTCTCTGCCTCGTGATGACTGGGTGTTGTGTGATGTCCTTAGGTTAGTTAGGTTTAAGTAGTTCTAAGTTCTAGGGGACTGATGACCATAGCTGTTAAGTCCCATAGTGCTCAGAGTCATTTGAACCATTTTTTGCAAAAAACATGCGTTTAATAACATTGTTATATATGGTACAATTTGGTCCACTATATGATGCAACACTCCTGCGGCTATTCTATGAGTCCCTGGTGTTTCATTTTTCTTTATCTTAATTATAGCCATCCTCACTTCTTCCTGGCCAAATGGAATCACAACACTGTTATATATGTATATATGCTTCTCTAGTAATTAAGAGCGAAGCTGCTGATGGTACTCTGCGTCTTCCATCGTCGTATCGTCTGGCAACAGAGTTCTCAGTAGGTGGAGGAGGGGGAGGCTATTGAACTGATGTCTCCCAGTCTGTCTTCATCGAGCCATCAGATCATCTCAAGGTTGATAACATAATAGAGGGTGACAGAAACTTGTTTCTTGCAAATTTGTATGGAAAATTCCAAGCATTTGATACCATTTGCTCGTCAAGGTACGCCTCCCATTCTTCTACTCTTGTTTGGTGTAGTAGTTCTTTATAATGTTGCTTGATTGTTCGACAGAAATTCATCCTTCTTTTTTGTTCTGTTTCCCCTTAGGATCCCTGGTAGTATGTTCTCGCATGCCTTGATCTGCATCTCAAATACTGTAGGGCTGGACTCCACGGAATTTTAAACCCTTTTGAATTCCTAACATGTGCTGGGATCGCCTTTTCTTGCACCATCTGTAACGCTCACACCACTTCCTCCGCTTTGGCGTCAACATCAAATCCACTTCTTTGCAATGGCTATATCTTGAAGTCTGCATTTAAAAATTCCCAACTGTAGATGAAAAGCATTATCAGGGAATCTCCTTGCGTGCAATTGCTAAGCTCTGGCTTGCATGCGCAGGATGTCATGTCTGCGCCGGAGCCGCAGCCGCCCCCGCCGCCGCCGCCACCCCCGCAGCCACCGCCAGCGCTGCCCCCACGTCCGCCGCCTCCACGCCCCCGACCACGGCCACGACCACGCCGCTCTGCTTCCGGTGACGCGGTCGTCGATGCCGCTGACGATATCCAGCCAGACTCCTCGCACAACGCAGAAGCCACTTCCCACCCCCATGGGCCTCCTACCGCCCTGTCACCACCACCACAAGGTAAGTCGTAAGTCGGCCTTATAAAGGCCATGCGTCTTTAAACCTCAAACGGATCTCTCCTAGCGGACCGTTGTCGATGTCGACTGGATGCTCAGGCAGTGAAAAAGGGCGAGATCTAGCATCTATTGCAGCAGACTGTAAGAGTTACGTAGTGGATATCATGAAGAACATGCCAGATCAGCATATGATTTAGCTAAATATCTTGCACCCTTACTGAAATCTTCTTTTGCCTAGCTTCAATTGCGTCGAGTACGAGTATAGTTTTTTCGGGATTTGGCAAATATTATTCTATTATTAACACAATGACATCGTATTTAATTACCCTAGTGGTTGCTGTGAAATCGGATTTCATAAATATTAGCTAGTTTTTTTTTTTTTTCAAATCAGCTACTGTGATTGTTCGTTGTGCTTCAATTGATTTGAAATATCAACCAACCAGTAGCAAAATACAGGTATATTACACCTCAATCATGGTTTCGACAGCTTCAAACCTGTCTTCTTCAAAAAATGTAGGCCGTAAAATCACATTATCCATAGTTAATGTGGGAGTCATTGACTCTGTCTAGTACATGTCATCGACTTAATTGCCATAAAGGTAGTAGCCATCTACTGTAGGGATTTGTTTCACAACTTTTAAAATGTATTTTAAAAAACACACTTACGGACACAGATATACAAAAAAAAAGGGCAAATGCACTAAAACTGTAGAATACGAGGCGAGAACTGATGTCATGATTGCATGGGCAGAAGTGACAAAAAATAGATAAAATTACCAAAATTGACGGAAAATTCGTATAAACAGAGGGAAAACACGCCAAAATGCGGGGAAATTAAGGGGGAATAAGGGAGTACTTGCATGTCTTCTTCTTGCTGCAGGAAAATTCTTGTACATGGGAATGAGTATGTGACTGCAAGAGGAATACGAGAAAAACTTGACATGGACGCTCCAGGAACCAGGGAAACAGTCATTTTTCGTCGACAGCGATAAGACGACTGGAACAGAATGTTTAACATGGATGACCATCAAATTTAGAGTCCAAGTGTGATCCCAAAGTTATTGGCAACCATCTTATAGATTTTTATAAAGTGTCCTTAGCTAAAGAGCATTGTATTACCAGCCCAGAGGGTGGGGGTGGAGAGGGGACTGCAATATAAGCTATAGAATGGATCACTTGTTTGACCCTGTGCAAGACTGTTTAGGTGTTTTAAGCCCTAACAGACAGTATTTACGATGTGCTTCTCTGTACTCTCCACCGATCACAACCATGTGGCGCCAGCTATCAAATACTTTACAGAACATTTGCAGCATGGTTTTATAACAACATTCTACTGTACATCTATTGAGGTCAGAATGATACACGCAAGTTGACTGCTGTCTTTGATGCTTTCCTGGAAAAGAGGACCATCTGCCTCTAAATTGACATGGATCTGCGTTAAAGGATGATAGAAAGTAGATGGACTGACTGGTTAAGAGCGGTTGTTACGAGGTAATGGTAGACTGATGATGGATTCCAGAGAGAAGGAGATCTTGCTGCATGTCATTTATCATGCGCTTAACCAATTCTTTTCTGTTGTTCTCTTGGGGTGCATCAGCTGTGTAGTATAACTTGTGATTGACTCGTATCCAATTGTACGTTCTGTGTGTGACTTAGAGTGCTATCTACCTGCAGTCGTCAACAGCAAACGTCTCCATATCATTGTCAGCAAACGACTTCCAACGCATGTGTGATCAATCATGTCTATTGATTGGAAACGTATTTCAGCACCCTCCTCTAGGCGAACGAAGATCTATCCGAAGTACTCCATTTCTCTGCCACATCTTGTACATAAATCGAGTCTTCAGTTTCGTAAATGATTGTAAGTTGGTGACAGGTGTTCGCGAGTAATGTATACATTTGCTTGACAGTTGTCCTGTTTACAGAGTTAGTGCAGCATGGCGTGTAAATTCACATGTCAACACTGCTGCTATGCATTTGTCTGCTTTCCTCTAAGAGGCACATTCCATTGCTGACGATTATTTTATAGCACTGATGTGGGCATAGTATAATTTCTGAACCATAATCATATGTGAACAGTGGGCAACATACACCTCCGAAAAACTGTATTGTTCATGTATCACAACTAATTTATGTTTCTCTTTAGCACAGAAAGAAGTAGTTTTATCATCTTAACGTTTATCCCATAATGAGTGCTATAGAAAACTTGCAGGCTGAATGCATGTCAGATGCTTGACATACACAGAAGAGCCAAAGAAATTGGTACATCTGCCTAATATCATGTAGAGCCCCCGCGAGCACGCAGAAGTGCCGCAACACGACGAACCATGGACTCGGCTAATATCTGAAGTAGTGCTGGAGGGAACTGACACCATGAATCCTGCAGGGCTGTCCATAAATCCGTAAGAGTACGAGGGGGTGGAGATCTCTTCTGAATAGCACGTTGCAAGGCATCCCAGATATGCTCAACGATGTTCATGTCTGGGGTGTTTGGTGGCCAGCGGAAGTGTTTAAACTCAGAAGAGTGTTCCTGGAGCTACTCTGTAGCAGTTCTGGACGTGTAGGGTGTCGCATTGTCCTGCTGGAATTGCCCAAGTCCGTCTGAATGCACAATGGACGTGAATGGATGCAGGTGATCAGACAAGATGCTTACGTACATGTCACCTGTCAGAGTCGTTTCTAGGTATATCAGGGGTCCCACATCACTCGAACTGCACACGCCCCACACCATTACAGAGCCTCCACCAGCTTGAACAGTCCCCTGCTGACATGCAGGGTCCATGGATTCATGAGATTGTCTCCATACCCAGACACGTCCATCCGCTCGATACAATTTGAAACAAGAATCGTCTGACCAGGCAACACGTTTCCAGCCATCAATAGACCACTGTTGGCGTTGACGGTCACAGATGAGGCATAAAGCTTTGTTTAATGCAGTCATCAAGGGTACACGAGTGGGCCTTTGGCTCCGAAAGCCCATATCGATGATTTTCGTTGAATGGTTCACACAATGACACTTGTTGATGGCCCAGCATTGAAATCTGCAGCAATTTTGCCGAAGGGTTGCACTTCTGTCACGTTGAACGATTTTCTTCAGTCGTCGTTGGTCTCATTCTTGCAGTATCTTTCTCTGGCCGCAGCGATGTAAGAGATTTGATGTTTTCTGGATTCCTGATATTCACGGTACGGTCGGGAAATGGTCGTATGGGAAAATCCCCACATCATCGGTACAGCGGAGATGCTGTGTCCCATTGCTCATGCGCCGACTATAATACCACGTTCAAGCTACTTAAAACTTGATAAACTGTCATTGTAGCAGTAGTAACTGCTCTAATGACTGTGCCAGACTCTTGTTGTCTTACATAGGCGTTAGCCGACCGCAGCGCCGTATTCTGCCTGTTTACTTATCTCCGTATTTGAATAAGCGTGCCTATACCAGTTTATTTGGCGCTTCAGTGTGTATCTGCTGCATTAGAGTATTGAGAGCGTTGTACTCCACATGCCTAACATTTCAGAAACCACGTGGCTTTAACATTATAGCATGTTTAAGTGCAGAGCTGTGTAGCGTTGGGAGTGTGTATGTTTGTGTTCTATGAGCGTTTGTCTCTTGCCAATGCCTTCTTTTTACTGACCTCAGGCACCAAAACAATACTTTGGAATTGATAGCGCAGTTGAGTTACGTAAAAGGCTTCAAACTCTGTCCATCTGGAGCATAAAACACATGTTTCTTCTTAACAATCTGTTATATCATCACCACACTCTCATACCTATTATATACCGATAATGGGTGCTAACCTCCTCGAAATGCTTTCACCTGGAGAGATATTGTGCACTTGGATGGGTGTCAGTAAGGTTCGTGTGGCACAGTCTCCGCTAAATAGCAGTAAAGGACTTAGCTAGCTCTGTTCCTTCACAAGATGTGGAATGTATAGGATATAGTACCCTGCTACTTCTGGTCAGCTGCAGATTAAATCGGAGACATTATTGAGGGAAGGGTTGATTAAAGACAATGTGGGGAGATCTCTCAATCCCCAACTTTATTCCGTGAATTTGAGAATAGTCTGTTACTCCTATCCACATAGGGAAAGACGGGCAATCATAATTGTAAACTCTGCACTATGCTAGAGGTGTTAGAAATATGTAGATAACCTAACTGCATCGGTATAGGACGCTGTCTGGTATACTTTGGTGTATATGTTTGAGAATTAACCATGAATGGATGCACTTCACAGCCATCTATCTACATTGACAATCTACTATATGGTACAGGCAAAGTGGTGGAGGTATGTTTTAGCAATGATATACAAAATAGGAAGTATACTGCCATGTCACTGGTCGGTATTGAAATTATGGAAAAACTGTTAAAATTTCAAAAACTGATTGCACTATCAACTGTGATGGTAATTACAGTACATGGACCCATATCGACAGTTCCTTTTCCATCCCATCCGTCCACTGATATGCTGTTGACTACGACATAATGACTGACTGACATCACCTGTTTGAGATGGAGAGAGTCTTGTTGGGGGAGGGGGGGGGCCAACACCTTATAGGAATGGCCAGCACCGGAACAGTCATCACATACATGGCTGCAATACAAAGAATCAATGCTGTTGGTCTCTTCAAAATGTAACATGTAGACATCTGCTACCCTGTCACTGAGAAAGATGAGTTTAAATGTAGAGATCATCACGTCTGGCAGCTGTTTTGGAATGCTCCACAATGTCTCAAAGTCTTCTAGTTTCCATATGTTGCAAAGTCTTCCACATTTTTGCCAATAAGGAACACCACCTCTGCCTTTTATTTCGGCTACCCTGTGTGTTGTGTGAGCAGCATAGTTTACACCGTGTGGTATCCAGCCTTGTGTGAAAGCCAATGGATCGAAAGGTGTTAATGTTGGTTTAGCACCTGACACAGACCCCGAAGTCATGGTGGAAATACAAAATGTATGGTAGTGTACAAAGCTGTAGTCATACACTACTTGGATGTGTTACAGCAGAAAAACGACGAATCAAGCTGATAATGACATAGTTTTTTTGCTTAATGTTTTTCTCCCTCTATTGCGATTGATAGTTTGCGGGATATGGTCCTCCGACAGTACATGTGACAAAAGTTTACACTGGACTCTGCAAACGACTCCGATCACTGCCCACCTGCTCCATCGGACCAATACCTGTAAATTTAATAGGATCACCACATATGCTCAATGTCAGATGGTATTTGTTTTCGATATATTGGAAGAGAGTTCTCTACTGGGTGAAGTTAGAAAAGTTTTTACAGTTTGTAGTTTTTCTCTGTTGGATGGTACAAAATAACAAGAATAGAGAGAATATTTAGGTGATAGACAAGAATGTACCCTGAAGGACACAGATCTCCTTCAGACTGCAGTGCCTGTACATAGTTTGGAGATGCACCACAATGCAGTAGCGAAAGCCTCATCCTTCTTCCAGTTCCCATAACTGCTTCTATGTCTTCTGTACTACCTGGTGTTGCAGGGAAAAGTTTCGTTTGGGGCTGGCCATACACAATGCACATGGTTGGTGGAGTTATGACAACATGTTACCATCTCCACCGAATGGTCGAAAAATGGTCCTGTTGCATTAACTCAGCTCACCCTGCTTCTCCAAGGGATGCAGAAGGTGGTAGATAGAGTGCTCCCTGACTTCCGCTCAGTTCTGACATAAATTGGAACGATCACATGGACAAAGCTGCAAGGAGGGTGGGGCAGAGACTGAGGAACAGTTACAAAATATGGAAAGACTGTCTAAAACCAAGCTGGAGTTTTGCTGTATGGGGTCCTTGGCAGATAGGTTCGAAAAAGGTGACTCATTTCGAGATATGAGAGTGCCACAAATATGATTCACCAGTGGCTGTAATCATTAAAAGCCATCTACATAGGATCCAACCCAAGTATGTGGTTGAATGGAGAGACTTGATTACAGCCGACTGGAGTGGCCGAGCGGTTCTAGGTGCTACAGTCTGGAACCGCGTGACCGCTACGGTCGCAGGTTCGAGTCATGCCTCGGGCATGGATGTGTGTGATGTCCTTAGGTTAGTTAGGTTTAAGTAGTTCTAAGTTCTAGGGGACTGATGACCTCAGAAGTTAAGTCCCATAGCGCTCAGAGCCGTTTGAACCATTTGAACTTTATTCCAAATCAGTGGATGTAATTTCTACCATAAAGCGTAACACTATAGATATGAAAAGCATTTTTAAGTGATTCCTCACATACCACACCGTCTACTGTATGTAATCATTCTCAATCAACCACCAGTCTCCCTCGCCTATCGATATAGAGCGCAACCTCTGTTACAATGTCTACATGGTGTCGAGATAGAATGTGTTACAAATACTGTTTGTTAGCGTGGAAAATATCTAGCAGCGGCAAGAGGTAGTTGCAAATATCGGTTTCATACCATATTCATTAGCCGAATCATGTTTTATATTTGGTGAGAAGGGTGATTTTATTACGAGCTTACACAACTGCAGACGTTCACCTGCACTTTCCACCTGTTAATACAAATCCCAGCTATCACCATCTACCTTCAATGTCACGGTATTTGTGTGGAAGACCACTTCATTCACGAGAAATACCATGCCTCAATTTATAAAACATGTATAGTTTTTAATGTGGATATCATCAGCGACTCTTGTGTGTGCCTATAAAACTAAGACCGCTTTTATGGATGATAGAAACCTTCTGCAGTCAGCTTCAGATGTCGGTTCTCAATGGTGTTCCCTGAAAAAAAACATCGTCTTCGCTCCTGGGATTCTCATTTCAGCTAGCTGGTGAGTCTAATCCGACTGCTGAAAAGAAATACTCACCAGGCAAAGTTACTCTCATGATCAATTTAATTAATTAGCCTATCAATTTTGTGTCAATGATGTGCTGTCTGGTGGGTGGAAGCAATAGCTAGCATACCATGGATATGATTTGGGAATAGGTGCGGTAATCAGGCGTTTTTTCGTTGTGGCGAAATTCCAGTCTCCACCTACACAGGGAGAGACGACCATCGTAATAAAATCAGATGTATTACCGAATTTTTAATATGTAGTATAAACCTAATATTTACAACTGCTTTGTGCTGTTACTTTAAGAGACTTCGTATGTGGCCAAGCATTTTGTTACTTTAAGGGAGTTTGAAAGTGAGGAGTCATCCTGTGTCAGAGGTAGATTTTAGCACCCTGTGATGAGCTGAAAATGTGTTTAATATTCTAGGCCTGTGACGCAGGATGTAACAGATATTAAGTTGATTAGAACAGTTGTTTTTCCTTTATGAGATAAATATAACCCATTCCATGTCTTTACAGGATTTTCACAAGTATCGATACTTCAGTGCCGGCCAGAGTGGCCAGCGGTTCTAGGCGCTTCAGTCCGGAACCGCGAGACTGCTACGGTCGCAGGTTCGAATCCTGCCTCGGGCATGGTTGTGTGTGATGTCCTTAGGTTAGTTAGGTTTGTTAGGTTTAAGTAGTTCTAAGTTCTAGGGGACGGATGACCTCAGATGTCAAATCCCATAGTGCTGAGAGCCATTTGAACCATTTTTTTGTGGCTTCTGGCAGTAGGCGGATGGTACGTTCTTCACGATCATGAGTTTACTCGACCGGCTGGATTTTTTTCGTTTGAAATGTTTAGTGGAAACGTTGCGGTGCAGGAGAGTGCTTGTGATCTCAAATATTGGTGTATACATAACCTCATTTATATTTAGTGCAACGATCTATTTTTGGTGGAGTCCGCAGCTCGTGGTCACGCGGTCGCGTTCTCGCTTCCCGAGCACGGGGTCCCGGGTTCGATTCCCGGCGGGCTCACGGATTATGCACCTGCCTCGAGATGACTGGGTGTTTGTGTTGTCCTCAACGTTTCATCATCATACATGAAAGTGGCGAGACTGGGCTGAGCAAAGGTTGAGACTTTGTGCGGGCGCTGATAACCGTGCAGTTGAGCGCCCCACAGACCAAACATCATCATCATCATACTTGTGGTGGAAAGTTCATTACTAAATTTGCAAAAGTTTTTGTGTGATATTCAGACGTTGACAATATGTTCTGTCACGAAGAAGTATCATCGTAAAGTGGTGGTGAGTGTTTTGAGCGACTGACTCCTCTAAACTGTTAAACAATTAATTTTATAGGATAGTTCAAATGGACTTTTTCCCTAAATTTTTGCTATCGAAATTGTGTCAGCCTTCCCTTTGCAACCTGCATTAGCCAATATGACGACTAGTGTTCTGAGGAGAGAGGAAAACCTCCATCTGTATGTTTGGTGATCTTTGTTCACGCAGACAAAATGGAAGTGGCTTCTTGAGAGAGACAGAGACAGGAAGCGATTCTGGAATTTCCTGACCAAGAGAATGACACCATTTGATGGTTTGTTTGGGGGCCACAAGTTCAAAGGAGGCCGATATTTGGTCTGTGGACCGTGGTATTTAGCATTGTGCGCTGTAATTACGACATTAGGCGATTTTTGACCTTTGTGGCGTGGCCCTGACGATACACACATTCGTGGGAGACACCAAATGGTGGCTACTACATCGCACTTCATTCCATTCCTCAGTACTTAAAGTTATTACGTCATGGGAAGCGGAGGTAAGGGAGTACAGACGTGACCTCTACCCAAGTGGGGGGAGTCCCGTCTCCCAAAAACTGATTAAATAAACACTATACATCAATATATTATTTTCAGTCATTTGAATTTCATGTCGCGAGATACTACCTCTTCAAAACAGAGTGAGTCTTTTTCATGCCAATTTCTTCTGGGAAGGGTGGAGGTGGTGAGGATGGGGGGTGGGACATTCTCCGGTGGTTTCATTGTACAGCCGACCGGGATGGCCGGGTGATTCTAGGCGCTACAGTCTAGAACCGCGCGACCGCTACAGTCGCAGGTTCGAATTCTGCCTCGGGCATGGATGTGTGTGATGTCCTTAGGTTAGTTAGGTTTAAGTATTTCTACGTTCTAGGGGACTGATGACATTAGACGTTAAGTCCCATAGTCCATTGTGCTCAGAGCCATTTGAACCATTCATTGTGCACTAGCTCAGTCGATCCCTGCATGTCAAAGTGAGCACATGCACGAAAATTTCCCAACAACACATCCAATGTATAGCAGTGTAATTACATAATTAGGACATGTAGTTGCTGCATGTGATCTTTTTCCGCCAAATAGAGAGACTCAGCCCCTGAAAATTAAATAAACAGTATATCCTCTGCTATGTAACTGGCATTAACTTCAGTTTCGTATCATGAGATCTTTCCTCTCCAGCACAGATTGAGTCCTCTTCCGCTAGATGGTGGAGGGGAGAGGGGAGAGGGGTGGAGGGTGGGAGGGGAGATTTGGAGGATTGCCTAGAGGGGGAGGGGTTAATTAATTGATCAGTTTAATTAGTTAGTCAATTAATTTGACATCAGAAGTGGTACAGGGTTTCTGGGATTTCCCAGAGGGGTGGGTGACAAAGAAAAGTGGCCCAGAAACCCGATTCAAAAGCATTCGAAATTGAAAAAGTGGCGCAGAAACAGGGAGGGAACCATGATGTTACCAGAAAGGGTTGAGTGATTAATTAATTAATTAATTTGATATCAATTTGATATAAAATTGTGTAGGTTAAGGACCTGTGAACCAAAAGGTTAAGGGCTGGCATGAAATAGAACGATAGGTTTGTCCCTGAATGTATGCTTGCCCCTGATGTAGGCAACCTGCACTAACAACATGTTCCTAAATATTCATTGTTCCACTACTCAAGTGTTATCGTCTATTAACTGTTTGTATGTCATCATTTCTCTAACCAAACGTAGGAAAGCACTTAAAAGTCACACTCAGGCTGGCCAGTGAATCATGCACGGTCATTAACCTGCTGCACACATTCAGTGCAGGTATGGCTCACCTCCCTGTCTCGCATGCTAGCGCACTGTGCGTTACGCTATGCAAGCAGGTCGTACACCTTTATTGAGACCATTTGGAGTACTTAATCTGAATAACACAGAACGTTAGTTAGCCTTGACTTGGTCTCCCTTTCTATAAGGATCCCACTTGCAGACTGTCTGATTCCGGTTGCTGGTTGGTCTCAGGGAGACATCGCAGCCTTATTCTGGAGTGCTCTTGCCTCTACGCATTTTATGTGTAACAGGGATTTTTTTGGAACAGACTGATGGGGCGCCATGGAAAGCCACCTCTCTCCCTTGGTGGCCAACCATTTTAGGAGGGATTTTGAGGAAAGTGTCCTAGAAAAGAAGCCTTTAAACCAATATTTTTGGAGGTATTTTTATGATGATTTCATAGTGAGCCTCACTGAGAAGACAAAGTAATGGAGTTTACGCGCCCTCTCAGACTCCTTCATAAATAAGAACTTCCAACTTATCACGAAAACATAAAAGGATGGTTGCCTGCCGTTCTTGGATGTTTTGAATTGACGAAAGAATGATGGCACTCTGGGCTACTGAGTTCATCGAAAACGTACTCACACGGATTTATGTTCACAGTCTTCGAATTGTCATCATCCATCAAAAACAATGAGTGTGCTTAAGACACTGATAGCGCACACACAGACATTCCAGTTCTGAGAGACTGGAAAAGGAGTTCGCATGTAAGAGCAGTCTCCAGCGCAAATGGATACTCCGCCCAGCACGTGAACAGAGTGTTATCAGTTAAAACACAAAATCAGCAGTTGGAGCAGGAGGATATTATGCTGGCAAAGATTTTCTTCCGTTTGTTGGCAAGCTGTCGTTCAAGATAACAGGATCTTCTGAAAATTTCCGGTAGAAGTGGTTTTCGGTCTATCATCTAGGATTCTACAGTCTTATTGGATGGGTGAAGGATGATTTCCCTCTGTGCAAGGCTGGAGTAGATAAAATGCTTGCCAACGTGATATGACCTATACAGGGTGGTCAGAAACACTCAGAAAAGCTTGTACGGTTGTTGCAGGGTAACCTGTGACGAGAAATAATTGCTAAGAAAAAAATTCTCGATATGTTGCGCCATTAATTAGCATTGAAGTTAGCCAATCAGGCCATTGCCAGCGCATATTCAAGCTGTCCACCAGGGACGGTGTCGCAAAACTTGTTGCCCCTTTGGATTTCTAAAACCGAACAAGAGAACAATACAAAAACTGAACATGAGACGGTAGTAAGCTTCGAACCCGAGCCAAAGGCTGAGCAGTCTCGTGCGCTGTCATCTACACTATGAGAACAACTGCACGTGCAACGGTCTGATTGAATGTCTTCAGTGCTAATTAACTGGGAAACGACGCAACGTATCGAATCTTTTTCTCGACAGTTATTTCTCAGCAACACTCCTACAAGTTTTTCAGACTGTTTCACCCTGTGTAGGTCAGACCACACGCACCGTAGAAGACTGTTGCTTGGAACATCAACGCTGTACTCGTCTTTTGCAGCCCAAGAAGTCTGACATTGCTGAACATTGCATATCCACCGAGAATACAACGGAACAAGGCAAAACAACAATTTTGGTTACTAATAACTTCCATTGTTAAAGAGTTCATGACGGAAGCCCCATTAACCGTGAGAGAGGCTATCAATTGGGTAACGCGTAGATTCATATTGTATCCACGATTTGCTTTCAGCGAAGACGACAGAGTATCCAGAGAACGGCAGCCCACCAGACACCTGACTTTCTCATCCGGTTTCGAGGGCGCTGCCTACTGGCAGTGCGCACGTGCTCTGGGAGAGTGGTCGGTCGTGGGGTTACAATCCTGACACACCCGCAAAATGTATACAGCACGTTAGTAAATTGTGCAACGTGGATATCCGATATCATTAATCGACGTTTCATCTAAAGTTGTCTGTCAGTTGCCCGAATGAAGTATCGTGCCTTGTAGTAAACACCGACTGGCAGCACTCCAGAATCATCATCGAATACCGAAATCTAGTAATCACTGTGTGCATAATTCCTCCGTTAACCTTTAAACGTAGCCGTGTCCATTTAGCATTCATAGCGAACCACTGCAGAATCCAAACATACCATAAAATTGGGTGTACGTGTCTATGTATGAACACGGACGTTGATGTGAAGGTCGATGGCAGCATATCATGACCTCACACAAATGCAGGATGCTTTTCGATCAGTACCCCTGGTATTTGCAGTGGGATGATAGAGGCTAGCACGAGCGGGGCGGTTGTAGGAATCTGGAACAGTCTATAATAATTAGTACTGGAATACTTTAGTAAATAACTTTTACTTAACTTTGTCCTGCTGCTGCACTCCAGTAACATAACTAATAACTACCTTTCTTGAATAGAAACGACTCATTGGCTCAAATGGCTCTGAGCACTATGGGACTTAACAATTGTCCCCTTGACTTACAACTACTTAAACCTAACTAACCTAAGGACATCACACACATCCATGCCCGAGGCAGGATTCGAACCTGCGACCGTAGCGCCTAGAACCGCTCGGCCACAACGGCCGGCAATGACTCATTAACAAACATTAACAGGATTATTCAACAAGCAAGATAACACAACTCTGGTATTACGTGCGTAATACATGCGCGAACTAGAAGCTGAGAACCTAGTGAGCTGAAAGCTATCCTACTCTGACTTCGCTCACGACCTTAGCTGACTCGGCCGGTGCGATCTGCAAGTCTCTCCGTGCCATGCGGCAGCGCTGCAAGCGCCAGCGAGTCCAGGAGGTTACAAGTGCTGGACCGCTATCGATTATCGCAACCTCTAGCGTGGTGTCTAACGTTGACACCACAGAGGTGACAAAAGTCATAGGACACCTCCTAATATCGTGTCGGACCTCCTTTTGCCCGGCGCGGTGCAGCAGCTCGACGTAGCATGGACTCAGCAAGTCGTTGGAAGTCCTCTACATAAATATTCAACCATGCTGCCTCTATAGCCATTCAGAATTGCGAAAGTGTTGCCGGTGCTGGATTTTGGGAACAAACTGACCTGTCGATTATGTCCCATAAATGTTTTCATGGGATTTATGTCAGGCGATCTGGGTTGCTAAATCATTCCCTCTAATTGTCCAGAATGTTCTTCAAACCAACGGCGAACAATTGTGGGCCGGTGACATGGCACAATGTCATCCACAATAATTCCATAGTTGTTTGGGAACATGAAGTCCATGAATGGTTGCAAATGGTCTCCAAGTAGCCGAACATAACCATTTCCAATAAATTATCGGTTCAGTTGGACCATATGACACAGCCCATTCCGTGTGAACACAACCCACATCGTTATGTAGCCACCACCAGCTTGCATAGTGCCTTGAAAACCTGGGTCCATGTTTTCGTGGGGTGTGTGCCACAATCAAACCCAACCATCAGCTCTTACCAACTGAAATCGGGACTCATCCGACCAACCCGTGGTTTTCCAGTCGTCTAGTGTCCAACCGATACGATCACGAGCTCAGGAAAAGCGCTGTAGTGGCCGGAGTGGCCGAGCGGTTCTAGGCGCTACAGTCTGGAACCGCACGACCGCTACGGTCGCAGGTTCGAATCCTGCCTCGGGCATGGATGTGTGTGATGTCCTTAGGTTAGTTAGGATTAAGTAGTTCTAAGTTCTAGGGGACTTACGACCACAGCAGTTGAGTCCCATAGTGCTCAGAGCCATTTGAACCATTTTTAGTCCTCTAGGACTTACACAAAACTACATTACAAGCGACCTGCCAGTGGAATGCAAGACTCGACCAACGCCCCGTGGCAGCGTTGTCTGGAGCAAGACGCTTTTAGTATCTCGGTCAGTCAAAAACATTGTGGCCGACTTGGGGTCCTCTGCAGCCTGCCAGCCGGAAATAAACAGAGTTCGTGCTCGACACTGCCTATATCCACACCGGCGGCGCTTAAACCGAGCAACAAGTTCACGTGATAAAACAGCATAGCAACCTGAGCAGAGTTTTTGAAGATGGACATATATATACGGTGTCCAGCGAAGGAGCTCCTGATCTTAAAATTAAATATCTCGTAAACTAAGATCGATAGACGAGTACAACAAGAGGCATGTTTATTGTGAAAGCTGTAATAATGTAAGACAGAAGCTATACAGAAGTTTAGAAATAGTTCAAAAAGCTGTTAACGGATTGTTCTGTACGTTGTGCAGCTCGTACAGTATCAGACGTGTAAGGATGAGGCGCAAGAGAACAATGAAACTTGCCATCATATCCTGCAGTGTGTTAACGAAAGTGGAGTCAGATGCCGTACAGATCGCTGATTCAAGCTGGTCCAACGTCGTGGGATGGTTCCGGTAGACAGTGTTCTTTCAACGTGGCCAAAAATGGTTCAAATGGCGCTGAGCACTATGGGACTTGACATCTGAGGTCATCAGTCTCTTAGAACTTGGAACTACTCAAACCTAACTAACCTAAGGACATCACACACATCCATGCCCGAGGCAGCGCGGTCGCGCGGTTCCAGACTGAAGCGCCTAGAACCTCTCGGTCACACCGGCCGGCTCAACGTGCCCCGCAAAAAGTAGTAACAAGGGGTCATACCGGACGAATAAGGAGTCAAGTCCATCTCTGCGCCAGTAAGTCTGCTGTAACCCAGCACAGTGACTCTATTCCGGAAGTATTCATAAAGAAAGCTAAACACCTGCTCGGTGCTATGTGATCTGGCCCCATCTTGCATGAATCATACGGTGTCTGTTCGATTCTCCAACGGTATGTAGATTCAAATTGTTACTAAACTGCAATGTAACGTTCACTAGTGATCGTTTTTCGCACGAAAAAAGAGCCAATAATGCCTCTGCTGCGTAATACAGGCCAAACAGTAACTTTGGGAGAATATAGTGGTTTGATTCACACAGATGGTGGTTTTTGAAACATTAAATCGCTTTTGGAAACTGCGACTTTTTGCAATAGGACTGTGTTCTAACCTGTGGTATTCCAGTTCAAGAAAATACGTTATTCAGTGGAATACTCCTTCTTTCGGTACGGTACGCCAACTTCCTTTCATGTTTCAACTGAACTTATAGCTCTGAGCTGCGACGCACTATTTATAGGCACTACAGCACCATCTGTTAGCACATTTTTCGAATTACTTGAAAAGTTCTGTATAACTTCTGGATAAATTTCTTACAACTTTCACAATAAACATACCATTCGCTGTACTCATTAATCGATCTCAGTTTTCGAAATATTTAATATTGAAATTAGGAACTTCTTTGCTGGACACACTGTAAGCATATGCACTTGGCGCCTAAGCCAGTTTTTTGTATTATTATTATTATTAGCTTCACCTATAAATCCCTTATGCACCACTACATCCGTATCGCACCTTACATGCACCTCCACGCCTTATTCATCCTCTCCCACAAGAACTTCTACAAATCCCCATTACCTAACGATGAAATCCGTCCTGAGATTTACGCTCCCTTCCAACCTCAGTCAACAACACTCGAACTCACCCCATCCTTCCGTTTTCCTCCCTCCTCCACCCTTTCCTCTCAATGACTGTTAGTTGCTTGCTGCGTTTCAACATGGCTCCTTTGTCGTACTCATCATTCCACCTCCATCATGGATATTATCATTTTTCCGGCCGGAATGACCGAGCGGTTCTAGGCGCTACAGTCTGGAACCGCGCGACCGCTACGGTCGCAGGTTCGAATCCTGCCTCGGGCATGGATGTGTGTGATGTCCTTAGGTTTAAGTAGTTCTAGGTTCTAGGAAACTGATGACCCTAGCAGTTAAGTCCCATAGTGCTCAGAGCCATCTGAACCATTTTGATATGATCATTTTCATGTGCCATCAGCATCACCATTTTACTCCTCTTCTTCAGTGATCCGCGCGGTGAACTGACTTAACTCCATGTACACCGTCTCGCAAAAAGAGGTGTAGCACCCAGTAAGGGAGACGGAAACAAAATGAAACTTCACGGGTTAACAGGGTATGTGATCCTATTTCAGTGATTATAGATATAGTCGAATTACGGGTTGAGAGGGTATGCGAACTTATTTCAGTGATTACAAAATAGAGTCGAATTTACAAACGACTTGGTAGTATGAGGCCACTTGTCAGTATGACGTTGCTCACCCTTTTGCTAGGATGTATGCACTGTTTCGTTAGGGAAGGGTGTGATAAAGCCGTTTTATGCTCTACTGAGGTAAGTTAGCCCACGACTGTTGTAACCAGTTCTTGACATCACGGCTAGGGACTGATCAGAGGATCTTGCTGATCACGACAGTACCTCAGCATCACCTACACAGTTCATAGTGATATGCACCATGTATGAACGAGCATTGTCCTGTTTAATAATGGCACCACGAATCTGTCGCATGAAACACACGAGGACGCACGATGTCCGTACGTACCATTGTGCCTTCGAAGTTCCTCCAACCGCTACCAGCTATGACTTGAAGTCATAGCGACTGTTCCCCACACCATGTCGATAGGAGTAATACCGTGGTCCTCTCCAGTCCCAGGACCACTCCAAAAGCAGCCGGTTGTGTTGTGGTGTTAACAGCAGTCTACACATGGAACGGTAATTCCCTAGTTCGGCTGCTAAACTCCTATCAATACTACGGGATGACAGAATGATGCAGAGAGTCCATCACTCCACAGATGTGAAGGGATTACGATGTGCTTGGTGCATAATACGGCGATCCTCACTTGTGGCGATCAGACGTGATCGACCAGAACCTCGGTGACGAGTATGCCTGCTCTCACAACCCCATGCAGCTAACATCAAACCACTGACACATCCGAATGCCCTACGAATGTGGATATTGCACTATTCGAGCATCCGGCCGAATGGAGACCCACAATGAAACCCCTTTCAAACTCTTTCAGGTGCTGAGAACGCTGCCTCACACGAGTACGTGGTATCTCTGTGTTTTGCACAGTGATCACTCAACATATGACTCTGTTCATGCCCTTTATGTACCCTAAACACGAACAACACTAATGCACTCTGGTGGTCGCTCCAACTGTCACAGAGAATTGCTATCCTAATCATTTACATACGCGCCGATGGTGTATACGTGTATGAAGTGACACTGAAATCTTCTGACTGTTTTCCTTTCTTACTCTAATTTCTTCTTACGGGGCTGTGTCAAAGATCGTGTGTTCGTGACTCCACGGCCACTTAATCTGGAAGGCTAGAGAGGAAGGATAATTAATGCAGTCGCTGATATAGACCATGACATATTGTGACGTGTATGACAGGAGTTTGAGTATCGTATTGACGTTTGCGCGTCACAAATGGTGCCCATACTGAAGCCCGCTCTTCACAGAGAATGGTAAGTACGGAAAAAGGCCTTGGAAACACGATTATCTAGTGTCGACGGTGCTGGTTTTCGACGCGCCACGATCAACTGAAAACCGTCGTTGTATTCACCGTTTCATGCTTATATTATATGGGCATAGACTGCTCGCTTTCGTGGCGTCTATGGCGGTGCTATTTCGACTATTAAGTAAACACGCCTGATGGCATTTGCATTGCTAACAACAATTTGGCATGCCTCATACCTTGTTGATCCCGACAGCGACTGTGATTCTAATTGCGCTATGCTTGTTGTTTGTGGAAATAGAGCTTGTAAAAGATTGTCAGTAGTGGTTTCACTCGCCTTTTCTACAATTATTAATTTTCGTTCCCCTTATGTACTGTATAAGAGGCGGACGAAAAGTTTCAGTTTGAGGGCGTTCATGCAACACATATGCAACGTAGCGCGACTCGGATGCTGGGATACAAGCACCGACATGTAGACAAGGGGTTAGTGCGGCATTCTGTCTTTGCAACATGCGTGCAGTAGATACGGTGAAGTTATTACCAAATGCGTCCTAACAGGACAAACATGCTCTTATTCGTTTCTTGGTTGCCGATGGACAAACATCATAGACATCCATCAGAGAATGAAGACTTTGTATGGGCGGCATGTCTGTCGAAAACCACCTCTGTGAAATGCAGCGCTAAGTTCCGTGTTGGTCGCGATTCGATACAAGAGGCCGATCGTTCTGGGAGGCCAGCCTCATCTGTTGCGCCAGTTCAAGTGGGCGAAACTCGTGTACCTCCCTATAGTCCTGATCTCTTCCCATGCGAGGATCACGCATTCGGTCCCTTAAAAAAGGCCTGTAAGGATCGGCGATTCCTATAGGACGAATATGTGCAGTAGGCAATTACAGGCCTTCACGTAACAGGACACGGTGTTTTATCAAACGGATATCTTCAAGCTGGTACGTCGGTGCGATGATTGCTCATGGCGATTTTATCTGGTTTGCATACCGATTCTGGACTGTACGGCCATCGAACGGAAACTTATTGACCGCCCCTTATGCATAGTTTAACAGTTTTTAAGCAAATGTAATTAACACACACACACAGTGTAATGTCTTCTAGTACCAGGAATTGTTCCATTCAGAGTTGAGCTATCTCGTCGTGCTCATTTGGCTGCGTCAACGTTGTGCGTTGTAGAGTAAAAGAAGGAACAGGATGAGGAGGGAAACTGGCCTTGTCCTTTTAAAAGGAACAATCCCATTCATGTTAATTCATTTAGGGAAACCGTGGAAAAACCTAAACGTGAGTGTCTGGACAGGCGTTTGAGCCCTGAATGTGAGTCCAGTGACTTAAGAACTGTGCTGCCTCTCTTATTTATTATGAACATAAAGTGTATGTTACTTTAACTTGATTAACTATTTAAATCTGAGCCTACCTAGCGAACCCTAGTTACGAAATTCTTCCAATGATGCCTTAGTTATACTGCATAATTTTCGACGTAACGTCAGAATTCTTTCTACTTAAATGTTATACTGAAATGAGTTCAAAACGCAACATTTTATCATTCGTTTCTGATTTCGAACCAACTAAGGCATGTACATAATTTTCAACGTGACATCAATTCGTATTCTTTCTAATAAAATCTTATACTGAAATGAATTCAGAAGGTAACGTCTTATTATTCGCTATCGTTTTTCACCTGAGCCAAAAAAAAAGTTCAAATGTGTGTAAACTCTTATGGGACTTAACTGCTAAGGTCATCAGTCACTAAGCTTACACAGTACTTAACCTAAATTATCTTAAGGACAAACACACACACACACACACACACACACACACACACACACACACACACACACACACATGCCCGATGGAGGACTCGAACCTCCGCCGGGACCAGAGGCACAGTCCATGACTGCAGCGCCTTAGACCGCTCGGCTAATCACCTGAGCCATCTACCTCAAATACTACTGGTATGACATTACTTGTTGGAGTGCCTGCAACGATGAACACTAAATCTATTAGCTCGAAACCAGAAACGAATAATGAAATGTTGCCATTTGAACCCATTCGTATAAGTATTTTCATTATATCAAACGCTTAGGCGGACGTCAAGACCGACTTTCACAACGTGTGCCCACGATTTCGTAAATTATCTAGTGAAGCTTCGTGTAAACACCTGCCGATTGTATGCAATTTTCTGCGTTGATACACGAGACAATATTTCTCAAAACTAGAAAATACATCACTGGCCATTAAAATTGCTATACAAAAAGAAATGCAGATGATAAACGAGTATTCTTTGGACAAATATATTATTCTAGAACTGACATGTGATTACATTTTCGCGCAATTTGGGTGCATAGAACCTGAGAAATCAGTACCCAGAACAACCACCTCTGGCCGTAATAACGGCCTTGATACGCCTGGGCATTGAGTCAAACAGAACTTGGATGGCGTGTACAGGTACAGCTGCCCATGCAGCTACAACACGATACCACAGTTCATCAAGAGTAGTGACTGGCCCGTACAGGACCTGCAACTTGCGGTCGAGCATTATCCTGCTGAAATGTAGGGTGATGTGCCATTATGGCGATGACGAATAAACGCTTCCAATGTGCTTTCACCGCGATGTCGCCAAACACGGATGCAGCCATCATGATGCTGTAAACAGAACCTGGATTCATCCGAAAAAATGACTTTTTGCATTCGTGCACCCAGGTTCGTCGTTGAGTGCACCATCGCAGGCGCTCCTGTCTGTGACGCAGCGTCAAGGGTAACCGCAACTATAGTCTCCGAGCTGATAGTCCATGCTGCTGCAAACGTCGTCGAACTGTTCGTGCAGATGGTTGTTGTCTTGTAAACGTCCCCACCTATTGACTCTGGGATCGAGACGTGGCTGCACGATCCGCTACAGCCTTGCAGATGAGATACCTGCCATCTCGACTGCTAGTGATACGAGGCCGTTGGGATCCAGCACGGCGTTCCGTATTACCCTCCTGAACTCACCGATTCCATATTCTGCTAACAGTCAATGGATCTCGACCAACGCGAGCAGCAATGTCGCAATACGATAAACCGCAATCGCGATAGGCTACAAGCCGACCTTTGTCAAAGTCGGAAACGTGATGGTACGCATATCTCCTCCTTACACGAAACATCACAACAACGTTTCACCAGGCAACGACAGTCAGCTGTTGTTTGTGTATGAGAAATCGTTTGGAAACTTTCCTCATGTCAACACGTTGTATGTGTCGCCACCGGCGCCAACCTTGTGTGAATGCTCTCAATAGCTAATAATTTGCATATCAGAGCATCTTCTTCCTGTCGGTCAAATTTCACGTCTGTAGCAAGTCATCTTCGAGGTGTAGCAATTTTAATAGCCAGTAGTGTAGGATAGCGATATGCACATATAGAGATGACGCCTGTTAGGATTAGCCGAGCGGTCTAAGGCGCTGCAGTCATGGACTGTGCGTCTGGTCCCGGCGGAGGTTCGGGTCCTCCCTCGGGCATTGGTGTGTGTGCTTGTCCTTAGGATAATTTAGGTTAAGTAGTGTGTAAGCTTAGGGACTGATGCCCTTAGCAGTTAAGTCCCATAAGATTTCGCACACTTTTTTTTTTTTTTATATATAGAGATGACGGTGGTATCGCGTACTCAAGGTGTAAAAGGGCAGCGCAGTGGTGCTGCTGTCATTCGTATTCATGTTTTTCATGTGAAAATAGTTCCAACGTGAGTTTGGACGTACGACGGGAATTAACAGACTTTGAACGCGGAATAGTAGTTGAAGCTGGACGTGTGGGACACTCCACTTCGAAAATCGTTAGGCAATTCAATATTCCGAGACCGACAGTGTCAAGAGCGTGGGGAGAATACCAAATTTCAGGCATTACCTCTCACCACGGACAACGCAGTAGCCATCGTCCTTCACTTAACGACCGATAGCAGCGGCGTTTGCGTAGAGTTGTCAGAGCTAACAGACAAGCAGCTCTGCGTGAATAACCGCAAAAACCAATGTGGGACGTAAGACTGACGTATCCGTTAGGACACTGCTGCGAAATTTGGAGTTAATGGCAGCAGAAGACCGATGCGAGTGCCTTTCCTAACAGCACGAGATCACTTGCAGCGCCTCTCCTGGGTTCTTAACCATATCGGTTGGCCCCTAGACGACTGGAAAACTGTGGCTTGGTCAGATGAGTCCCGATTTCGGTTATTAAGAACTGATGGGAGGGTCCGAGTGTGGCACAGACGCCATGAACCCATAAACCCAAGTTGTCAACAAGGCATTGTGCAAGCTTTTTGTTACTCCACAATGGTGTGGACTGAGTTCTCTTGTCCAACTGAATCGATAATTGACTAGAAATGGTTATGTGCTACCTGCAGACCATTTGCAGCCAAACAACGATGTTATTTTTAATGGATGACAATGCGCCATGTCACCGGGCCATAATATTGTTCGCGATTTGTTTGAAGAACATTCTGCAAAGTTAAAGCGAAGATTTGGTCACAAAGATCACCCGTCATGAATCCCATTGAATATTCATGGGACATATTGGACATGCACAAAATCCTGCAGACAACACTTTCCGATAGGATATCAGAAGGTATCCCACAACTTTGTCCCCTCAGTGTAAGTTGTTCCAACGACGCGCAAACTCGGAGTAAACAAGGACAATGGATCAAATGTTCAAATTTGTGTGAAATCTTACGGGGCTTAAATGCTAAGGTCATCAGTCCCTAAGCTTACACACTACTTAACTTCAATTATCCTAAGGACAAACACACACACACCCATGCCCGAGGGAGGACTCGAACCTCCGCCGGGACCAGCCGCACAGTCTATGACTGCAGCGCCTATCCCGCTCGGCTAATCCCGCGCGGCAACAATGGATCGCGACACGCCTAGTACACGTCTCCAGCCTGATATGGAGGAGTGAGAGTTCCGACGAGATGATGACGTTGGAACAAGCGTGCGAAGAATTCAAATTGCCTGTTTGCTCAATTCTGTATGTGCAATTACTTAATCCATATTATTTACAACAGGTACTACCTCTCGAGCCACGAGAACACCATGGTGTTCTGGCAGTGAGTTCACAGTAGAGTGTTGAACATCTGCAGTTCCCAGCTTGAAGGCCGGCCGGAGTGGCCGTGCGGTTCTAGGCGCTGCAGTCTGGAGCCGAGCGACCGCTACGGTCGCAGGTTCGAATCCTGCCTCGGGCATGGATGTGTGTGATGTCCTTACGTTAGTTAGGTTTAATTAGTTCTAAGTTCTAGGCGACTGATGACCTCAAACGTTAAGTCGCATAGTGCTCAGAGCCATTTGAACCCAGCTTGAATTTTACTCACAGATGAGACGGGTTTTACGCAGACGAAAATAATAACTTACCGCAATAACCACGAGTCATCAGATACAAATCTTCGAGTGAACAAAGAAGCAAGGCATTAGATTCGCTTTAATATCACTGAATGGACAGAAATTGTGGAAGATAGAATTATATGGCATTACACTTTACCGAACTCATTAACGAACGCTGTCAAATTAACCCATCTGCTAGAAAATTCTATCAATGCTGGAAAACAGCAGATGTGGACTATTCAGGTAGGGGCACCATCCCGTCTTCGGCTACTCTTACGAAAGTATCTCAACTAAACGTTTAACTATCGACGAATAGGACAAGAAGCTTCTGTACGATGTCAGCAGACCGTGGTCTTGTGGTTACCGCTGCTGATTCTCGATCGGGGGTACCGGGTTCGAAATCCCCTGCCGGGACTGGATGTGTGAATTGTACTGATTTTCATCGATGCGCAAGTCGCCGAAGTTGCGTCAAATATAAAGATTTACACCAGGCGACCGAATATCCCCGATGGAGTTACCCGGCCAATAAATTTCATTTCCATTACGATGATATCTCCGTTTATCTGACTGTATTCTTCTGCGCAACGTTACAATAAAGTGTGTATCATGTGTGTATCTTAATCCGAGGACAGTCAGGCTTTTTCAGACAAGTTGGTGATTCTAAAAATGGAAGTTCTCCTTATGTGGTTATCAGAGAGGTCCTAACTGTCTTTTATTTCAGGACAATCCACTAAAAAGACTGCTTACACTGCGCTTGCCCGTCCTCTACTAAAGTATTGCCGTGCAACATGGAATCCTTACTAAATAGGATTCACGGAGGACATCGAAAGATCTGAAGGAAGGGCAGCTCGTTTTGCACTATCCCGAAACAGGGGATAGAGTGTTATGGATATGATATGACAGTTGGGGTGGCAATCATTGGAACAAAGGCGTTTTCCGATGCGGCGAGATATTTTCACGAAATTTCGATCTCCAATTTTCTCCACCGAATATATTTTGTTGACGCTCATCTTGACTGGGAGAAATGATCATTGTAATAAAATAAGAGCAATCAGAGCTCGCACGGAGTGATTTAAGTGTTCGTTTTTCCCTCGCGCTGTTCGAGAGTGGAACGGTAAATAGTGTGAAAGTGGATGAACCCTTTGCTAGACACTTAAGTGTGAATTGCAGAGTAGTCATGTGGATGTAGATAAATGATTATAGGACTTTTTTCAAGTTTCGATCAATACTACTTCGTGTAAGAATTGCACTTTTTTAATCTTCTTTATCACCAATTACAATAGGTCTATGTTACTGTGGTAAACATCTTGTAATTCCGGTACGCTGCAACTTAACAGCATTCGTCGTGATAACGTTAAATTGTGGTCAGAGGATATTCGTAACTGAAATGAAATAAACAGAAATGAAATAACGCACAGCTAACAGCTAGCGTGTGACAGGATCTGTCACACTATACATATATTTTTTCTAAGCAATATAAGTAATTAGAATAATAATGAACGTTTAGCTATTTTACTTAGGTATATTCAAAATACTACGACAGCACATTGAGCACAGTTTTTTTCCCAAAAATACTACTTCAGAAACTAGCTTTATTACACGTGGTTGTATGTGGCTTGAAAGCGTCTTTAATTCATGCAGTAACAAAAGTTTTCATCATCCAAAGTTAATTAATGGCGTGAGGTATTTTGTAAATTTAAAATTATTACAATAGTTGATTATACAGTTTTCAAGAATGTCAGTTACATATCCACTTTTATGTAAAAACATTTTTTATGTATCATCGTTTCGAAGATATTCCCTCTAAACCTAATATGCCAAATTAACTCACGGGTGTGTTTTACCGCTTAACCGTGAAATTGGGCACAAACAAAAACATTTGACTTGCATTCTTTTGCCCGCTCTACACACAGTCCAAGTTTCATCAAGATCGTTTATTTACACTTGTGAATGTTCCTTTGTTAGTTTGATGTTAGGGACAATAGACTATGTTCAGTGGTTATGGATCCACAATTCACGAAACTGTGATAACAATAGTTAGAACTTCAAATGGAACAACAGCAGCAACTGCTCATAGTACAGCAGCTCATCAAGCCAGAACAGCATCCACCTCAAGCATTCGCGACGTTTCGTCTAGAAGACAAATACTGGGGACTCGTACAACAGACGTCTGCAGCTCCACTTTCAGACGAGTAACGTAAACGACATTGCTAAACAAAGCACATTTCTATTATTTACTATCTCTCAATACTGTGTCTTCTATAAAAAAATTATCCCCTCTCGACTGATATGAGCGCTTAGATATGTCCGAAATCCAGAGTTTGCTTTCTAAGAATTATGAGCAGCAAACACATGTTGTTGCAGCTGGGCTCATATTTTTTTCACTGTCGCAAGAAATTGTATGAATCACATGCTACATAGGTAACTGACCTCAAAGGGCTGTGCCTCGGGCATGGATGTGTGCGATGTCCTTAGGTTAGTTAGGTTTAAGTAGTTCTAAGTTCTAGGGGACTGATGACCACAGATGTAAAGTCCCATAGTGCTCAGAGCCATTTGAACCATCAAAGCGCTGCCGCATAAGTGTCAATTTTTGTGTGAAAATCAAAATTGTAAACAGTCCTATGCTTAATCGTTAGTGCGAGATATAATAATTATGCGTGCACCAGATAATGATCTTTGTGTGTAGGTATTAAAATTAACAATCTCTACTCTTGAAGAAGTGTTAACAATAGCAAAACCTTTGAAACGTCGGATACAGCAGAATACAAGTCTGAGAAAGCACTATATCTTCCGTAAAAATGCTTGAAATATCGAATGCAGCGCACCAAAATTTTGATGAAAGTGAAGTAGATCTTGTAAAACGACTTTTCCATTAACGCCACAGTAAACATGAGCACAACTCATCAAATAAAATTCTCTCGGCCTTACAACCGCGTCACGTGATTAAAATTTCACGAGCTTTTGAATAAGCACTCCTTGACCATTTTCAAGTGGTATGACTGCCAGTGGGCTGCTGATCTGCCCTTACATACACGAGCTGCCGGTTGTGACGTCACTGGTGCTGACGGCATCGCCACCAATGGGCATACATGGACTCGTCGTTCGATGCGCCCACCTCAACGTCGCGATCACTGGATCCCACGCCACGCTGAGCTGCAGGCCGCTGTCTCTATTAAGAGCGTTATCGGTGATTCTTATTTCGCAGTCCAAGACGCAGTCGTCAGCGCGAGCCACGCCAGAAGTTTCGTCAAATTTGACACAGTGACCGTTGTCTAGAGCATGCTCAACTAAAGCGGATTTCTCCGGATAGCGTCGGCGATAAAGCCTCTTATACTCCTCCCTGCGGAATTCTACAGTGCGCACTGTTTGTCAGACGTAAGCCTGACAGCATTTTATTCAATGTTACCGCCACGATGTTCTGTATTCCACCAGAACTCATCATGTTCATCTTCGTCGCCCGACGAGGGATTGAAACCTCAACGTCCATTTAAAGGCAAGGCCCAAACGTACTTGACACACTGTCTTCACGTACTCCCTTTACCGACCAACCTTGCTATATCAACAGCAGGAAGCAGTATCCAGGGTGCCCAGAATGGCATTGAGTCGCACCGACAACGCCGCAGCAGCGCTAACAGGTTAGAGCCACAGCTGAAACCTTTCACGGAGCAACCGCAGAAGTTTTCGCCCACTAAGGATTAGCAATCAGTACATAAAATATCTTGCCAATAACGATTCAGCAATTTCTTCTATAAATAAGGAAACCTATGCTCACATCGGTTCCCTTTCTCTCCAATTGACATCCCAAAGACTACAATCCTGCACCAAGGACCACTTATTGTATGCGTAAATCCACAGTAATGATGTTGTACACTAAAACAAAAACAAAAGAACATTAACTCCGTCCGAACAGGCCTTGGAACGCCCAGTGGTACCGACCGACCGCCGTGTCATCCTCAGACCACAGGAGTCACAGGATGAGGATATGGATTGGCATGTAGTCGGCGCATTGCTCTCCCGGCCGTATGTCAGTTTACGAGACCGGAGCCGCTACTTCTCAATCTTGCCAACAGCGCTCGGCAGACCGAATGGTCACCCATGATTGGAATTAACAGCCTTTGAACGCCGAATGGTAGTTGGAGCTAGATGCATAGGACTTTCTATTTCAGAAATTCTTAGGGAATTCAATATTCCGAGATCCACAGTGTCAAGAGTGTACCGAGAACACAAAATTTCAGATATTACCTCTCACCATAGACAACGCAGTGGGCTACGGCCTTCACTTACCGAGAGCAACGGCGTTTGTGTAGACTTATCAGTGGTAACAGACAAACAACACAGCGTGAAATAACCGCAGAAGTCAATGTGGGACGTACAACGAACGTATGCGTTAGAACAGTGCGGCGAAATTCTGCATTAATCGGCTATCGCATCAGACGGCTGACGCGAGTGCCTTTGCTAACACCACGACATCGCCTGCAGAGTATCTTCTGGGCTCTTGGCCATATCGTATGGGCCCTAGGCGACTGGAGAACGGCAGCCTGGTCAGATGAGTACCGATTTCTGTTGGTAAGAGCTGACGGTAGGTTTCGAGAGCGGCCCAGACCCCTAGAAGCCATTGACCCAGATTGTCAAAAAGGCACTGTGCAAGCTGGTGGTGACTCCATAATGGTGTGGGCTGTGTTTACATGGCATGGAATGTGTCCTCTGGTCCAACTGAGCCAACTGAGATCATTTGCAGCCATTCATGGACTTCATGTTCCCAAACAATGATGGAATTTTTATGGCTGACAATGCGCCATGTTACTGGGCCACAGCTATTCGCGACTGTTTTGAAGGACATTCTGGACAATTCGAGCGAACGATTTGGCCACCCAGATCGTCCGACATGAATCCCATCGAATATTTATAGAACATAATTGGGGAGTCAGTTCGTGCACAAAGTACCTGCACCGGCATTACTTTCCTAATTACGGGCGGGTACAGATGCAGCAGGACTCAATATTTCTGCAGGGGACTTCCAATGAATTTTTGAGTCCATGCCACGTTGAGTTGCACTATGCCGGGAAAAGGAGGGTCCGACACGGTATTAGGAGGTGTCCTATGACTTTTGTCACCTCAATGTACGAAGAAGTCAGCTGTCTGATTACTTTCTTAATTTAACCGCCACATCAGGTGATAAACAGTTTTGACATGGACAGTTTTTCATATTTCAGCTTTAAAATAGTAGACTACATCAACATTATATCACCAATTGTATATTCGATGATTGTGATTCTCTGTGCACCAGATATTCAGACCTGTTTTCACCAGGCTTAAAATTTGCAAATAATTATTAGTTTGGTGTGTAAGGTCGTAGTGTTTTTAGTTTGCGTATTGGTATTCCGGTGGCTATGGGATTATTTATCCTTTGTCATTTTTTATTTGTA
Source organism: Schistocerca piceifrons (assembly GCF_021461385.2). Taxonomy (NCBI): domain Eukaryota; kingdom Metazoa; phylum Arthropoda; class Insecta; order Orthoptera; family Acrididae; genus Schistocerca; species Schistocerca piceifrons. The sequence goes on from NC_060149.1 coordinate 249,977,195, forward strand.
GTTCACTGTTGCTATTTGAGTCTACATATTGTTCTTTTGTCATTTGGAGATGGTGAGTGGAGCTTCGGACGCTAGAAAATGGAGTGCCAAGTGGGGAAATTAAAGCCGGCCGAAGTGGCCGTGCGGTTCTAGGCGCTGCAGTCTGAAACCTCGAGACCGCTACGGTCGCAGGTTCGAATCCTGTCTCGAGCATGGATGTGTGTGATATCCTTAGGTTAGTTAGGTTTAACTATTTCTAAGTTCTAGGGGACTAATGACCTCAGAAGTTGAGTCCCATAGTGCTCAGAGCCATTTGAGCCATTTTTGGGGAAATTAAAACATTTCCGACACATTCTTCTGCTTGAGTTCAGCAGTGAGCTTACAGCAGCAGAGACACCCAGAAACATTTGTGCCTTGTATGAGGATAATGCCATTGGACAGCGCACAGTAAGAAAATGGTTTTCTCGTTTTAAGCATAGTCGTTTTGACATTGGGGACTCTCCACGTTCGCCAGTCGCGGTGGCCGAGCAGTTCTAGGCGCTTCAGTCCGGAACTGCGCAACTGCTACGGTCGCAGGTTCGAATCCTGCCTCGGGCATGGATGTGTGTGATGTCCTTAGGTTAGCTAGGTTTAAGTAGTTCTAAGTCTATGGGACTGATGACATCAGATGTCAAGTCCCATAGTGCTCAGAGCCATTTGAACCATTTGACTCTCCACGTTCGGCAAGGCTTTCGGGATTTGATGATGATCGTTTCAACGCAAGAATCCACAATGGTACACGTCAGTGTACTCGAAAAATGACAAATGTGATGTACTATGATCATTTCACCATCGTGCGACATTTGCAAGCAAAGGGGAAGGTTCCAAAATCAGGTGTATTGGTACCGCATGCTCTAAGCCAAAATCAGCCGGCCATATGTGCATCTTTGCTTGGTCATCATCAATTGGCTCGTGAACAACAGAGACCATTCTTATAATGTATCGTTACTGGTGACGATAAATGGTGTCTTTATTCTAATTGTAAGAAAAAGAAAGAAATGGTTGAACCCAAACAAAGCAGAAACTTCCCATATAAATACCTGCACACATCCACAAAAGGTAATGTTAAGTATCTGGTGGAACAGCGAAGTTGTGGTGAATTGCTGTCATCAGACGATCAAAACCAATTTCAAAACGATTTAGACAAGATATCTGTATGTGGGAATTGACTCTAAATAATGAAAAGTGTGAAGGCATCCACATGAGTACTAAAAGGAATCCGCAAAATTTCAGTTACACGAAATCGCACGAATATAAATGCTGTAAATTCAGCTAAATACTTAGGGGTAAAATTACGGATAACTTAAATTGGTAAGATCACATAGATAATGCTTCGAGTGAAGCAAACCAAAGACTGCGATTTATTAGCAAAACACTTAGAAAATGCATAAGGTCTGCTAAAGACTGCATACGCTACGCTTGTCCGGCCTCTTGTGGGGTATTATGGTGCGGTGTGGGATCCGCATTAGACAGGATTGACAGAGGACATCGAAAAAGTTCAAAGATGGGGAGCTTGTTTTGTACTATCGAGAAAAAGGGGAGCGAGTCGCACGGATATGATACGTGAATTGAGATGCAAATCATTAAAACAAAGGCGTTTTTCGTTGCCGCAGGATCTTATAGTAAAATTTCCATCACCTCCTTTCTCCTCAGATTGTGAAAATATTTTATTGGCGTACCTACACAGGGACAAATGATCATCATAATAAGAGAACTCAGAACTAGCTCGGAAAAAAAAATCAAGTGTTCGTTTCTTCCACGTGCTGTTCGAGAGTGGAATGGTAGGGAAATAGCTTGAAGGTGGTTCGGTGAACATTCTGCTAGGCTCTTAATTGTGAATTGGAGAGTAATCGTGTAGATTTAGATGTAGAAGTTAAACGAACAGTCCTGCCAGTTCGTGGTCATCAATATTCCATTTGTGACGCTGTTCCTGGCCACCTGTGGGACCACACCGACATAGGGTCGCACTCCGGTCGAACTGCTGCATGGCTGACAACACGGGACCCTCTGGGACCTCCAGAGGCCTACAACATGCTCAGCGGCCACCCGCGCTACTCGCTGGGCACAGAGGTTTGCGATCGCAGTATCGGGAGGATCCTAGGATGGATTCCAGGCCTCATCAGAGCCGTCTGCGCATGATAGTTCACACTAGACACTAGTGGCGCCACGATGATAGGACACGCCAACAGCAGCACGGTCAGAGCTGGTTCCCCATAGAATTGTAAATATATGTGCCAATTGCTGGAACCTTTCACAGTATGGGTTTCTCGTTATTGACAAAACAAGAAAACTAAATGATGGTAGGTATAGGCGAAACATCCAAGAGTTTCCTTATATACAGGGTGTTACAAAAAGGTACGGCCAAACTTTCAGGAAACTTTCCTCACACACAAATAAAGAAAAGATGTTATGTGGGCATGTGCCTAGAAACGCTTAATTTCCATGTTAGAGCTCATTTTAGTTTCGCCAGTATGTACTGTACTTCCTCGATTCACCGCCAGTTGGCCCGATTGAAGGAAGCTAATGTTGACTTCGGTGTTTGTGTTGACATGCGACTCATTGCTCTATAGTACTAGCATCAAGCACATCAGTACGTAGCATCAACAGGTTAGTGTTCATGACGAACGTGGTTTTGCAGTCAGTGCAATGTTTACAAATGCGGAGTTGGTTCAAATGGCTCTGAGCACTATGGGACTTAACATCTATGGTCATCAGTCCCCTAGAACTTAGAACTACTTAAACCTAACTAACCTAAGGACATCACACACATCCATGCCCGAGGCAGGATTCGAACCTGCGACCGTAGCAGTCGCGCGGTTCCGGACTGAACGCCTAGAACCGCTAGACCACCGCGGCCGGCAAATGCGGAGTTGGCAGATGTCCATTTTATGTATGGATTAGCGCGGGGCAATAGCCGTGGCGCGGTACGTTTGTATCGAGACAGATTTCCAGAACGAAGATTTCCCGACAGGAAGACGTTCGAAGCAAATGATCGGCGTCTTAGGGAGCACGGAACGTTCCAGCCTATGACTCGCGACTGGGGAAGACCTAGAACGACGAGGACGCCTGCAATGGACGAGGCAATTCTTCGTGCAGTTGACCCTAATTTCAGCGTCAGAGAAGTTGCTGCTGTACAAGGTAACGTTGACCACGTCACTGTATGGAGAGTGCTCCGGGAGAACCAGTTGTTCCCGTACCATGTACAGCGTGTGCAGGCACTATCAGCAGCTGATTGGCCTCCACGGGTACACTTCTCCGAATGGTTCATCCAGCAATGTGTCAATCCTCACTTCAGTGCAAATGTTCTCTTTACGGATAAGGCTTCATTCCAACGCGATCAAATTGTAAATTTTCACAATCAACATGTGTGGGCTGACGAGAATCGGCACGCAATTGTGAAATCACGTCATCAACACAGATTTTCTGTGAACGTTTGGGCAGGCATTGTTGGTGATGTCTTGATTGGGCCCCATGTTCTTCCACCTACGCTCAATGGAGCACGTTATCATGATTTCATACGGGATACTCTACCTGTGCTACTAGAACATGTGCCTTTACAAGTACGACACAACATGTGGTTTATGCACGATGGAGCTCCTGCACATTTCAGTCGAAGTGTTCGTACACTTCTCAACAACAGCTTCGGTGACCGATGGATTGGTAGAGGCGGACCAATTCCGTGGCCTCCACGCTCTCCTGACCTCAACCCTCTTGACTTTCATTTATGGGGGCATTTGAAAGCTCTTGTCTACGCAACCCCGGTACCAAATGTAGAGACTCTTCGTGCTCGTATTGTGGACCGCTGTGATACTGTTGTGGTTGGCAGGAGAGCCAACACCGGGTTACTAGGGGAAGCCGAAAGGCACGCGTTTAAGCTCACGCAGGCTGGCGTGAGGTCTGGAACAGGACAAGGAAATTAGAATTTAGAAAAAACGGACGCAGCTGGTGGAATACTTAACTTTAATCCATTAATGGTGAACGTCGCTCTTGACGGTACATGATTCAGTATCAATAGGAACTGATAATGGCGCCTTGCTAGGTCGTAGCAAATGACGTAGCTGTGGGCTATGCTTACTATCGTCTCGGCAAATGAGAGCGTATTTTGTCAGTGAACCATCGCTAGCAAAGTCGGTTGTACAACTGGGGCGAGTCCTAGGAAGTCTCTCTAGACCTGCCGTGTGGCGGCGCTCGGTCTGCAATCACTGATAGTGGCGACACGCGGGTCCGACGTATACTAACGGACCGCGGCCGATTTAAAGGCTACCACCTAGCAAGTGTGGTGTCTGGCGGTGACACCACAGATACAATACGCCATTCTCCAGGGCTGCATCAGTGCATCAGGGATTCCATGCGACGGAGGGTGGATGCATGTATCCTCGCTAGCGGAGGACATTTTGAACATTTCCTGTAACAAAGTGTTTGAAGTCACGCTGGTACGTTCTGTTGCTGTGTGTTTCCATTCCATGATTAATGTGATTTGAAGAGAAGTAAAAAAATGAGCTCTAACATGGAAAGTAAGCGTTTCCGGACACATGTCCACATAACATATTTTCTTTCTTTGTGTGTGAGGAATGTTTCCTGAAAGTGTGACCGTACCTTTTTGTAACACCCTGTATAGCCCGGTAAGAGAGGTGAGTACACCAGTATACACTGCACCAGGGACAAAGTCGCGCGCATGTCTAGCTCTCAACCCGAGACTATGGAAGTACATAGACAGAACATTCACTTGCGCATGGATGCGAGAACTCAGACTATCATGCATAAAGTTGGGGGTATGCGTAGGGAGCTAGAGACATATTACCAGACTCTTCTGAGAACGATCAACGCATTAAACGAGTTAGTTAATGAAATCGGTAAGCCAGTAACTGATTCAACTGAAGAGATCGAGGCTATTGAGGGGAAAACAGATGTAGAGGCCCTTGTTGTGGAGAAAGGGGAGCAGGCACATAAAAGAGGAAGATGAGCGGATATATAAAGTCTTACGCTGCAGGGACGTCTGATTAGTATACATCGAAATGTCAACGAAGAGGAAAGTCATTCAGGCGCGGAAAGCCGTTCGAGAAAAATTACGGTTGCTGAGGTTAAGGCAAACGCTAAGAGAGATCTTTAAGAAGGTTACTGAATCTCTCAGGCAGCTCTCGGCAAAAACAAAATCACATGATAACGACGGTGTTGCCATTGACGAATTCATTATCAGTCAGGCTCCTGGCCAGATAGATAGGACATTCGGCGTCAGCAAAGGAAGACCGCACATGCCGGGTACGCAGCCTATAAATGTAACAGACAGGTGATAGGCGGTCTGAGAGAACACCTGTCTTAATGAATCTCATATTCCTGAGACCCACGAAAAAACGGTCTAATGAACTTATGTCTGGAAATGCACGATTTCCTTGCTAGAAACCATTTATTCATTCATACATTGTTACAGAGTCTGTGGTCTAACATGAACTGCATCATGCAGCCACAGTTACAGTATGTGTTGAAAATGGTTTCGATGTGCCTCAAAACATGCGTGTACGCGCCGTAGCACAATCTGTCTCACGCGTGCACATCGGCCAGGCTGCATCCGAACAGTGTCAAAGGCAGCATGGATTCGCTGCTCCAGTGTCTCCACATCTGGAATGGGCTCTCCACGCACGATACCTTTAGATAACTCCGTAACCAGAAATCGCACGGGCTGACGTTCGGTGAACGAGCAGGCCATGCAACTGGACTCCCTCGCCCGATCCACCGACCAGGGAAGACACGATTGAGATGCGTCCGGACGCTAGTGGCGAAGAAGGCTGGAGCACCATCATGTAGCAGCCACAGCATATCATCAGTGGCACTTCTTCTAGCAATGGAAGCAAAGTCACCCGCAAGAAATGCCGATAGGTCTGGCCTGTTAGCTCGATGTGGGAGGAAGACTGGTCCTCAAATATGGTCGCTAATTATCCGGGCCCACACATTCTGGCTGCACCGATGCTGATGATTCGCTGTCACCATACCAAGAGAGTTCTGCATACTATCCCACAGATGACGGTTATGAAAGTTGAAGAAACCACTCCGAGTAAAGTTGGCCTCATCTGTAAATAGGATGGATGACACAAATCGTGGTTGCCTTGTGAAGATGCCAGTGACAAAGCTGCTCCCGATATGGAAAGCCTGTCGTTAGTAATCCCCTCATACGCTGTAAGTGACAAAGGTACTAACAATTGTCATGAAGAATGTCCCAAACGGTAATCTGGCTTCCCTGTACTGGTGGGACAACTGTCTGGTACTGATACGGCGGTCCACTTCCACAGTGTTAATCACATATTCTTCGAAGTCTGGTGTCCGAACATTTCGGGTACGTTCTTCATGATTTCCTACTTCCTGAAACGACCCTGACTCAGACAAACGGGGAAACACTGTTGCTAACTTTGAATGCCGTGGTTGTTGTCGGCAGGTCTTCTGATACAACCTTGCTGCCCGCCGCCCGTTGCCATTTGCATTTGTTTAAGTCAACGTCATGTCGGCAAGCTCTCGATTCGAATACGGAACCATTGTGTACAACGCTGTATCACACCCACTACAAGGGGAGCCAGCAGGAGAAGTGAATCGGACACATTACCAATTACTATGGCAGGAGACGGCGACAGGGCATGACGTATAAGGAACAGTATCACCCTCTAGCAGGAAACCATGCGTACTGTAGCTGTGGCTGCATGATACAGCGCCTGTTAGACCGCTGCTCCTGTAGCAAAGTATGATTGAATATGTGGTGTCACCGCCAGACACCACACTTGCTAGGTGGTGGCCTTAAATCGGCCGCGGTCCGCTAGTATATGTCGGACCCGCGTGTCGCCACTATCAGTGATTGCAGACCGAGCGCCGCCACACGGCAGGTCTAGAGAGACGTCCTAGCACTCGCCCCAGTTGTACAGCCGACTTTGCTAGCGATGGTTCACTGACAAATTACGCTCTCATTTGCCGAGACGATAGTTAGCATAGCTTTCAGCTACGTCATTTGCTACGACCTAGCAAGGCGCCATTATCAATTGCTATTTATCTTGTGATGCATGTACCGTCAGACCGATGTTCACCAATTATGGATTAAAGTTAAGTATTCCAGAAGCTACGTACTATTTTTGCTACTATAAAGACCTTGTCCTGTTCCAGACCTGACGCCATCCTGCGTGAGCTTAAACGCGTGCCCTTCGGCCTCCCGTCCTAGTGGATTGGCTGTCTTGCCAGTCCACAAAAGAATAAATGGTCTCTAGGATGGAAACCATGCATTTCTGGACGTAAGTTCGTTCGACCTTTCTTGTTCCGTATCCTCTCATTGATCAATCCCTAGAGCTTTTACACGGTGGAGATCACCCAGTACAGAATAATAGCGGTCCGATCACACCTCCCTGGGGCACCCCTGACGATAGCTTTGTCTCTGATGGACACTCGCCGTCAAGCACAACATACTACGTTCCATTACTCATGAAGTCTTCGAGCCACTAACATACCTGGGAACCTACCCATATAGGCAGTCGTTTTTCCCTCGCTCTATTGGTGACTGGAACATCTACATCTACACCTACATCTACGTGATTACTCTGCAATTCACAAGGAAGTGCCTGGCAGAGGGTTCAATGAACCACCTCCCAGCTGTCTCTCTACCGTTCCACTCTCAAATAGCGTGCGAGAAAAACGAGCACTTAAATTTTTCTGTGCGAGTTCTGATTTCTCTTATATTGTCGTCATGATCATTTCTCCCTATGTAGATGGGTGCGAACAGAATGTTTTCGCAATTGGAGGAAAAAACTGGTGATTTTCGTAGTAATAGACGGAAAGTCATCGAGTAAAACAGAAGTAATACCCGGCATTCTCCAAGGAAATATGAGTAGCCGTGATAGATTGTTTGTAGATGATGCTGTCATTTACCGTCTTGTAAAGTCATTAGATGATAAAACGACTTGCAAAATGATTTAGATAAGATATCTGTATGGTGCGAAAAGTGGCAATTGACCCTGGATAAGGAAAAGTGTGAAGTTATTCACATGAGTACTAAAAGAAATCAGCTAAATTTCGACTACGCGATAAGTCACACAAATCTGGAGGGACGGGTTCTTCTTATGAAATTTCAATCTACATCTACGTGATTACTCTGCTGTTCACAATAAAGTGCCTGGCAGAGGGTTCAATGAACCACCTTCAAGCTGCCTCTCTACCGTTCCACGCGGGAAAAACGAGCACTTAAATTTTTTTGTGCTAACCCTGATTTCTCTTATTTTGTCGTGATGATCATTTCTTCCTATGTAGGTGGGTGCCAACAGAATGTTTTCGCAGTCGTAGGAGAAAACTGGTGATTGAAATTTCATGAGAAGATCCCGTTGCAACGAAAAACGCCTTTGTTTTAATGATTGCCACTCCAATTCACGTATCATGTCTGTGGCAGTATCTCCCCCATTTCGCGATAATACGAGGTGCATTCAAGTTCTAAGGCCTCCGATTTTTTTTCTAATTAACTACTCACCCGAAATCGATGAAACTGGCGTTACTTCTCGACGTAATCGCCCTGCAGACGTACACATTTTTCACAACGCTGACGCCATGATTCCATGGCAGCCGCGAAGGCTTCTTTAGGAGTCTGTTTTGACCACTGGAAAATCGCTGAGGCAATAGCAGCATGGCTGGTGAATGTGCGGCCACGGAGAGTGTCTTTCATTGTTGGAAAAAGCCAAAAGTCACTAGGAGCCAGGTCATGTGAGTAGGGAGCACGAGGAATCACTTCAAAGTTGTTATCACGAAGAAACTGTTGCGTAACGTTAGCTCGATGTGCGGGTGCGTTGTCTTGGTGAAACAGCACACACGCAGCCCTTCCCGGACGTTTTTGTTGCAGTGCAGGAAGGAATTTGTTCTTCAAAACATTTTCGTAGGATGCACCTGTTACCGTAGTGCCCTTTGGAACACAATGGGTAAGGATTACGCCCTCACTGTCCCAGAACATGGACACCATAATTTTTTCAGCACTGGTGGTTACCCGAAATTTTTTTGGTGGCGGTGAATCTGTGTGCTTCCATTGAGCTGACTGGCGCTTTGTTTCTGGATTGAAAAATGGCATCCACGTCTCATCCATTGTCACAACCGACGAAAAGAAAGTCCCATTCATGCTGTCGTTGCGCGTCAACATTGCTCGGCAACATGCCACACGGGCAGCCACGTGGTCGTCCGTCAGCATTTGTGGCACCCACCTGGATGACACTTTTCGCATTTTCAGGTCGTCATGCAGGATTGTGTGCACAGAACCCACAGAAATGCCAACTCTGGAGGCGATCTGTTCAACAGTCATTCGGCGATCCCCCAAAACAATTCTGTCCACTTTCTCGATCATGTCGTCAGACCGGCTTGTGCGAGCCCAAGGTTGTTTCGGTTTGTTGTCACACGATGTTCTGCCTTCATTAAACTGTCGCACCCACGAACGCACTTTCGACACATCCATAACTGCATCACCACATGTCTCCTTCAACTGTCAATGAATTTCAATTGGTTTCACACCACGCAAATTCAGAAAACGAATGATTGCATGCTGTTCAAGTAAGGAAAACGTCGCCATTTTAAGTATTTAAAACAGTTCTCATTCTCGCCGCTGGCGGTAAAATTCCATCTGCCTTACGGTGCTGCCATCTCTGGGACGTATTGACAATGAACGCAGCCTCATTTTAAAACAATGCGCATGTTTCTATCTCTTTCCAGTCCGGAGAAAGAAAATCGGAGGCCTTAGAACTTGAATGCACCTCGTACAAAACTAGCTGCCCTTCTTCGTACTTTTTCGATGTCATCCGTCAGTCGCACCTGATGTGGATCTCACACCTCACACCAATAGTCCAGAATAGGGGGGGACACGCGTGCTGTAAGCAGTATCTTTAGTGTACCTGTTGCACCTTCTAATTGTTCTGCCAATGAGTCGCAGTCTTTGGTTTGCTCTACCCACCACATTATCTACGTGATCGTTCCAACTTAAGGTTATTTGTAATTGTAATCCCTAAGTATTTAGTTGAATTTACAGCCTTCAGATCTGTGTGACTTATCGCGTAATCGAAATTTAGCGGATTTCTTTTAGCGCTCATGTGGTTAGCTTCACACTTTTCTTTATTCAGGGTCAACTGCCACTTTTCGCACCACACAGATACCTTATCTGTAGAAGGAAAACGACTAGTAGTGGTACAGGGTACCATCCGCCACCCACAGTACGGTGGCCTGCGGAGTATGCACGTAGATGTAGCCGTCTGGAAACGAGTGATTTGGTGTGATGATTCACGCTATACCCTGTGGCAATCCGATGGAAGGATTTGGGTTTAGCGAATGACCGGGGAATTTTACCTGCCATCTTGTGTAGGACAACAGTGAAGTACGGAGGATATGATGTTATGGATGTGAGTGTTTTCGGGGTTAGAATGTGGTTCCCTTATTGATCTTAAGAAAACGTTAAATGCGGAAGGATATGGACACATTTTACAGCGTTGTGTATTGTGTACAGTAGGAGAACCGTTCGGAGACGCCAATGTATCAGCATGACAATAAACATTGTCATAAAGCAACATTGGTGGGACAATGGTTTGTGGACAGTAACATTATAGCTTTCCTCAGACTAGCCTGCCGAGATTCCCAATCTGAACCGAATGTAACGCCTTTGGAATGAGTTAGAACGTCGACTTCGACCCAGAAAACAGCGTCCAACATCACTGCCTTCTCCGGTTTCGCGTATTGAAGGAGAATGGGCTGCCAGTCTGCAGCAGAGTTCAAGCCGTCATAAAGGCGTATAGTGGGCAGTCCCCGTATAAATTTCCACTAAGATGTTTCCGGAAACTTGATCAGATAGTCTACCTCGAGCGCCGTTCGTCAAAAACCATACTATGGCTTCTGGATGTGTGGTGGTAATGCAAATAAGATTTACATAAATTATTTCGAATAGAGATGAATATTTTAATAAGGGCACTGCCATGGCTGCTACCTTTATCCAACTGATCTAGGACTCAGCCCTTGATACTCTCTTTTTGATCGTATTTGAAAACCTAATAAAAATGTAATTGAGATGGGCACATTGTCTACTGGATACTTCACGTTGTTTTAGAAAGTCCTCCGAACATTGGAAGTAAATTACACTACTGGCCATTAAAATTGCTTCACCACGAAGATGACGTGCTACAGACGCGAAATTTAACCGACAGGAAGAAGATGCTGTGATATGCAAATGATTAGCTTTTCACAACATTCACACAAGGTTGGCGCCGGTGGCGTCATCTACAACGTGCTGACATGAGTTTCCAACCGATTTCTCATACACAAACAGCGGTTGACCGGCGTTGCCTGGTGAAACGTTGTTGTGATGCCTCGTGTAAGGAGGAGAAATGCGTACCATCACGTTTCCGACTTTGATAAAGGTTGCGGTTTATCGTATGGCGACATTGCTGCTCGCGTTGATCGAGATCCAATGACTGTTAGCAGAATATGGAATCGGTGGGTTCAGGAGGGTAATACGGAACGCCGTGCTGGATCCCAACGGCCTCGTATCACTAGCAGTCGAGATGACACGCATCTTATCCGCATGGCTGTAACGGATCGTGCAGCCACGTCTCGATCCCTGAGTCAACAAATGGGGACGTTTCCAAGACAACAACCATCTGCACGAACAGCTCGACGACATTTGCAGCAGAATGGACTATCAGCTCGGAGACCATGGCTGCGATTACCCTTGACACTGCATCACAGACAGGAGTGCCTGCGATGGTGTACTCAACGACGAACCTGGGTTGACAAATGGCAAAACGTCATTTATCGGATGAATCCAGGTTCTGTTTACAGCATCATGAGGGTCGCATCCGTGTTTGGCGACATCGCAGTGAACGCACATTGGAAGCGTGTATTCGTCATCGCCATACTGTCGTTTCACCCGGCGTGATGGTATGAGGTGCCATTGGTTACACGTCTCGATCACCTCTTGTTCGCATTGACGGCACTTTGAACTGTGGACGTTACATTTCAGATGTGTTACGACCCGGTTCTCTACCCTTCATTCGATCCCTGCGAAACCCTACATTTCATCAGGATAATGCACGACTGCATGTTGCAGGTCCTGTACAGGCCTTTCTGGATACAGTAAACGTTCGAGTGCTGCCCTGGACAGCACATTCTCCAGATCTCTCATCAATTGAAAACGCCTGGTCAATGGTGGTCGAGCAAGTGGCTCGTCACAATACGCCAATCACTACTCGTGATGAACTGTGGTATCGTGTTGAAGCTGCAAGGGCAGCTGTACCTGTACACGCCATCCAAGCTCTGTTCGACTCAATGCCCAGGCGTATCAAGGCCCTTGTTACGGCCAGAGGTGGTTGTTCTGGGTACCGATTTCTCAGGATCTATGCACCCAAATTGCGTGAAAATGTAATCACATGTCAGTTCTAGTATAATATATTTGTCCAATAAATACCCGTTTATCACCTGCATTTCTTCTTGGTGTAGCAATTTTAATGGCAAGTAGTGTATAAGACAGCGGTTGCTTTCATTAAGTCCTGAGAAAGGAGATTGGTTCTAGTTCTAACACCTTTTCACATTTTTACACCAGAGAGCTTAAACTTGTCATTTTTCAACACTGCAGACGAACGTAGATTTACACTTGTGCTACCAAGGGGGATGGGGGGGGGGGGGGGGGGGGGGTAGGGTAATGGAATGACCTCATTCCCCGTTTTTCGCGTAATATATATATACGTCCACTAATGCTTACAGTTAGAAAGTATGTGTATTTGTTCGTTGCATATCATTTACCGTTATTCTCTTAATACATCGCAATATGCTTATCTCATTTAACATTATTTTCCATGATTAACGTGGGGTGTTCTCGTTATCCCCTTGGCAGCGTTTACTACGAAATTTGTTGCTAGTAGAATTTCATTTATAGCCTTGTTATTCCATGCAGAAACAATTGAAGTTATGATATTGTTGGTATGCAGTACTTGGATTTTCGTTGTTGATGTAGGAAAGCAAGGACAAAAACGAGTTTATAACACTTCTTTGTTGTTATTTTAATCTGCGGCATTCTTAGCTTGTGCAGCTGATCGTGAATATGGACAGGGGTTACAGTGTACAGAAGTTTCAAAGGATTATAAATACTGATAAATGGTTCAAATGGCGCTGAGCACTATGGGACTTAACATCTGAGGCCATCAGTCCCCTAGAACTTAGAACTACTTAAACCTAACTAATCTAAAGACATCACACACATCCACGCCCGAGGCAGGATTCGAACCTGCGACCGTAGCAGTATCGCAGTTCCGGAGTAAAGCGCCCGGAACCGCACGGCCACCCCGGCCGGCTAATGTTGAAGTTATTGAAGAATCTGATGATGTCAGAGAAATGAGCGAAATGCGTCTAATGACAGAGCCACCAGGGTCTGAAAATTTATCAGAAGATGAAAACAAGGATGAAGATATATCTCTTTCAGATGTGCTCAAATCTAGAATCATGGCATTTTGCACCCGTCTGTCAACGAAGATAGCCAGTTCAAAATATTCTTCGACAAAAGTATCGTCCTATAAATGGCAGTAAAACTAGATTCAATGGTAAATACACTGACGAAAAAAATCACAGCACCAAGGAGTTGTGCTACATAAATGGAAGTTGGAGGGAGAGTTTCTACATCTGAAACATGTTGTCTATTCAAATTTCGCACCAGTCATATAAGAGTGACACTAGTAGCGCCACAATGAGACTGCAAATCAGGTTTGGTTTAAGCACAAGCTGTAACGATCGTCAGCGTTAATTACAATTGAGACGGGACGTGGTGAGTTGATGTTAATCAAGAATGTCATTAAGGTGTCAAAAAAATGGTTAAAATGGCCCTGAGCACTATGGGACTTAACATCTGAAGTCATCAGTCCCATAGAACTTAGAACTACTCAAACCTAACTAACCTAAGGACATCACACACATCCATGCCCGAGGCAGGATTCGAACCTGCGACCGTAGCAGTCGCACGGCTCCGGACTGAAGCGCCTAGAACCGCTCGGCCATCACCGGCCGGCATTAAAGTGTCAAAGACGCCATTATCAGCACCTGCTTGAGTTTAAACGAGGCTGTGTTACAGGGCTATCGAGAAGCTGGATATTCCCTCTGCGATACTGCAAAAAGACTTGGCACGAATGTAGCTACTGTGCATTAATAGCGGACAGCGGTGGTCACGAGACTGTACAGTTGCAGAAGACCGAGCTCCGGACTGCTACGTGGCACTGTCGAGAGGGAAGAACATCGTGTTCGGCGTATGGCTCTGGAGCATAGAACTGCATCTGCAGCAGCAATTTGAGCAGCAGTTGGCACCAAAGTGTCACAAAGAACTGTTACAAAGCGGTTACTTCAAGGTCAGCTCCAAGACAGACGCCCTGTAGCGTAAATTCCACTGACCTCAAACCACCATAATTTGCGACTTCAGTGGTGTCAAGCCAAAGCTCATTGAAAGCAGGGTAGAGGTCTGTTATGTTTTCTGGTGAAAGCTGATTCTGCCTCGGTGCCAGTGATGGCCGTGTGTTGGTTAGAAGGATGCCAGTTAAGGGCCTGCAACCAAGTTGTCTGCGTGGTAGACATCATGGATCTACACTTGGAATTATGGTTTGGGGTGGGATTTCGTATGACAGCAGGAGACTCTCGTAGTTATTCCACGCTCCCTGATTGCAAATTTGCACGTCAATCAGACGATCTGATCTGTTCTGCTGCCGTTCATGCACAGCATTTCAGCGGGTGTTTTCCAACAGGATAACACTCGCCCAAATACCGCTGTTGTAACGCAACATGCTATACAGAGGGTAGAAATGTTGCATGGCCTGCTCGATCACCAGATCTGTCTCCAATCGAGCACATGTGGGACATCATAGGACGACAACTACAGCATCATCCGCAGCCAGCAATAGCCGTCCCTGTATTGACAAACGAAGTGCAGCATTTCACATTTTCTATAGCTTATCCCGCGCTTACAGTAACCTGTGATCTTGCAATGTTAATCACTTAAATATGTTACCTAGACAAAAGTATTCCCGAAACTTCATTACTCTACATTAATTATTTTTCAGTTTTGCGATTTTTTTCCGTCTCGGTGTGTTTGCTCTCTTTCTTCTTGAAAACACGCTTGATATTATATGTGCGCATGCTAATTAAAGCCGCACGGGGTAGCAATGCGGTCTTGTCACGGTTCGCCCGGTTCCCCCCGTCAGAGGTTCTAGTCCTCCCTCGGGCACGGATGTGTGTGTTAGACCGATGACCTCAGAAGTTTGGTCCCATAGTCCTTACTAAAAATTTCCAAATACTAATTAAAAAGACAAGAAATATTTCGTATGTACAATAAACCTCACCCAGAACAACCTAAAGAATAGCACACCATGACAAATCAGGAGTTGTTGCCATTTATTTCCATACTGCTGGCTATAGGAAAGACTCATGGAACTACCGAGCAAGGTGGCGCAGTGGTCCGCACAGTAGACTCGCATTCGAGACGACGACGGTCAAACACGCGTCCGGCCATCCTGATTTACGTTTTCCGTGATTTCCCTTAAAAACTTCAGGCAAATGCCGGGATGGTTCCTTCGAAAGGGCACAGCCGACTTTCTTCCGCAGCCGGCCGCAGTGGCCATGCGGTTCTAGGCGCTACAGTCTGGAACCGCGCGACCGCTACGGTCGCAGGTTCGAATCCTGCCTCGGGCATGTATGTGTGTGATGTCCTTAGGTTGGTTAGGTTTAAGTAGTTCTAAGTTATAAGGGACTGATGACCAAAGAAGTTAAGTCTCATAGTGCTCAGAGCCATTTGAACCATTTGAGCCTTTCTTCCTCATCCCTCCCTAATCCGATGGGACCGATGACCTCGCTGTTTGGTTCCCTCCCCCAAATCAACCAACCAACCAACCAACCAACGCATGGAATGAGCACTAGTGTTTCCGAGTTATAGTCTAGCCACTTAGCTTTCCGAAATCCATTTTTCACGGCTGTTATGTTACGTACCAGATTCCAACAATCATCAGCTATTTTGAGGTATGATGATATGAGAACTCCCAACATGAGAATTACAGATACAAATGTGAAGCTGCGGGCAGTAAGAGATATTTTTGATACACTAACTGATCAAAAGTATCCGGACACACCCAAAAACATACTTTTTCATATTGGGTGCATTGTGTTGCCACCTGCTGCCAGGTGCTCCATACCAGCGACCTCAGTAGTCATTAGACATTGTGAGAGAACAGAATGGGGCGCTCCGCAGAACTCACGGACATCGAACGTGGTCAGTTGACTGGGTGTCACTTGTGTCATACGTCTGTACGCGAGATTGTCACACTCCTGAACATCCCTAAGTCCACCCTTTCGGATGTGATAGTGAAGTGGAAATGTGAAGCGACACGTACAGCACAAAAGCGTACAGGCCGACCTCGTCTGTTGACTGACAGAGACAGCTGACAGTTGAAGAGAGTCGTAATGTGTAATAGGCAAACAGCTATCCAGAACATCACACAGGAATTCCTAACTGCATCAGGATCCACTGCAGTTAGACGGGAGGTGAGAAAATTTGGATAACATGGACGAGCGGCTGCTCATAAGCCACACATCACACCGGTAAATGTCAAACGACGCCTCGCCTGGTGTAAGGAGCGTAAACATTGAACGATTGAACAGTGGAAAAACGCTATGTGGAGTGATGAATCAAGGTACACAATGTGGCGATCCGACGGCAGTGTCGAATGCCGGGTGAACGTCATCTGCCAGCGTGTGTAGTACCAACAGTAAAATTCGGAGGCGGTGTTTTTGTGGTGTGGCTGTTTTTTCTTGGAAGGGGCTTGCATCACTTGTTTTGCTTGGCACAGCCTGTGGCGGGATGGTTACACGACAATAACATCCCTGTAATGGACTGGCCTGCACAGAGTCCTGACCTGAATCCTACAGAACACCTTTGGGACCGAGCGAGGTGGCGCAGTGGTTAGCACACTGGACTCGCATTCGAGAGGACGACGGTTCAATCCCGCGTCCGGCCATCCTGATTTAGGTTTTCCGTGATTTTCCTAAATCCCTCCAGGCAAATGCCGGGATGGTTCCTTTGAAAGGGCACGGCCGATTTCCTTTCCCATCCTTCCCTACTCAGATGAGACCGATGACTTCGCTGTTTGGTCTCCTCCCGCAAACAACGCAACCCAACCTTTGGGATGTTTTGGAACGCCGACTTCGTGCCAGGCCTCATCGACCGACACCGATACCTCTCCTCAGTGAAGAATGGGCTTCCATTCCCCAAGAAACCTTCCAGCACCTGATTGAACGTACGCCTACGAGAATGGCAGTTGTCATCAAAGCTAAGGGTGGGCCAATGCCGTATTTAATTCCAGCATTACCGATGGAGGATGCCACGAACTTTTAAGTCATTTTCCGCGAGGTGTCCGGATACTTTTGATCACTTAGTGTATCTTTGTGAATACATGCATACATAATTGTAGCCCTAATTAGTATCTAGCAAACGGCTTTGCCGCAGCAGTAACATCAGTTCTTGTCAGACCACCGAAGTAAAGTGCTGTCGGGTTTGCCTAGTAATTGGGTGGGTGACCGTCTGGTGCCGAGCGCTTTTGAAAAGCAAGGTGCACTCAGCCTTTGTGAGGCAAACTGTGGAGCTATTTGTTTAATAAGGAGCGACTGTGTTCTGGTAAACTGTCAATGGCCAGGAGAGCAGTTTGCTGACCACATGGCCCTCCTTATCCGCATTCAGTGGCCCCTATAGGCTGAGGATGACATGGCGGTCCGTCAGTACCGTTGGGCCCTCCGAAGTATGTTCAGAGGGTGTTTAGTAATGAGTACCTAACTGCTCATGAAAGAGTGGCAACTGTCTGTGCTAACTACCTATTTCGATTATATACGAAGGCAATTCGTAAAGTAAGATCTGATCTGGTGCAAAATGGAAACCATTGTGAAAATCCGACGATGCTTTGCACAGATGTGTTGGGTAGTATCTCTAGTATGCTCATCGATCTCATCACGTCGCTCTTTTGAGTTCTGAGCACACAGTGAGCATGTAAAGGTGTGTCTCCCGCCAAGTATAAGGGCCAGCTGGGAGATTCCGCCTCAATCTATGCATCCCACTTAACATAACTGCCATGCGTTTCCTCCTTCGTGACAGTTCTCAGCCACACTCTGCAGGGGCAATGGAGAAGCTCCTGTGGGGTGTTCGATGGGAAGTGTTTGATCGTCCACCATACAGAACGGACTTGGCTCCCTTTGATGTTCATCTCTGCTCACATGAACCGCTGGCTATAAAGACAACACTTTGGCACAGAAAACGAGCTACAGACAAGCGTAGAGAAGTAGTGGAAAGTACAGGCAGCTGTGTCTTCTATGACGAGGGCATTGGAAAGTTGCTTCAACCCTACGACAAATGTCTAAGTCGGAGCGGCAAGTAAGTAGAGAATTAGCTGGAAACATTTTCGATTTTCACAGTGGATTCCATTTCACGACCGATCGGACCTTACTTTCTGAATAGCCCTCGTATGATATTGAAACCAAGGAAGTACGTGGATAAAAATATGCTAAAATGGATCGGTATGTAATCTACAAGTATATACAGGTATGAAGAACAACCAGAGAGAAGTTAATCAAGGGCAGCGTGTTGTTTTGTATATGGTTGGACCATATTTTCAGTTTGGGAGTGAAATTACTACAGATAACTTTTTTACTTCTGTACTGTTAGCTGAAAAATTGTTGGATCACAACTTAACATCAGTTGCAACTGTTAGAGCAAACCAAAGAGAAATATCACAAGGGTTTTCCCCAATGCAACAAAAGAGGAAAAATCTTCATTACTTGGATTTACAAAAAAGATGATCATTGTCTCATACATTCCAAAGAAAAAGAAATGTGTTATTCTGCTTTTATCACAATACCATGATAACTCTGTTGAAGAAGAAAAAGAAAACAAGACATCTGCCATAACTGCTCACTATGATGAGACTAAAGGTGGAATAGATATGAGTGATGATATGACAAGACAATACAGTTGTTCTCATACAACAAATCGTTGGCCGTACAGGATATTCACGGAAATGGTGGATATCGCAGCTCTCAATGTGTATATTCTGTGGTCACAAAAATATCCAGAGTGGCAGAAAGTTTCCAGCAGAAGGAGGACGCATTTCTTTCGGGAACTTGTTCTTAAGTTAGTGAAATTGCACGTGGAACAACAAGCAAGAAATCCAACGGGGCTATACACCGAAGTTGCAAGAGCAACTGAAGCTATTGGAATTGAAGTAAAGAGGACATGTTCTATTAATGATACCAAAGAAAAGACTTGAGAATTAGTGACAGGAAAAAGATGTGCATTGTGTCCGAAAAACGGAGAACGGGAAACTCGATTCATGTACTTTAAAGTGCAAAAAAACAGTGTGACAAACCATAGAAGAGACACAATTGTGGTAGAATTTTCTCTCACGAAAATTCATCTAAAAAGACTGTATTTGTTTGTTATTTCAAATTCTGATTTTCTGTTCTGTCCGCAAAGTGGTTAAACATTTAGGATCCTAAATTCTGTGTATTTGGAGAATAATCTAACCAATGATAGCTTCAAATCTTTAATAAACTGTTAGTTTACATTAATAATGGAAATCTTGAATTATTTTGCTACTGTATGACCTATAATTAAAAAAAAATCGATGTCGAACAGGGGTAATTATATTATCCCTCCCCCCCTCCCCCCTCCTTGGCAGGAAGGAGTAAAATAATTTTGGTGGCAGAAGGGTTTAAATTCTCGATGCCATGATCATACGGCAGTGTTTCCCACTGAAAAAAAATCACTGATACACTACCGGTCGGATTAAAAACCTAGTGAAGACCTAGTGAGTTTGAAAATGCAGAAATAATTAAGGCGAGGAAGAATGAGAAGCAGGTACGAAGCATCACTTCTAAACTGTTACGAAGAAACTTTAAGTGGACAGTGCCTGGTGAGCGACATTAAGGAATACCTATGCTGCCCTTCACGGTCGTTTTTCTTCTAATGCTGGAAGAATCTCCACGCATGAATCAAGAGTGCCGAATGTCCTAAGCTCAGGCGCATGCATCTGTCCGCATTCAAGGCCCAGGATAAAATTAGGAGACCTGAGAACTTGAACGCATCTTTTGTCATTTAGCTATGTTTACTATTCCGACTCAATTCAAAATCTAATGTTCCAAACATTATGCGTGGTAGACAGTGTCATTTGGGCATTTCCTAAATGAAATTAGCTACGAAAGAACGATCTAAAATACTTGATTTCTTACATTTGATGACTGTAAGCAGAGTGACGTACAGTAGCATTAGATTACCTTACGAAAGTTCTATCTTGAAGTTGTGTTGACCATTTGTGCACATCTGTTTACCGCGCATCCCTCCAGTTTTTTCCGGTTTATATATTGTATGTGCTTGTATTTCTTTGTTTGCGATTATTAGATATTTCGTGCGTCAATGAATTCATTAATTTCCTTGCATTTCATAGTGAGCAGTTGGTGCAGTGATCTCTACAGGCAGAATAGATAGTTGAGTCGTCCCTCGAACACTTCTTCCTCCCCAGGTGGCGTCCCTTACAGACAGTCAAGTAACCTTTGGCGGCATAGCTGGTGACCTCAGCTTGTTGGGGCCACGCCCTCTTCAGATCGATTGCTAGATTACACAGTTCCCTAACAAGAGGTTCCTCAGGGGCTCCGCAGTCCTTAACACACGGCACTCTGCTGCCCGAAGTATAAGTCCACAATTTGTTTCTCCTCTTCTTGTTGTGAAGGCACGAAAGAAACTCCCACTGTCGTCGCCCAAGCCGTTAGGCAACACGCAATTTCACTAAGCAGCTTAATTATAATGCACCACGCTCGGTGAAGAAAACATTATTAAGTGAACTCGGATAGACATCCTCCACAACACACTTACTAAATAGTTTGATAAGGGTCTTTTGCCGGCCGCTGTGGCCGAGCGGTTCTGGACGCCTCAGTCTGGAACCGCACTGCTGCTACGGCCGCAGGTTCAAATCCTGCCTTGGGCATGGATGTGTGTAATGTCCTTAAGTTAGTTAGGTATAAGTAGTTCTAAGTCAGAGGGATTGATGACCTCAGATGTTAAGTCCCATAATGCTTAGAGCCATTTGAACCAAGGGTCATTTGCTTCACCCCACGAAGCAGGAGTAATTGGTAACCATTCATACACTAGCGATATGAGCCTTGTAGAAAAGTATTACAGTCCTATTTCTGTTCTGCTCACTGGACCGGAAAAAATACACTACGTTCAGTCTACACTTAACATTGAACGCTGGTTCGTGTAACACCTTTGGAACCTTATAAAAGTAATGCCTCGGGATAAATATTCAGAAGAACGAGGTTCAAACATACATGTTTAAGATTCCGGGATGCAGTCTAACTCAAGACGGCGTCGCGGGATAGATTACAACGCATCCGTCTTCAAACTCTGGCGTTCCAACAGCACCTAAGAAAAAGAAGAAAAAGGAACGAATTATCCGAAGGGGAGGGGAATCGGTAGATGTGATGGACATGTGTCAAAGAACAAATGATTAAAATTGCGTAAAAAGTGGATAGTTTGTCAAAGAGAAAGATCTCCACAATTTGAGGAAGTCAACAGCGTGCGAAAGTCCACATCTGGTCCTTATATAAGCAGTTATTCGGCCTGGTAATGATTGACAGGGTTGCTGGATGGTATTCTGGGGGATTTCGTGCCAAATTCTTTCCAATTAGCGCGTTAGATCGTCAGATCCCGCGCTGGTTGGAGGTCCCTGCCCACAATGCCCCGTACGTTCTCAGTTGGGGGTAGATCCGGCGACCTTGCCGGCCAATGTAGGGACTGGCAAGCACGAAGACAAGCAGTAGAAGCTCTAAGCTGTGTGAGCTAGCAAACTCTTGCTGAAATGTAACCCCAGGATGGCTTGCAATGAAGAACCACAAGACTGGGCGTACAATATCGTCGATGTACTGCTGTGCTATAAGAATACCGCGGTTGACAAGCATAGGGGTCCTATTATGAAAAGAAATGGCACCCCAGACTATCGCTCCTGGTTGTCTGGCCGTATGGCGGACGACAGTCGGGTTGGTATCCCACCACAGTCCAGGTTGTCTCAAGACACGTTTTCGGCATAGAATCTCATTGGATGCAGTAGAATTGTCTTCAGCGATGGGTCCTGTTTCGAACTGAGTCCCAATAACCAGCAAAGACGTGTCTGGAAACGCCACGGACAGCGGTGTTACGCCAACCTGACTGCCAGTCGCCGTACGGCCTGACAACCGTGAGTGATGATGTGAGGCGACATTCATTTCATAGCAGGACCCCTTTGGTTGTCATCCATGGCACCCTCGCAGTACAGCAGTACGTCGACGATAGTCTATGCCCTCTTTACTTTCCCTTCATGGCAAACCATCCTGGACTTACATTTCAGCAAGATAATGCCCGCACGCGAATGGCGGCAGCTTCTATTTGACTTCGTGCTTGCCAACCCCTACATTGACCAGTAAGGTCGCCGGACCTACACCCAATTGGGAACATTAGGAGCATTATGGGCATAGCACACTGGACTCACATTCGGAAGGACGACGGTTCAATCCCGCGTCCGGCCATCCTGATTTAGGTTTTCCGTGATTTCCCTGAATCGCTCCATGCAAATGCCGGCATGGTTCCTTCGAAAGGACACAGCCGACTTCCTTCCCCAATCCGATGACCTCGCAGTTTGGTCTCTTCTCCCAAACAATCTAACCCAACCCATTACGGGCAGAGCCCTCCAGCCAGTTCGGGATTTTGACTATCTAACGCACCCTTTGGACAGAATTTGGCACGATATCCCCCAGGAGAACATCAGCAACCCTATTAATCAGAGCCAAGCCGAATAACTGCTCTCATAAGGACCAGGGGTGGGCTTTTTCACGTTATGGACTTGCTCAAATTGCGAAGCACTTTCTCTTGAATAAATCATCCAATTTTTCTGAAATTGTAACCAATTTTTTATCTTTACATGTACATCACATCTTCCGATTTCCGTCCCATTCGGATAATTCCTTCATGGTGCGTCCTTGTTTATCGTAGAATGTATTTCGCTAGTGAAATCCTTCATAAATAATTCACCTCAGTTTCAGAAGAATAGTAATGTCACAGCTACAACACTAAAGGTAATAAAGCAATTACCTTCCCCTCTTGTTACTAAGACTGTCATTTGTTCAGAAAGAAGTCAGATACTCAACCACAAACAGAGATACTAAAGTGGGTGGTAGGTAAAAAAATTTGACTACACCTCTTCTAGAGTATGTATTAGTGTTTAAGTAAACACATGTCACGTGTGTAGTACGGTAGGAAAAGCTATTTTTTTTGGCATTATTACTGTTTTTTCACTTGTAACACAAGTAGTGAAAATGGATAACGTGTTCATCTTCATTAGAGTTAAGAACTACAATGTTTCATAATCTGTTAATGACTAGTATGCGTTGTGGTAGTACAAGCAAATCGAGTGAATTTAAGAATTTAGTGGTGTAAAAAAATGGCTCTAAGCACTATGGGACTTAACATCTGAGGTCATCAGTCCCCTAGACTTAGTACTAATTAAACTTAACTAACCTAAGGACATCACACCCATCCATGCCCGAGGCAGGAGTCGGACCTGCGAGCGTAGCAGCAGAACGGTTCCGGACTGAAGTACCTAGAACCGCTCCCAATAGCGGCCGGCCGGTGGGGTAATTGACAGCTTTTTTTACATCAGCCACATTGTCGACCGATTTGAATGACATCAATTCGCTGGGTAATGTTTATTATATTTGGAAACTGATTTCATCGGCATCGAAATTTTTAGCTGCCGAATCGCTCGTTCACTGAGTCATGTGTGGTTGATGCACTGATCGATTAAACTGGTGAATATACTTTCGGTTAATTCATTTTTAGAAGCAACGATGTTTCGGTAATTCCATAAAACTACGTATCTTCATGCAAACGAATTTTACCATCACCAATATCCAGCAGTTCTTTGGATAGTCTGTTTGCTGATCATCATTTTGCAATTGTACCCCCATATTTAGGGCCAGTCTCAATCTCTGTACATTTCGCCACAAACTGGATAATTTCAAACATGCGTTAGTGTCATCCGCATGCGTTAATCTCATCCGCATACGCAGAACGTGGAATGACAGTTAAGGTCTGCCGAAAATCTGAGGGTAACAACAACATAGCCCCCCTAAAAGTCTGGTATTGCCATTCAAATCTTGCAGCGTTCTATTTAATGCCACAAGAGAATGTTTATGAAGCTTTTTGCATTCATCCCAGATAAAAATTTTACATTTTTTGAGTTCATTAGCCATACCGGATCGTTTTATTTATTTTTTATTTATTTTTTGACGTTGCACACTGCATTTCAATTATTATGAATGTTGAATGGCGCTTGAGCGCTGAATGTGCTGTTGTTTCACTATCAAGTACTGTAGCAGAAATATGTAACGTTGCAGTAGCGAATGCAATTTTATTTTGCGATCGTACCATTGCAAATATAAGCGAAATGAGGAATGTTGTTCGTGTGCCACCTGGCGCGTAAAACAAAAAAAAAAAAATCCTCATTGCTTAACTTCAGTCGTCAACATACTTCGATCGTAAATGGACGTATGTTCGTCAGTCAGCAATTGCTCATTAGTTGCAACAACTGTAGCCAAATCGGCGGTGTGGAATTGTTGTTCTCTCTGTATATCAATAAAATCTGCTGCCGGCCAATTAGGCAATTGAATACTCAGATTGATCATTGGCGTATTTGAAATTGGAATGCAAAGACTCTCTGTCAGAATCAATGTGCCTTGTTGCATATTTCCGCCGTAAAGTCCGTTGGTGGTTCTTATTTGTTTCCAGGATTCTGTGTAGTTATCTTCGCTCCCACAGATTCGATTATTGTGCCGGAAAGCATGTCGTCAACAAAAAAGCGACCAATTGACGGATGTGATGTGCTGAAGAACCTATTGCTGCGTTTGCTAGCGTAATGTCTCAGTGATTGTGGTCTTCCAGCAACTGCAGTTCGGAGCACGCGTCGTGATATGTGTCGTACAATTGGCTGTTGAGAGTTCGTAAATATTCGGAGGACGCTGGTCCTTGAACATTTATCAATAATAAACTAAAAAAAAATCACTCACATCTATTAGGGTGAACAATGTACAATCGGCGCATTGTATGTGATTTAAAAATGTCAGAAAATGACGTAACAGGGTCACCTCGCTTGCGCAGCTCCCATTTCTTTGATCGTTTATTCCATGTGAAATATCGTGGCATATCGGAATGAAACAGTGTTCGCACGAATTGACCGAAAAGATCTGTTCGTTTGCATAATTCGAAGAATTCAGTCAATGTGGTTTTTGGTTGATTGGTCGCTCTTTGCAGAGCATTGTCTTCTGTGAAACAAACACGTTGACTGTTCTCGAGATGTATGGCCAGATGCGGAGAGATAGGTCTCGTTAGTGTATGGAATCTCCGAGTACACCAAACAGATTCGTACTTGCTGCTGTCTGTATCTGCCCATCTGGTAGAGTGTTATTTCGTCATTATCATTTACATTTTGAACTGCAAATGCTGTCATATCGTTGCCCTTGTGAACTTATTTCCAAGTGCATTTGACTGACTTAACATAACGGCAAGACTCCACAATAGTGTAAGCTTTGCAGTTTTTTGACGACAGAAGCGAATATGGTACTACCCACCCATTGTCAGTTTCAATCTGATTGCTACGGTTTGACATTCGCATTGTAAATGAATGATCTCCACTGTCTGTGTTCCTATGACGATATAATGGATAATCGTCGATGTTCGTAATAGGGTCGTTCATAAATTGTTTTAGGAAACGCTTAGTACATTTTCCATTGTCCATACATGACACTGTCGTCTTCAAATCATCGTATGGACTATGGGTCATTCATGTTTGTGGTAACGACATGTAACAATTCATCAGTTGACCTATCTGGTACGTCTGTTGAAATAATGTTATTAGTTTCTTCCGGTTGTATTTTGTCGACTAACGATATCAAAATCTGTCCATGTGGCAAACCTCGTTTTCGCCACTCAACAGAATAGAGCCAGCAACGTATTGGTCCGAGAACGTGTAATTTGGTTATTAAAGTAATCAATGATTTTAATTTTTGCTTGAACGCTTGTGCAGTAATGTCGCGGTGATGTACTGCTGATTGATCTGGCAATAACAAAGTTCGTATTTCTTCCCATTTGTGATTAGAAGTGAACGTTAAAAATAAAATCTGGTCCTCCATAAACGCGCACGAAGGTCATGGCATCTTGTGTGTATACTTGCTTATGACGTCGACTGCCAACATATGTGGATGGGAGTATGATTTCGTTGATATTTAAATTTGTGTGTACGTTACCGACAATAGCATCTCTTAAATGAATATGCTCCTCTGGACGCAGCTTCGCTAGATTAAAGCAGATGTAACGTAATCGCTCGCATACATGTCCACAATGTGCTGATGAAACAGCCGCTGACATTTGAGAGTTTCATTGTCTTGACTGAGTCGAATCTCCATCCGGTATGAATAACAGCTCATTCTGCTGACATTTTTGTTGGTTTCGACGCCTAGAAAGTATGAATGCATGAAGGAATATTGAAAATAACATTATGAGAGACGTAAATTTTCTATTTGAAAATTTATTACCTGTCAATGGATTCCACTGTTTGATATTAATTTAATATCCACGTCTCCTTCCCAAAATAACAGCGGATACTGCAGAGCGTCGTACGAAAGTGTGTGTCGGCAATCGTCTGAACTGTGTTGCCTCTGCGCTGGGTTCTGATGTCTCAACGCTCAAATTGATCACCAGATATAACAAAAGCGACTTCATTTACAAATGGGGACATGAATCGGCTGGCGTGATCTCCAGCTGATAATTTGTCGGCCTTAATGATGAGCGCGTGAAAGTCCTTGCGTAAATGGCTTGATAACTGAGTGTGATTGTTCAAAAATGTCTCCAACGACACCATTTCCCTTTCCTGGATATGTTCGATGTGATTGTAATGGCATATTATGTCTAACCGTTCTTGTTCATCGCCCATGAAGTAAATCTGGAGGAATTTCGGGTTCGCATCGTGCATTGCCATTAAAGAACTTTGAATTTTGAATGTAGATTCAAAATTTCGAACTTCGTTGCTCAGAGCAATGTTGGTTGCTCCAAAATACGTCATTTGGAAGCTCTAATTGAATTTTAGAATTTTGCACAAAAACAATTTTGAAGTTGGAGTCACATTATCCAAAAACTCTTTCAGTGGTTCGGGTGATGAATTCAAAGTTGGCAGCACGACTCTGTCTGACGCACCATAGACGCCGTGTGCCTCTGATTCGAATGTTAATGCGTGACAGTCTTGGTATTCTTTGTCCATTTCGCCGACAGCAATTCTCGAATGCATCTAATACTCAGTGTCCGGTTCGAATTAAAACGTAAGACGAACGAATATAGAACGCGTTAATCAATAATGTGCTTGCATGTGCTGCCGGTTCTGTGAGTGTCAGTGACCTGTGATCCGCCCCGGTAGCTGAGCGGTCAGCCCGACGGAATGTCATGCTAAAGGGCCCGAGTTCAGTTCCCGGCTGGGTTGGAGATTTTCCCCGCTCAGGGACTGGGTGTTATGTTGTCCTAATCATCATCATCTCATCCCCATAGATACGCAAGTCGCCGAAGTGGCGTCAACTCAAAAAAGACTTGCACCAGGCGAACTGTCTACTCGACGGGGGCCCTAGCCGCACGGCATTTCATTTCAGTGGTACGTTGACGCTCCTGTCTTTATCGCAACGCATTTGCTCGAAGGCTATTGTTGCGTTGCTTTTGACTTTCGGTTTCACTCAAGTTTGTCATCCGATCTCGTGCGTCTGCATTGGGAGCCGAATGTTGGTCTGATACTCTGATGTTCCTTATAGCCTTACTATTCTGCGTATATCGATCAAGATTAGTTCGTGCTCTTCGTGGCATACTTCTGCACGCACACATGACATGAATCTGAGAAACGCACTAAACATAAATATGAAGAACGAATATTTCATTTATTTTATTTTATATTAATTTGTAGATTTGTGTACACGGAATATATCAGAAATCAGCAATCTGAAATCGAAATGTCTAAATAACAGCAAGCTACGACGCAGTATGCTTGCTCGCGTAAGCCAAGTGTCACAGATTAATAAAACGGTCAGTTATGAATGAAGGACACATTATTTAATAATTTAGTAGATTGTTCTAACACATTAACACGTCGTGCACATTCCACGAACCGTTTAACTCTTCATAAATCATCTCTTCCTCAGCGTGTACAATGCTATGACTATCGTTCTGCAACATTTCCTCGACTTCTCTCTGTCGACAGTAGTGAGGATCAGTGAGCAGTTTTTGACGGAGGTGGATCTATCGACGCGTTTCAGTCGGAGTGTCCGAGTTACTCTGAGTGAGTAGGGAGATAGGAATTGCAAATAGGACTGTCCACGATG
Organism: Schistocerca piceifrons; assembly: GCF_021461385.2. Classification (NCBI taxonomy): domain Eukaryota; kingdom Metazoa; phylum Arthropoda; class Insecta; order Orthoptera; family Acrididae; genus Schistocerca; species Schistocerca piceifrons. The sequence goes on from NC_060149.1 coordinate 250,005,695, forward strand.
GTGTCAGAGGGATGTTGCTTCCTCGAATCCTATATAAGGGGACAGTAATCTATTTCAGTTTAGATACTTTTTGATACGTGAAAGGTAGTGGTAATCTATTTTCGATTTGACGAACAGTCACTATAGCCTCGTAAAATATCGATCTCTGTGTATGGTAGCTTCATCAGCCACCGATATTCAGGTACAAATTCGTTTTTTCGATGTAAACTGGGCAGTTTTTAGGTTCAAGAATAGTATTTATAAACGAGTTCTGTTGCTCTTTATGCATTCTCCATAAGTTAGTACACTGTCAGCTAATTCCTCATTACTGAAAATCGCTGTAGTCCTTAGAAACATCTTCGAAGTAATAATACTACGACACTAAATATTTTACGAGCCGCATAAGCAAATTAACTTTGGTGTTTGGCCCAATACGCCTGATCTACGCAGACTTTGAATTCCTATATTCTTCATTCAAATCTTCAAAAGGCTGCACCCAAGTAATAGAATGTTTCCTACCTCAAAGGACCACAAAATTCTTGGTAGTGCGTATTCAATCCACCACAATAAGATCAGGAAAACATAACAGTTTTTTACTATATAGTTTAATTTCATATCTACGAAACTCTTAGCTCGCTGAATTACATGTAATACACATAAATATTAATATTCATACCTAAATACAAGGTGCATCTCAAAAGTTCGTGAATGATCTCAGAAAGTAAAGAAAACAAGAGTTACAAACAAAATCCTTTTACTGGCCGTCAGAGTAATCACTATTAACTTTAACACACTCCTGACATCAGTCGTAAAACTGTTGGAAACTGCCAGCAAACGCTTCGTGTCGAATCTCTCGAAGCACCGTGGTCACATGTTGTCGGATATCCGTATCATTACAGGAGAAGACGTGGTGCTACCAATACGATCCGGAGACCAAGTGACACTCAGTGGCATGTGGCCCATCGTTTTCCCCACCTCCCTCCGGTAGAAGTGCATGATGGATCAAGCCTTTGCTGTCGAAGAAAGGAATCAACACCGTCTTAATCTTGGATTTTGTTAGGTCGCAGGTTCGAATCCTGCCTCGGGCATGGATGTGTGTGATGTTCTTAGGTTAGTTAGGTTTAAGTAGTTCTAAGTTCTAGTGGACTGATGACCTCAGAAGTTAAGTCCCATAGTGCTCAGAGCCATCTTTGGATTTTGTCAGATGAGTTTTTTGTGAGGCGGGAAAGACGATGAACATCATACCACCGACTGTCGCTTGGTCTCTAGATCGTAACGGTAGCACCAGATCTCATCTCCCGTAATGATGCGGTTATCCAAAAATGCGTGACCACCGTATTTGAGTGATTTCACAAGAAGCGTTTGCTGAGAGTTTCTAACAGCTTTACAGCCGACGTCAGAAGCTAACTGTAATTACTTAGAAGACCAGTACAGGTACACTGCGCCACAGAGTAATAGGATCGGTTTACCGAAACCCCGTAATTGCTACCAATTGCGGCGCATAGGTTTGAACTTTGGTTCAAAGGTATCTATAGCCATCCTCTGTAATGGTGCGGAAATATGACGCCCTGCCATATCATCCTCGGACTCTGTTTAGGGAACTAGGGATACTAACTACTGCTTCCCAATATATTTATTCCTTAATGAAATTTGTCATTAAAAATATATCACTTTTTCAAACCAACAGCTCAATTCATGGAATCAATACTAGAAATAAGAATAATCTTCACAAGGATTTAAAGTCACTTAGTCTTGTACAAAAAGGTGTGCATTATTCAGGAACACACATTTTCAATAACTTGCCAGCAGCCATAAAAAGTTTAATAACCAATGAAATTCACTTTAAGAGAAGCCTAAGGGATTTATTGGTGGACAACTCCTTCTACTCCATTGATGAATTTCTCAGTAAAACCAACTGCAGTGCAGTAATGTGTTCATTGTAAATAAGTATTATAGTAGTTGTATTACATGTTTATTACCTTATAAATAAATAAAAAACTTCTTAATTTTAAATTCAGTGCATTAGTATTTGTAAGATGACACTTTCATATAGTGTTCATTAAAAAATGACGATCATTCCACTTGGGAACTGTGGAATGGTACATTAGCTTATTTGTTTTAGTTGTAAATATTTGCCATGTATTGTTGTTTTTCTGACATGTTCCACATCCTGGAGGACTTCCTCACTACGGATCAATTGGAATGAAAGTAAATCTAATCTAATCTAATCAAAACAGCAAGGTGTCGACACAGTCGAAAAAATGTCAACAGCTCGGAAGTTCATGTGTGCTGCAAGGTGAGTTAATGAAGTTACATTGACACCAGATTTCACCATAGTTCTGCCCATCGCCGCCATGGGCGTACCACACGATGAGAAAGTCGTCACAGCCCCTCTTACCCACATTTTACCTCTTCTTTTGACGTCTCTGCGATGGATGTCATAACCGCGACACCCAGTGTTGAAACTACGCCTTTTTCCTATCGGTGGGTGAGGGAAGCCTTTCAGACACACCACTGGTCAGAATCGACACGAAAAGGTATCAGGAGGTGGCAGGAAAGTCGTCAATGAAACCATCCATTTCCCCGGAGCGTTGAGTCCCACACATTTCGTGGTCGAAAACAGCGCGACATTGATCACACCCTCGGACGTTTCAACGCTTATCTAAGGACATAGTGGTGCTGCATTCCCATTGAACTTGATCACATCCCTTTGGAGTGCAGCACGACTGCAATTTTCATTTCGCGTACAGGTTGGAACCCCGAGGGACTGTTCAAAAGCATTCGAGGAAATGTGAACGTGATCCGAAGCAGGAAAGAATACTTATGCTTTTTGAACCCTTATGTTTTCTGCCCTCCTGTGGCGTGATCACGTGGGATTCAAAACTGACATATGCGTTAATAAAACGGCAAGGGGTTCCTCAAAGATTCCCCCAGTTTGGTAACACTCTCGTTGCTATCCAAGTTCTTAAGCACATTAAAAGTGTACCTTCAGAGATTTCTGCACCAAATCGGCCTGGAGGCTCCTCTAGTGCCTGAGGGTTAGGCAACTCTTTCGACACCCATTGGGTGTGGTTTTCCTACCTTCAGGCGCTAGAGCAATCGCCAGGCTGAGTTAGTGCCGAAATTTCTGAATGTATGTTTCTAAAATGTTCAACAAAGTTGCGTAGGTGGCACCTAGGGTGTTGCTGGAGGTCTTAGAGGGACCCTTTGCCGTTTTATTAGCGCACATGATAGTGTTGCACTAGTCGCGCGGTCTTGGACGCCTTGTCACGGCCCGTGCGGCTCCCCACGTCGGAGGTTCGAGTCCTCCTTCGGACATGGGTATGTGTGTGTTGTCCATAGCGTAAGTTAGTTTAAGTTCGATTAAGTAGTGTGTAGGCTGCGGGACCGATGACCTCAGCAGTTTAGTCCCATAAGACCTTACCACAAATTTCCAATTTCCTAGTGTTTCACTCCAGCGTGATAGCGCCATAGGAGGTAGTTTGACTACAACCGACGGAGGGAGTGTGGTCCTACTCCTCAACTGGACAATAGGCTTTCATGTTCAAAAAATTGTTCAAATGGCTCTGAGCGCTATGGGACTAAACATCTGAGGTCATCAGTCCCCTAGAACATAGAACTACTTAAACCTAACTAACCTAAGAACATCACATACATCCATGCCCGAGGCAGGATTCGAACCTGCGACCGTAGCAGTCGCTCGGCTCCAGACTGTAGCGCCTAGAACCGCACGGCCACTCCGGCCGGCTTTCCAGGATCTTCGCCTCTGTCTTGAACATTAGACATGTAGGCATCCCTTTCCGCATACCACACATACATATTAGTTGGTAACGCGAGTGGACGTACGTCCAAAAATCAGATATTTAAATCATCAAATAGGCTGTGTACAGTAACATTTTCAAAACATGAAGAAAATTGCATCAGTTGTGGAATCAATCATATTTTATTGATTCAATAAATCTGTGCAAATTGATATGTACAGCCACAGTTGACCTACAAAAAGAACTCATCGAATAACTTCAACCTTTTTGGGTAAAGCATTTACCTCGGAGATTCGAAAAAATGCATGTTATTATCCTTAGGTCCTTCCTGAATACGAAGAACCAACTGTACTCATCGCTGCTCTAGCTCAGTGCGCAGTAACTCGTCTCTTTATAATCTTAGATCCCGGTGGAAGATGAGACCTTCAACCTGTTAAGTTTTTTATAAAAATTTAAAGTGCCTCCCACATCTTCAAGCTTGTCAGAGGCCTGGCGTGCCTGTGATTAGTTACATTCATATTTTTGATCAGGCTATCCACTAAATCGTTTATGTATATCTACCGATAGTGCAAAATGGCTAAGCAGGAATTGCCAGAAGACAAATGCAAGGTAGTAGAAGCATGCATAACTAGGGGAAAGATAGATTGAACGTATAGGAAAAACAAAGAGGCCTATGAATGAAAGAGAAGCAGCTGTATGAATAACAAGAGTTCAGATGACAAACCAAAACTAAGCAAAGAAGGAAATGGTGAAAGGTGGAAGGGATATATAGACTGTATATACTAAGGGCAACAAACTTGAGGACATTATCGAAAGAGAAGAGTAAGTGAAGATGAGATACGAAATATGATACTGCGAGAAGAATTTGGCAGAGCACTGAAAGACCTAAGTGAAAACAAGGCCGCTGGAGTAGACGACTTTCCATATGAATTAATCAGATGCTTGGGAGAGCAAGCCGTGACAAAATTATTCCACATGGTGTGCAAGATTTGAGATAGGTGAAATATCCTCAGACTTTAGGGAGTATGTAATAATTCCAATTCCAAACAAGGCAGATGCTGATAGGTGTGAATACAACCAAACCATTAGTTTAATAAGTCACGGTTACAAAATATTGTCTCGAATTATTTACGAGAGGACCGAAAAACTGGTAGAGAATGGCGTTGTGGAAGATCGGCTTGAGTTCCGGAGAAATTTAGGAATACGTGGGGTATTACCGACCCTACTGCGTATCTGAGAAGATAGGTTAAAGAAAGACAAACCTATGTTTATAGTATTTAAAGATTTAGATAAACCTTTTGATAATTGGACCAAACTACACTCTTTGAAATTTTGAAGATAGCAGGAATAAAATACAGTAAGCGAAATGTTATTTACAATTGTACACAAACCAGGGTGCAGTTATAAGAGTGAGGGGACGTGAAAGTGAAACCATAGTTGAGAACTAAGTGAGACCGGGTTGCAGCATATCCCCGATGTTACTCATTCTGTTCATAAAGCAAGCTATGAAGGTACCCAATGAGAAATTTGAAAAAAAGATATAAGCTCAAGGAGAAGAAATAATCGTTTTGCGGTCCGCCGACGACATTGTAATTCTGTCAGAGACGGCTAAGGACTTGGGAACGGAATGGATAGTGTCTCGAAGAGAGATTATAAGATAAAATAACACAAGGGTAATGGAATGCAATCGAATTAAATCAGGCGAAGCTAAGGGGATTGGATTCGAAAGTAAGACACTAAATATAGTAAGTGAGTTTTGCTATTTGGGCAGCAAAATAGTTGATGACGGCCGAAGTGGGGAATATACAAAATCCAGATTGCCAATAGCTAGAAAGGTATTTCTGAAAAAGCAGAGTTTTTTAACATTTATTATAAATATAGGTATTAGAAAGTCTTTTCTGAGGGTATTTGCCTGGAGTGCAGCCTTGTATGGAAGTGAAACGAGCACGATGGGCAATCCAGACAAGAAGAGAATAGAAGCTTTTAAAATATGGTGTTATAGAAGAATGCTGAAGATTATTTGGGTAGATCGAATAACAGATGAGGATATGCTGAATCTAACTGGCGAAAAAAGAAATTTATGGCACAACTTCACTAGAAGAAGGGATCGGTTGATAAGACACATCCTGAGGCACCAAGAAATCGTTAATTTGGTAACGGGATGAGGGAGGGAGGAGGCAGCTGCTAGAAGAGGGGCAAGTTCTTTTACATATTCTATGTAGAATCGTATTGGTATATCGTCAGGTCCAGTGGTTTTTCCACCGTCGAGCGATTTCAGTTGTTTTTCTGTCCTGTGGTCATTTATTTCTATGTCTATCATTTTGACTGTCGTGAGACAGTTTAAACGAAGAACCACGATAAGTTTGGAAAAAAGGGGTTTAATATTTCGGTCTTCCTTCTGTCATCCTCAGTTTCGGTGACATTACGGTCAAAGCGAGTCTGTACAAATGGCTTCGATCCATGTACTGGTTTAACATAGAAACAAACTAATTTAGGATTTTCTTTCAAATCGGTAGATAGAATTTCACCTTCGAATTCGTTGAACGCTTCACGCATTGTTCTCCTTACGCCAACTGCGCGTTAGTCCAACTTTCTTTGTCTGTGAGTGTTTGGCTAAACTTGCAGTGACGGTCTGTTTGCTTTCGTAGCAGCTTCCCAACTCGGCTGTCTAACCACGGCAGTTCTTTCCCATTCTTCACAACGTAGCTCAGAACATACCTGCCTAAGACGTATTGTACAACATTCTTCAGCTTTATTCATTGATGCTCAACATTTTCAGGCCTAGAGATGAATTTTCCAATTTGACCGCTCAGGTAATCTGAAATCTGATTCTTATCACTTTTGGTATGCAAAAATACCATCCTACTTTTCTTTAAATTCCAATTTACTGCCGTATTAGGTGGCGCTATAACGACCTTGTGATCACTGATTCCGTATTCTACGCTGAGTAGAAAAGTTCAGGCCTTTTGGTGAACAGGAGATCCAATACATTTTTCCACAAATTGGTACTATGATTAATTCCACACGATTCCATGTCCCTATTACCCGCCTTAATCACTTAAATCTCACAATATACAGCGCAAGTTGAAATCCCCACCTAATACTACAGAAATACCAGGAAATTTACGCAATACCTTCTCCAAGTTTCCCCTCAAATATTCCACTACTACCACCCCTGAGGCACGGGGTCTATAAAAACATCCGATGACTATGTTTCAGCTCCCTTTAACACTTATCTTTACCCAAATTAGTTCTCACACAATGTAAACACACCTCCAATACAGCGTTCGATCTATCTTTCCGATATACACTGATGAGCCAAAACATTATGAACCCTGCTTAATAGCTTGTTCGTCCGTCTTCGGTACGAAATACATCACTGATTCAGCGTATCACAGATCCGACAGTTTGTTCGTAGGTTTTTGGAGGTATGTGGCATTAGGTGTCAGCGCACAGGTCATGTAATTCGCGTAAATAACGGGCCGCTGATTTGGGCATGCATTGATGGCGACAGGTACCGACTCAGATGGGTTCCATTGGATTTACAGCACGCGAATTTGGTCGCTGAGACATCAACGTGAGTTCACTATATGCTCCTCAAACCATTGTAGCACGGTTCTGACTCCGAGACGCGGACAATTATACTGCTGAAAGATGACATCACCGTCGGGGAAGACATCAAGCACGAAGGGTTGCAGGTGGTTTGCAGCTGTCAGCGTGTTTTCGACTACTACAGCACAATACTGCTCCCATCAACCTGGCTTATCAGTGTACATTCAATTCGAAATTTATAGTTTCATTACTATTAACATGTGGTTTGAGCCAGCTTTCTGTTCCTAGTAAGCACACCGGACAAAAAGTTAGTCACCCCAATGCGCACGCAGAGGTGAATCACTAAGGTGTTACAGGAGACGCAGCGACTGAGTCACGTTCTCAACGGTGCGCGCTCTGTCTCTATGGGAGAAAAAGGCAGTAGCGATCAGTAGAACATTTACGTTTCAAGTGGACATTGTATGTAAACATGGGTAAATGCAGGGACGTGACAGGGAGGCAAAACGGGGTAACTTTGTTTGGCGGCGCCCACGGCCGCATGGTGTGTGAAGTTGCTGGATTTTATGTGTTTCGGGGCGGACTGTTCAGTGTTTCTACAAGTAAAGGTGTGACACACGTGGCCACGAAACACGACGCCAGAACTGCGGTCGGTAAGATATCCTGACAGAGGAACCGGAGACGAGTTTCACGGTCTGTGAACCGAAATCGCTTCCAGACCCAACAGGAATTGCTGCGGAAAGTGAATGAAGATCTATCCCAACCTGTAAACGAGAGGAAATTGTGACCCAGGCACATAAAGACGACAACGAAGTTCATCGGGCTGGAAGAATGAGTGACTGGTTTTCCGAACGCTCCCGCACCCCATTACATTTCGATTGGCGTGTTAAATCACCTAACTTGAACCCCACAGAAAATGTGTGGGACATGTTGCAACAGCGGGTAAAACGCCGACATCAGCATCACTGCAATTTGATGGAATTGAGCCATCATATTCTCAGCGAGTGGCTTAATCTGGATGCGACGCACCTGCGCAACCTTATGGATGAAAAGAGAAAGGGGAGGAAACTGGCAGAGAGAGAGAAAGGGGGGGAGAAGGTTATGGTCAGAGTGAGGGGGAGAATGAGATAAAACAGAGAGAGAGAAGGATGGAGGAGGTCGAAAGTGAGAGGGAGGGGGGGGGGAGCTGGACAGAAATGGGGGAAGGAAGAAATGGACTAATGGAAGTTTGGAGTAAATACAAATCCGGGCAATGACATGTAGTCAGCTATAATCCGTTCATCATTAGAATAAACCTGATGTAAACAAACAAAAACGCGATGATTGGTCAGAAGCCGCAGCACACATACACTGTTGTTACGCTCTTGGAAGTAGGTCCTACTTATGTATTAGATATCTTATTACTAAGTTACGTAAATGAAACTTTAAGATATTCAAATGTATTAACAGCCATCAAAGTTTTTCTTAATCACGCTTTAGCTACGTAGTTTTTCTTTAAAAAATCGGGTACAATCACAGCTTCAGCAGCGTTGTGCGCTGATTGTCGCACCGTTAAAGCGCAGTATAAAAATGGCTGAGGCTGCTTTCTGTTCTGTAGTGAGATACACACGTGGAATACGGTCAAAAAGTGCCGAGAAATAGGTTGTACTTAATTTTTTTCATACATTTACGGAGATATTGGGCTTTAAAGTTTCCCCAACGTTCTGTAGATTGAATGCGTAGCGCAGTCGGTAGCGGGAACAAAATGCGGTTATTCGTTCGCCGGTTCAAATTTCACTAGTATTAGTTTCTTTTCTTGTTCAATTTCAAATACCTACATCTCGTAATTATAAAACTCATCAGTTTTTATGAATAATGCGCGTCTTCTTGTTTCTTATTTCGTAGTGGACGCGAAATTCCTGTTTCCATTTCAAATAAAAATTCTTAATTATCGATTTTTATTAAAGACTGTTCATAAAAGTTGTTAAATCAAGAAAACAAAACAATTTAATTTTTTAACGCAAAAATGAAAAACCAAATCCTCTTTATTTGGACTACGTCCATCATTTTATACCACAGAGGTCGATAAGGATCGTAGAAACGTGAAAATCAATCATTTTCACAGCATCGAGCACATCATACAAACGCTGCATTTTTGCATTTGCTACTGTGCCATTACAACATGAACCCAACAGAACTGATCTGGAGCCAAGCTGCAGGATTTGACCCGAGAAGTAACAAGACTGTTAAGCTCACAGACGTACTGGAACAAACGCACGCAGCATTTTCATAGGTCATTGCCGAACGCTGGCGGGATATAGAACGGCTCGTCAAAGGAAGAAAAGAAAATGCTGCCCCTGGTTGGCTTCGTGACTTCCAGAACTGAAATGCATTTCTCGGATTCAGATAAGGAAGGAGCTAAGAGATTACCAGACGACTGACTATAAGTAATACCTTCAGTGGCTTCAATATTTAACTATACGGTGAAATCCTTCAACACACTCTTACGTTACACACAGTTTATGCAGAAAAATTACCCTGTAGTTCAGTCAGGAATTTTCAAAAAATGGTTCAAATGGCTCTGAGCACTATGGGACTCAACTTCGGAGGTCATCAGTCCCCTAGAACTTAGAACTACTTAAACCTAACTAACCTAAGGACATCACACACATCCACGCCCGAGGCAGGATTCGAACCTGCGACCGTAGCAGTCGCGCGGTTCCAGACTGAGCACCTAGAACCGCTAGACCACCGCGGCCGGCAGGAATTTTCATCATTCTTGTTTTTAATTACAATAGTACGTTAGGTTAAAACCATAACGTGTTGCTGTTTTCGTCTAGTCGTCCAAGGAGCATGTTGTGGGAGATCAGGAATGTATTATTTCATTCTGCTTAAAAATTAAATGACAGTCGAAGCAGTATTGCTCCACTGCTCATCTCTTTTTACATGTGAACTGCAGCTGGCCACGTCACTGCAGGCTAGCTGTACCAGCTGCCTAGCCAATGCTGTCCAAGTTAAACGCGCCAGTAAAGCAGTTGTCCCGTATTATCACTAAGTCGATGTACTCTTAACTCACAGCACAAAACGTACCCTTATTATCGTACTTGCCAGTAATCGAGACAGCTTGACTGCAGTCCCACGTGATACGGAAATCGAATGAGGTTCCAGCAAACGCGGAAGAATACATAGTGCAATGTTTACATCAGGTTTATTCTTATAGTGAACGGATTATAGTACAGTAACATACCTGGAAACGCGTTTATTATATGCATACAACAAACATATTTTACAAGCCACTGAGGATGCTTCGGAGATAAGAAAAAGCGGTGCGTGTATGGTGTAGAAACAGCCAGCCTTCTATTTAACTCCGTAGCGGAACCACATCTCCAGTAATACAGTATATTAATAATAACAATGCACTAATCACTGATTAAAAGATTTTATTGTTATAATTGTTATGCATTAGCTGACAAAAAACTGAAGCACCCGAAGACATGGTTGGATGACATCTAACTTATTTACGCACCATCTGCGGGTATGTAAATGATTAGAGTTGCAGGTCTGTGTGAACGGCTACCAGAGGGCATTAATGTTGTTCATATGTAGTGTTGTTACAAGGCATGAAAGGGTATATAACGACCGTGAACAGCTTCTGAGGTGAGTGATCACTGTGAAGGACACGGAGATGCCACGCACTCGTACGAGACAGAGTTTCAGAGGGGTCTCGCCATAGGTCTTCAGTTGGCTAGCTAGTCGAATTATGAAATATTCAGATTTGTGGGGCATTCGAATGTGACAGTGTCATTAAGCTGGACTGTATGGGAACGTGAGGACGGGGATACTGGTCGTCAAGATTACGGTCGACCGAGTCTGACCATCGCAAGGAAGGATAGCTGTACTCTGCACCAAGCATATCATAAACCCTTCACATCTGCCCCTGGACTCTGAGAACAAGTATTGGACTCCCCGCAACATTCTGTCCCATCATGCACCATTTATCTAAGACTAGCAGCACCCGGACAAGGGAATTACCGTCCCATGCGTAGGCTGCCGTTAACATCACTACAGAAACTACTGCTTTTGGAGTGGTTCTGGGACCGGGGAGCAGCGACTGCTGGTGAATGGCGTCGCATTGTGTTCAGCGATGAATACCGTTCTGCACTACTTCGAATGACCATCGTCGGCAACTATGGCGGCGACTTGGAGGGGAACTGCGGTGTTATTTCTGGTGTCATGGTGTGGAGAGCCATCCGGTATGCCTTCAGGTCACGACTGGTAGTGACTGAGGGAACACTAACGGCACAACAGTTCGTCACGGACATGCGGCGTGCTCACGTGCTAAATGTGACTGATCGTGGTGCCATTTTTCAACAAGACAATTCTCGTCCACACATTGGACATGTCTCTATGAACTGTATGAGTGATGCTGAGGTACTACCGTGGCCAGCACTATCCCAAGATCTGTCCCCAGTAGAACATGTGCGTGACCAGCTCGGACGTGAACTACGTCCCAGTACCAGTATCTAGGATATCAACGACAAGATATAACAGACCATTTGGAACAGCAAAATTAGAATCATATATTAATACCTTCAGCTGCTGACAGTCGTTGTTATATATCAACGGGGACAGGTGAAAATGTGTGCCCCGAACGGGACTCGAACCGGGGATCTCCTGCTTACATAGCAGACATTCCATCCATCCTTTTTTAAAATTGATCGTTAAATTTGTTCGGGGCGGTCGTCCGATGACACCCGTTCAGCCTCTTCGTTGATTCCTTTACTCAGTTTTCTTTTTTTTTATTTTTTTTATTTTTTTATAACAGAGGGCAGCTACCCCTCTGACGGAACACGTTGAGCTACTGTGCCGGCTCCATCTGAGCCACAAAGGGCGACTGCAGGGACTATCCCGCGCACGCCTCCCGCGAGACCCACATTCTCATCTTATATGTTCACACACTACATTCGTAGTGTCCCTACCCAACACACTCATTACTCGTGGAAGACATTCTTACCAAGTCCCATAAGAGTTCGGGTAATACGTGTTCACCCGCACAGAAGAGGAAGGTCATGGCCGGTATTGCCAGAACTATATACTTATATGGATATGGTGTCTGTTCTTTCGGACATGTCCGAACTCTTATGGGACTTGGTAAGAATGTCTCCCACGAGTAATGGGTGTGTTGGGTAGGGACACTACTAATGTAGTGTGTGGACATGTCCGAAAGAACAGACACCATATCCATATAAGTATATTTCGAACAGCTGTGAGCCAGCTTTCCTCAGAGGAGGTTACAACGGCTTTAAGACACCCTTCCAAACCGAGTCAGTGCACGCATCGAGGCCAGAGTGAGTACAACGTCACACTGTTAAGTAGGCTTATACTGCCAATTTCTTTGTAAATTTGATTCGGCTTTGAAATCACTGAAAAGTCACATACCGTTTCAATCCGTGAAGTTTTCTTTTTTTTCCTGCTCCTCCTTCTATGTCTTCACTTCTTTTGTTTGGCGGTCTAATTAAACATTTTATTATCATTATTGTAATCGTTGGCATCTGTGGCAAATTAATAATGGGGGTGACGGCAAGATAAATCTGGGGGAGAGGGGGGGGGGGGGAATGAGAGAAAGACTATAACAAACTATGACACCTCAGAAATGCACCCTGGATACTCGAAAGCGCGAATTGGTATGGATCTTTTGAGACACTGTATAATCGCAGGCACTGACTTGAAAACTGTTTCTTGGAATTTAATAAGTAGTTTTTTGTGCAGTATTAGGCATGTGTCTAGCAGAATGTCAACTGGACGATGACGAAATCCAGAGAATAAATGAAATCGTTTGTTAACACGCGTAACAAAGACTCTCAACACGAAAATTAGTAATTCACAGGAAATAAGAGCATGCCGTCAACACTATGTCTCGTATACAGCATTCCGTGTTGTTTGGCGGCAAGCGCCGCATGGAAAGGAACTGGAGAGAAAAAGTGAGAAGCGAGTTCACGGAACTCCGGGGCTGAAGCAAGAACTTGTGCGGATGTAGCTGGGGATGACAGTAATACTGTCAGCTCGAGACGAAAAAAGGTTGCTGGAGAGTGCCATTAGAGCACACACATGCGCGTGGCAGCTGGGCAAAATTAAGTTTGAGGCTGTTGCCTGGGAGCGGGAGTGGTGGAAGACAAGGGCAGGTCGATAGGCGCGCCTCGGCCCACGTGACCATTTTGCGAAAGCGGCGCCGCTCCGCCCTCGGCAGTGGGCCTCCACCCGCGCCGCAATCACACTCGACACGTCACTGCCGGATTACTTCGCACGGGGCAAAACGCCGCGAGCGTTTCCGGAATAGGCCGCCACTTAAGGCTGAGATTAAATTTTTATCGTTATCCGCACTACAAACTGGCCTACGTGTCACTCTTCCCGTATTTGTCTATATTATTAAACGGCTAATTCGAGTCACAGACGCAGTTGCAGGTTTTGCCTATCTAATGGCTTCCGGAGGTAACAACAATTTGATTTTCAGTATTTCGTACAGTTATTGACTGAATTTAAAAATTTTAAATGCTGTCGTAATCTTCACATTGAGAACTATAACCCTATCTTAGAGTTTTAACCCAGTAAGTCAAGTATCACAGTTAAAAACCGTGTAAATTTCTTTTAGGCAGCATAAATCACCGTGCGCAGAATACCCAGGGTATATTCACGCAGTATTTGAGAATGAGAGCACTTAGCAAATTCCAAGAAAAACCCTTACGATACTTTTCCTCCCTGAATCCCGCACAAAATGATGAAAGGAAAAAACTTTATCCTTTACGTTAGCTGTTAATGCAGTAAAACTTCAGTACCACGCATGATGTTTTAATTTATTACTTGCTTACTAGAAACTGTATTCGCAACACATTTTACAGACAGCATTTGTATACAGGGTGTTACAAAAAAGTACGGCCAAACTTTCAGGAAACATTCCTCACACACAAATAAAGAAAAGATGTTATGTGGACATGTGTCCGGAAACGCCTAATTTCCCTGTTAGAGCACATTTTAGTTTCGTCAGTATGTACTGTACTTCCTCGATTCACCGCCAGTTGGCCCAATTGAAGGAAGGTAATGTTGACTTCGGTGCTTGTGTTGACGTGCGACTCATTGCTCTACAGTACTTGCATCAAGCACATCAGTACATAGCATCAACATGTTAGTGTTCATCACGAACGTGGTTTTGCGGTCAGTGCAATGTTTACAAATGCGGAGTTGGGAGATGCCCATTTTATGTATGGATTAGCACGGGGCAATAGCCGTGGCGCGGTACGTTTGTATCGAGACAGATTTCCAGAACGAAGGTGTCCCGACAGGAAGACGTTCGAAGCAATTGATCGGCGTCTTAGGGAGCACGGAACATTCCAGTCTATGACTCGCGACTGGGGAAGACCTAGAACGACGAGGACACCTGCAATGGACGAGGCAATTCTTCGTGCAGTTGACGATAACCCTAATGTCAGCGTCAGAGAAGTTGCTGCTGTACAAGGTAACGTTGACCACGTCACTGTATGGAGAGTGCTACGGGAGAAACAGTTGTTTCCGTACCATGTACAGCGTGTGCAGGCACTATCAGCAGCTGATTGGCCTCCACGGGTACACTTCCGCGAATGGTTCATCCAACAATGTGTCAATCCTCATTTCAGTGCAAATGTTCTCTTTACGGATAAGGCTTCATTCCAACGCGATCAAATTGTAAATTTTCACAGTCAACGTGTGTGGGCTGACGAGAATCGGCACGCAATTGTGCAATCACGTCATCAATACAGATTTTCTGTGAACGTTTGGGCAGGCATTGTTGTTGATGTCTTGATTGGGCCCCATGTTCTTCCACCTACGCTCAATGGAGCACGTTATCATGATTTCATACGGGATACTCTACCTGTGCTGCTAGAACATGTGCCTTTACAAGTACGACACAACATGTGGTTCACGCACGATGGAGCTCCTGCACATTTCAGTCGAAGTGTTCGTACGCTTCTCAACAACAGATTCGGTGACCGATGGATTGGTAGAGACGTACCAATTCCATGGCCTCCACGCTCTCCTGACCTCAACCCTCTTGACGTTCATTTATGGGGGCATTTGAAAGCTCTTGTCTACGCAACCCCGGTACCAAATGTAGAGACTCTTCGTGCTCGTATTGTGGACGGCTGTGATACAATACGCCATTCTCCAGGTCTGCATCAGCGATTCCGTGGGACGGAGGGTGGATGCATGTATCCTCGCTAACGGAGGACATTTTGAACGTTTCCTGTAACAAAGTGTTTGAAGTCACGCTGGTACGTTCTGTTGCTGTGTGTTTCCATTCCATGATTCATGTGATTTGAAGAGAAGTAATAAAATGAGCTCTAACATGGAAAGTAAGCGTTTCCGGACACATGTCCACATAACAGATTTTCTTTCTTTGTGTGTGAGGAATGTTTACTGGAAGTTTGGCCGTACCTTTTTGTAACACCCTGTATATCGCTGGATACACATACAAAATCATTGTACTAGACGTAGTGCAGCAGGGATGATCTCATAAACATTGAGATGTATGAAAAACTAACTTTTGCTTAAAACGGAGCGCGATTTACTCATACTACGTCCATCCGATCTTTGATAATGAGAACACTTAGCATACTTCCAACAAAATTTAAAAATAATTTCAAGCATTTTCTAAACTTTTTCTCAAAAGGTTCAAATGGCTCTAAGCACTATGGGACTTTACATCTGATGTCATCAGTCCCCTAGACTTAGAACTACTTAAACCTAACTAACCTAAGAACATCACACACATCCATGTCCGAGGCAGGATTCGAACCTGCGGCCGTAGCAGCAGAGCGGTTCCGGACCGAAGCACCTAGAACCGCTCGGCCACAGCGGCCGGCTCAAACTTTTTCTCGCTCACATTATTAACGTCTCATATGCAACACATTAACTTATTTGTAAAGCAAACGTTTGAAAGATACATCGGATAATATAGCCGAAATTCATCTGCTGCGGTATACTATGACGTAATTGCGCTGTCCTCAGAGCCATAAATTGCGATAATTAGATGACCGCGGTGTTTCTTTGCTTTCGAAAACCTTCTGCTCATTACTATACTGATACCTAATTCTCCTTATTTTCCGTTTCAGATCGAGTAAATATCACGTTTAAGAGGCTAAGGCAGCTTTACGTTCTTCCTGCTGTTCCTTCTGTGTAACCGCGGGGATGTTAATCACTACGTTTCACTCACTACTCAATATGGGTCCAGACATTTCCTGTGGGATTAAGATCGGGTGACATAGCTGGCCAGTCCACGTGGGCTCCTAAATGTTGGTCAAACCGGAAACGTATGCGTGCAGTCTTGTGAACACAGCTGTTGCCATCTTAGAAGCCGGTAGCGTTATCAGCACGTTCATCATGAAGGTTTAGTAGAAAGGGTTACATTTCGTCACCGAGAAAATTGAAATAGACATAATGGTTTACATTCACAGTAGCCTGAATGAGTGGCTCTAGGTGATGATCCGAAAAACACAGCCAAATCATCACAGAACCACCTGCGGCCTGAATTGCACAATCCACGCATTACGGCTGAAATGCCTCATTGTGTCGTCGGTGACTCGACGCTTTGCATCATTTGAGAAGAGGCAAAACTGCGGATCGTCCAATCACACTACAAGGCTACAGCCAGATAACTAAGGCAGTCTGCGTTATTTGGCCAACTGAAGATTTAAGGTTTTATGTGCCGATGTGAGCAGCGTCATTTTACCTGAGAAAATGAAGGGAGCAATCTGGATTTAACTTTGAAAAAATTTTTATAGCCAAGTTCGCATTAATTAATGTTTATTATTGACGACCTGGCTCGACAGCTGAAACCATTAACCAATATTTATTATTGACGACCGGGCTCGACAGCTGAAACTGTCATCTTCTGACCTGTAACATATTGCTTTACATGGGATACATCTACCAACATGATTTGTGAAAAACGTTTATGTTTGACGTAAGAAATAAGTAAAGGGAAACTGAACGTTTTCATACATTCAAATTTTTTTTGTTCTATATCATGTTTTTTATTTTATTTTTTTTTACTTTATTGATTTTCAATTCCCCCGAAGGGGGCGGGCTGGCAGCAGCTTACTACACCGCTCTACAGCCTACAGACTTTTTTTAAATAAAGGAAGAAGAAAGAAACAAGGAAAAACAGGCGATAAAATGGTGATTTAAAGTGTAAAATGGCGTAAAATTGCGGAAAGTTAAAACAGAAAGCAAAAGGGGTTGGCAATGTAGATAAAATACACAAGAATCAGACAAGTAACATAGTAGACACACAATTAAAAAAACATGGCGACAGTCTGGTTTCTGTTCGCAAGAGATAAAAGGCACACCCAGCGACAGTATGATGGCCGTTCGCAACAAGTCCCAAAAAACACAACACGGAACACTCACTGTAAAACACGCACTGGAGAACACTCACTGTAGAACACTGCACGAAAGTGGCAGCACAAAGACGACACTCCCGAGCCAAAGGCAGATGGGGAGGGGGGGACCTGTAGGAGGGGGAAAAAACAAGGAGGGAGGAGAGAAAAAAAAACGAAAAGGGGGGGGGAAACAAGGAGGGAGAGGACTAATAAAGGGGGAGAAGGGCAGACGCGAGAGGGAATGAGAGGAGGCAGAGGAGGGAAATGTAAAAGGACGCGGGGGAGAGAAGGGGGCAAAGAGAGGGGAGGTCGGGAATAAAGAGGATGGAAGGGGGGGGGGAGAGGGAGCCCGGGAAAAGGACAGAGGAAAGGAGGGGGAGTGAGGATCAGAGTTGATAGGAGGGATAAATGGAGGGAGAGAGGACATCATCCGGGAGGGGGAGTTGATGGAAGCCACCTTGGGAAAGGAGGTGTAGGGTGTAGAGATGGAGGGAGAGAGGACATCATCCGGGAGGGGGAGTTGATGGAAGCCACCTTGGGAAAGGAGGTGTAGGGTGTAGAGATGGAGGGAGAGAGGACATCATCCGGGAGGGGGAGTTGATGGAAGCCACCTTGGGAAAGGAGGTGTAGGGTGTAGAGATGGAGGGTAGGGGGGACACAACGGTGAAGACGGGGCAGGGGGCGGGGATCGGAGAGGAGAGGAGCAACCAGGGGGTGAGGGGGTTCAAGACGGCGGGAGGTGTAGAGGACGCGGATATGTTTGAGGAATAGGAGCCGATGGGGGGAAAGGAATGGGATCATAGAGGATCCGCGTGGGGGACGGGAGGCGTATACGGAAGGCAAACGTTCACAGAAAATCTGTGTTGATGACGTGATTGCACAATTGCGTGCAGATTCTCATCAGCCCACACATGTTGATTGTGAAAATTTACAATTTGATCACGTTGGAATGAAGCCTCATCCGTAAAGAGAACATTTGTACTGAAATGAGGATTGACACATTGTCGGATGAACCATTTGCAGAAGTGTACCCATGGAGGCCAATCAGCTGCTGATAGTGCCTGCACACGCTGTACATGGCACGGAAACAACTGTTTCTCCCGTAGCACTCTCCATACAGTGACGTGGTCAACGTTACCTTGTACAGCAGCAACTTCTCTGACACTGACATTAGGGTTATCGTCAACTGCACGAAGAATTGCCTCGTCCATTGCAGGTGTCCTCGTCGTTCTAGGTCTTCCCCAGTCGCGAGTCATAGACTGGAATGTTCCTTGCTCCCTAAGACGCCGATCAATTGCTTCGAACGTCTTCCTGTCGGGACACCTTCGTTCTGGAAGTCTGTCTCAATACAAACGTACCGCGCCACGACTATTGCCCCCGTGCTAATCCACACATCAAATGGGCATCTGCCAACTTCACATTTGTGAACATTGCACTGACTGCAAAACCACGTTCGTGATGAACACTAACATGTTGATGCTACGTACTGATGTGCTTGAGGCTAGTACTGTAGAGCAACGAGTCGCATGTCAACAGAAGCACCGAAGTCAACATTACCTTCCTTCAATTGGGCCAACTGGCAGTGAATCGAGGAAGTACAGTACATACTGACGAAACTAAAATGAGCTCTAACATGGAAATTAAGCGTTTCCGGACACATGTCCACATAACATCTTTTCTTTATTTGTGTGTGAGGAATGTTTCCTGAAAGTTTGGTCGTACCTTTTTGTAACACCCTGTATAATATTTTGTCGGGTGAGATAATTCTCCACTGTCCAACTCATTTCAGTAAATTACATTTCTGTAACGCAGTTAAGTGGGTCCAAGGAAAACTCTCTTGGCTTTGCTGTTAAAACCTGCCACTGAACGAGCAATCTGCCATCAGCAATCTTCAACCCTGATGGAAGGATGTTGAAAACGATTGTTACAGTGTGGACCACAGTCGTATGAAGAACAGTTGAGTATTTGCTCACAACAAAGAGGTTTTTCCTCTGTCTCTCACTCACTGGATTCATGTTGTTCGTTCGAAAGAATTATACACGGATTTCATAAGCGATCAAATGTGCTGCGAGATCATTGTGCGAATTATCGGCTTCTTAACTAGATGCCTACATCATGAGTTTCATACATTATAATCATATATGATGTGATTAGCTTGGTTCCGGGCTAAAAATACTCTTTATATCTGGACTCAGTTAACCCAGAATATTATCCCGTATGACCTCATGGAATGTAAACAAATTACTAGGTTCTCATAGGTGCTAATCGTGGACAATAACAAGTGAAGTGCGTGAAAACGAACGTTCAGAATCAAACGTAAATGTGCTTAGAACATAAATCGCTCATTCCAAACATGTTGGTAAGGGCCATTCACATGCGAAATGCAACTATTGTCTGATAGCGCCATTCGACGGTGGTCAGATGGTCCTCTCGTAAATGAAAGTTTTCCGAACAGGTATGTTGTGCTCGAGATATTGCCACCGAAGGCAATAAAATATTGCCAGTCTCTTGATGTGTTCTTCTTTAGGCAATATAAGCACTACGTGAGAAAAAATCGTTGATTTTGTAAGACTACAATGTGTAAAACTACAAGTAAGAATATGCGATCGTCATCTCACCATCAGATTGCACTCTGTGTTATACAACCAGCTTTCTGCATCAAAGTACAAGCCTGTGTAACCGTAATTATGTCAAACGGCAGATTATGACATTGACATACCAATACAATCATTTGAAAATGTAATTACTGTGGCGGTTGATACTGGACTGCTTGAATGCGGAAGTGATAGCGATTATGAAAAAGTGGCTTCAGTTAGACGTACACATTGTTCTATTTCACTGCGCTTGGACCATTTCAATGAAATCCCACACCTGCACTTTTAAGATTGAATTTTTGTGCAACACTGTCACGTCACTAGAAAAATTTATTTGTTCCGGTAGCGTAAATATTTTAAGCAAAGGGAACTATAATAATAAGTCACGGCAATGAAATTTGTGTGTTTTTGGTCCTGTTATATCCCTATTTTGCTTCTTCACGTTATCAAAGTTCCTCTATTACGCCTTCAGTACGTTATCATTAAAATGTCTCTCATGGTAAAACACGTAGTTTTGTACGCAAATGACTCACACCACTGGTTTTGGCATGGACGATTTACATTCTAAGAACATTTTAATTCATTTCTGAGCGTTCGAGGTCATGCACTTCCCTTGTAGCAGATTTCTCAGATACTTCATTATTACCTTAGTTTATTTTAGTTTCTAGTAAACCAACTTACTTTTGTTCCTTAAAGCATTCTGTAAGATATTTAAGTAGTTATTGTTGTCGGAGAAGTTTTGATTCAGTTTGACCGCTATCGACAAGAAACTTCAAAATTGGTTCAAATGGCTCTGAGCACTGAGACTTAACATCTGAGGTCTCAGTCCCCTAAAACTTAGAACTACTTAAACCTAACTAACCTAAGGACATCACACACATCCATGCCCAAGGCAGGATTCGAACCTGCGACCGTAGTGGTCGCGCGGTTCCAGACTGAAGCGCTTAGAACCGCTTTTTTTTACTCATTTTGTTCGACTTTTTTCGTTGCATCTGCTCGGGGTGGACGTCGTAAGACATCCGTTTAAGTTCGTTGTTGATCGATTAACTCAGTTTTTTTTTTATTACAGAGGGAGCTTACCCTCTGACCGAACACGCTGAGCTACCGTGCCGGCTTGAACCGCTCGGCCACACCGGCCGGCGACAAGAAACTATCATTGCATTGTCTGCCTATTTCAGTAATATCGGGAACATATGTATTCTTCATTTTCAGTTAATTTCTAATTAAAACATTTTTATTAGGTCGCTTTCTTGTCTCTCTGTCTGATAAAAATATTGTAACTGATTTTTAATTGACTTTCCGATGAGCCAGAGAGAGACTTGAAATTTTAAACAAAGATCAGAACTGGATTACAATTCAGTTGTGTGGGTTGGACTACAATTCAACTGTGTGAGTGTAAGAAACACATGCCTGCAACACGGAAGGGCGAGGAACTCAAACCGAAAGACAGAACCATAACGCAGAGCCACCGCCTTTCAAATGGAGTTCCTGCATGACGGTTGTGCTTAGCAGATTGGGGCACAACTCCTTTAGACGCAATATAAATTAGCTGCTGCCAAAAGAGTTCTAAGTTCTAGGGTACTGATGACCTCAGATGTTAAGCCCCATAGTGCTCAGAGCCATTTGAACCATCCTGTTTCATTGTCCCTTCGGTACAAATTTTGTAATCGATTCCTGGTGAGCTAGAGATTTGAAACTTCAACATAGCTTAGAAGTGGATCACAAAGCAATATTAACTAGCTTTCTTGTGCGATGTGTGGCGGAGGGTACTTTATTTACCAGTGTCGCTTCCCAATGAGCTGTGGACTTGGAACTTACGACATAGCTCAGAATTTGATGACAGTGCAGCATTAAGTCGCTTTATTTCCAGGTGTGTGGCGGAGGGTACTTTGAGCACCACTGCCATTCCCTCCTTTCTACTTCGACCCGCGAATGGTTCTCGGGAATAATGGTTGTTGGTAAATCTACGTGTGCGCTGAAATCTCTCTAATTCTTACCTTCAGCATTTTTTGCGAGATACACGTAGGAGGAAGCAATATACTGGCTTACGAAGGTGAAGAGGAACTGAACTAAACATGAAATTCACCACATGTCTCTGTGGTGATCTCCTCAAGATGTTTGACATCGACTGAAAAATTGCACACACGTATGACTAACAAGCAGAAAATAATTATTTAAATAAAAATAAATTTTTAATGTAAAATGGACTAAAAAGTATCAAATAATTTCTTCTGTTGCTATACGGACTCCGAACACCACATAGATAATTCTGAAGAATGTGTGATTGTGAATTTTTAATAGCTCTGAAAATATTAGTAAGACTCATAACGAAAAACGTGGGACACATGTAGAACGTAAGTGATGCATGAATAGTTATAAACTATTGTCTATTGCATGCACCCTTCCCCCCCCCCCCCCTTTTCGTTACAACTCTTACGAAAATTCACGATCACAAATTTTGAGAGCTATATACATGCTGTTCGGAATCTGTGTGAGGCTAGGAGAAATTTTATAGTTTTTAGCCCGATGTAAAATTATGTAATATTAAACATGTTTTCTTTAAATAATTATTACATTAAATGATTCTTAAATTTTTCTGCTTCCTTATTAGAAATATCCTCACTATATCCTATACTGAATCGACTTTATACGCTACTTGCAAATCTCATATTCTTAGTCTCTCTAATGCCAATCGTTAGACTTAACAACACACTCATTGTCTGATAACCAGCTAATAATTATTTTCACACTGAATCTAGCTTGACCTATCACATTAATGACGATGGTACCTGTTGCTGTACTGATGTTTCTCTATACCCTTGCTCAGAAAGTAGCCGTTAAAAGTAAGTTATAGGATGGTAGGTCACCTTCTAGTCATTTCATCGTGTAGTTGAAAGTAAGGATATGGCTGCTGATTAACATATTTCCAGCTTCTAAATCACGATAGGCTCAAAATCGTAGCGAAAGGAACGGAAAATTTGTTCAGTGGAAGTTCCCGATTGAATGCGCAGTAGCTTAGAAAATCTGGTTATTGCTTACTTAATGTTTATCACTGCGATCTTATTGTGGCGAGTATAAAACAATCAGAAACATACAGACGTGTGCAAAAGTTAAGGACGAAAGTAACTTTCGCATCTTGAGTCACTACCAAGAAATATAGCTCGATGAAACTTGGACCATACTGCCAGTATAGCGCAGAAGGTAACTGAAAGAAATACGCAGTGACAAGAACAGAGATGACATTTTTATTCAAAGACAATAATTACCCTGAATTCACTGGCCATTACAAAATGGTCATGTGTGCGTTACGTGTTCCCACCTCTCGCCATATGAAGGTACATGCAGCATTGCCGAACACGATAGATTTGGTGATCCATGTGTTATGGTATGGGTTGACATCATGCTGTATGAACGTACTGACATTCAAATCTTGAACACGGTGCACCCACCGGTCAGTTTTATGGTGGGACTGTACATCTTCCCATGTGATTCTTTTGAGGGGTGCATGCGGTCCCGACTTCACCTTTACGGATGACAATGCGGGACCGCATCGAACAGTGCACTCGAGGAGCTCTTGGAACGAGAGAATTATTTGGCGACGGTGCTGGCCTGCCCGGTCCACCTATTTAAATCCCAATGAGCACTTGCGAGAAGCACTGAGCAGACGTATTGCACCACGTCCACAAGCACCAGTGGCCATCCAGCAGTTGTGAGTCACGCTGTTGGAGGAATGAAACGCCGTACCACAAGAACTCCTTACCATCGTTGTGGCCAGCATGGTAGCACGTTGCAGAGCAAGCATAGCTATCTTTTGTGAACACACACTCACACTTAAGCGCCAAAGAAACTGGTATAGGCATGCGTATTCAGATACAGAGATATGTAAACAGGCTGAATACGGCGCTGCGGTCGGCAAAGCCTATGTAAGACAACAAGTGTCTGGTGCAGTTGCTAGATCGGTTACTGCTGCTACAATGGTTGCTTATCAACATTTAAATGAGTTTAAACCTGGTGCTATGGTCGGCGCACGAGCGATGGGACACAGCATCTCCGAGGTAGCGATGAAGTGGAGATTTTCCCATATGACTATTTCACGAGCGTACCGTTAATATCAGGAATCCTGAAAAACACCAAATCTCGGACATCGCTGCGTCGGAGAAAAGAGCCTACGAGAACGAGACCACCGACGACTGAAGAGAATCGTTCAACGTGGCATAAGTTTAACTTTTCCGCAGATTGGTGGACATTTCAATGCTGGGCCATCAACAACTTTCAGCGTACGAACCATTCAACGAAACATCATCGATATGGGCTTTCGGAGCCGAAGGCTCACTCGTGTACCCTTGATAACTGCACGACACAAAGCTTTACGCCTCGCCTGGTCCCGTCCAAGCAGCGCAGGATTAGCCGAGCGGTCTGAGGCGCTGCAGTCATGGAGTGTGCGGCTGGTCCCGGCGGAGGCTCGAGTCCTCCCCAGGGCATGGGTGTGTGTGTTTGTCCTTAGGATAATTTAGGTTAAGTAGTGTGTAATCTTAGGGACTGATGACCTTAGCAGTTAAGTCCCATAAGATTTCACACACATTTGAACATTTTTTTTTTGGTCCCGTCAACACTGACATTGAACTATTGATGACTGGAGACATGTTGCCTGGTCGGACGCGTCTCGTTTCAGATTGTATCGAGTGGATGGATGTGTACGTTTATGCACAGAATCTCATGAATCCATGGACTCTGCATGCCAGCAGGGGACTGTTCGAGCTAGTGGAGGCACTGTAATGGTGTGGGGTGCGTGTAGTTGGAGCGATATGGGACCCCTGATACGTCTAAATATGAGTCTGACGGATGACACGTAGACAAGCATCCTATCTGGTCACCTGCACCCATTCATGTCCATTGTGCATTCTGACAGACTTGGGCAATTCGAGCAGGACAATGCGACACCCCACGCGTTCAGAATTGCTATAGAGTGGCTCTAGAAACATTCCTCCGAGCTTAAACACTTCCGCTGGCCACTAAACTCCCCAGATACGAGCATTATGGAGCATAGCTGGGATGCCTTGCAACGTGCTGTTCAGAAAAGATCTCCATCCCTCGTACTCTTACGGATTTATGGACAGCCCTGCAGGCTTCATGGTGTCAGTTCCCTCCAGCACTACTTCAGACGTTAGTCTAGTCCATGCCACGTCGTGTTGCGGAACTTCTGCATGCTCGCGTGGGCCCTACACATTAGGCGGATGTACCAGTTTCTTTGGTTGTTCAGTGTAAGAGCCACCTCCTGCCGTTTTTAATGCCCAAGGGACCATGAGGAATTGGAGTGACTTCAGCGTAATTTTTGTCTTTAAATAAAAATCGTCATTTCGGTTCGTGTCATTCGTACTTCTTTCAATAGCTTATGTACTATACTGTAGAAGTTCTGTCTATGCATGGTCCAAGCTACATCGAGCCATGTCACTGGACCATGACATATCATGTGAAAGTTAGTTTTGTTCTTAAGTATCGCACATCAGCGTATAATCTGCTGAGAGTTAACTTTAAAAGGTGACAAAACCTTGGAAAACTTACTCTTTACCAAGTGACGTTCTCACTTCCAAAGACGTGGTACCCAATACATACTTAATTACTATTAAAAACAGTCTTGACCACAATTTATTTTAACAAGGTGACCGGTTTCGACCACTACTGTGGTCATCTTCAGACCTATAAGTTGTATACAAAGCTCTAATTAGAGGGCTACATACATTAAACAGAATACATAAAGTTATAAAGCTATAAAACGTTGAATTACCATTGAGTAGGAACCTCTTTGTTGGACAATCACTACTGGAGATACCAGTGCACGTCTTACTATATATAATGGAGGCTCCACCCACTTCTGACTGCATGATGTCATTATTAACCAATAGGTTATAAGTCGAATTACAAATTTAAAATTTCTTAGTTAAAAGAACATTGTCAAGAATTAGAAATAAATACACACTAAACTTAGCTTATTAAACAGCTATTGTCAATTAAGAAGCGTTAAAAATATTTAAATATGTAGGAAAATGAACTTCGGTTTGGCAGTACATGGGTTGCCCTCTCGAGGCCTGTCAGTGAACCATTTGGAACCACTGGTTGCTATGGTGAAGTTAGACGCCGTTGCAAAGATGATGCAGCAGGCTTTCTTCACTGAAGTTGTTGTACAGTCGATAGTCGAACTAGTGGTTGCCATGGTGAGGACAAACACCAGTGCAAAGATGTGGCAGCAGGATTCTTTCCAACGAAGTTGTTGCGAAGTAGAATGGCAAAGACTGTGGCGTCAGACGATGTATTATTGAGTAGCAACTTGTCTTTATTGAAACGAAAAGAGTAAGCTACAATAATCTGTAGCTAACATGTATACTACATGCTGCCCAAATATGATACGAAGTAGTTGTCCGTATATATGAAATATTATCTATGAAGTTGATATGTAGATTACATGAGCCTTTTTTTTCCTTCCTTTGATGCATTGCTATTCCTCTGTTTATATGCCAGTCATATAAGCAAATAAAAACGAAAGACTTTGAAATTATAAAATTATGAACCAGTGTCAAAAATAAAACGATGCGAATTAGCAATATGCAGTCTAAAAGCATAAAAGCAAAAATTCTAAAACATATAGTCAATCATAAAATAATGTTTGGTAAAAGACAATTACAATGTGAAGCTAAAATATTTGATAAAAGTCTTTATAGTTAATATATATATATATATATATATATATATATATATACTCCTGGAAATGGAAAAAAGAACACATTGACACCGGTGTGTCAGACCCACCATACTTGCTCCGGACACTGCGAGAGGGCTGTACAAGCAATGATCACACGCACGGCACAGCGGACACACCAGGAACCGCGGTGTTGGCCGTCGAATGGCGCTAGCTGCGCAGCATTTGTGCACCGCCGCCGTCAGTGTCAGCCAGTTTGCCGTGGCATACGGAGCTCCATCGCAGTCTTTAACACTGGTAGCATGCCGCGACAGCGTGGACGTGAACCGTATGTGCAGTTGACGGACTTTGAGCGAGGGCGTATAATGGGCATGCGGGAGGCCGGGTGGACGTACCGCCGAATTGCTCAACACGTGGGGCGTGAGGTCTCCACAGTACATCGATGTTGTCGCCAGTGGTCGGCGGAAGGTGCACGTGCCCGTCGACCTGGGACCGGACCGCAGCGACGCACGGATGCACGCCAAGACCGTAGGATCCTACGCAGTGCCGTAGGGGACCGCACCGCCACTTCCCAGCAAATTAGGGACACTGTTGCTCCTGGGGTATCGGCGAGGACCATTCGCAACCGTCTCCATGAAGCTGGGCTACGGTCCCGCACACCGTTAGGCCGTCTTCCGCTCACGCCCCAACATCGTGCAGCCCGCCTCCAGTGGTGTCGCGACAGGCGTGAATGGAGGGACGAATGGAGACGTGTCGTCTTCAGCGATGAGAGTCGCTTCTGCCCTGGTGCCAATGATGGTCGTATGCGTGTTTGGCGCCGTGCAGGTGAGCGCCACAATCAGGACTGCATACGACCGAGGCACACAGGGCCAACACCCGGCATCATGGTGTGGGGAGCGATCTCCTACACTGGCCGTACACCACTGGTGATCGTCGAGGGGACACTGAATAGTGCACGGTACATCCAAACCGTCATCGAACCCATCGTTCTACCATTCCTAGACCGGCAAGGGAACTGGCTGTTCCAACACGACAATGCACGTCCGCATGTATCCCGTGCCACCCAACGTGCTCTAGAAGGTGTAAGTCAACTACCCTGGCCAGCACGATCTCCGGATCTGTCCCCCATTGAGCATGTTTGGGACTGGATGAAGCGTCGTCTCACGCGGTCTGCACGTCCAGCACGAACGCTGGTCCAACTGAGGCGCCAGGTGGAAATGGCATGGCAAGCCGTTCCACAGGACTACATCCAGCATCTCTACGATCGTCTCCATGGGAGAATAGCAGCCTACATTGCTGCGAAAGGTGGATATACACTGTACTAGTGCCGACATTGTGCATGCTCTGTTGCCTGTGTCTATGTGCCTGTGGTTCTGTCAGTGTGATCATGTGATGTATCTGACCCCAGGAATGTGTCAATAAAGTTTCCCCTTCCTGGGACAATGAATTCAAGGTGTTCTTATTTCAATTTCCAGGAGTGTATATATATATATATATATATATATATATATATATATATATATATATATATATTATTTAACCTTTTAAAACAAAGAACAGAAGAGTAAACATTCTTAAGCAGATCATCGAAAAGCTCAAAGAAATGTTTGTCTTTGAACTGAAGTTGTTCGTTTAAAACAGATAATGGATTACTTTTGTGAAGTGAAAAAATTTCAATTTCTTCTAAGGTATTGCTACTCAATAATACATCGTCTGACGCCACAGTCTTTGCCATTCTACTTCGCAACAACTTCGTTGGAAAGAATCCTGCTGCCACATATTTGCACTGGTGTTTGTCCTCACCATGGCAACCACTAGTTCGACTATCGACTGTACAACAACTTCAGTGAAGAAAGCCTGCTGCATCATCTTTGCAACGGCGTCTGACTTCACCATAGCAACCAGTGGTTCCAAATGGTTCACTGACAGGCCTCGAGAGGGCAACCCATGTACTGCCAAACCGAAGTTCATTTTCCTACATATTTAAATATTTTTAACGCTTCTTAATTGACAATAGCTGTTTAATAAGCTAAGTTTAGTGTGTATTTATTTCTAATTCTTGACAATGTTCTTTTAACTAAGAAATTTTAAATTTGTAATTCGACTTATAACCCATTGGTTAATAATGACATCATGCAGTCAGAAGTGGGTGGAGCCTCCATTATATATAGTAAGACGTGCACTGGTATCTCCAGTAGTGATTGTCCAACAAAGAGGTTCCTACTCATTGGTAATTCAACGTTTTATAGCTTTATAACTTTATGTATTCTGTTTAATGTGTGTAGCCCTCTAATTAGAGCTTTGTATACAACTTATAGGTCTGAAGATGACCACAGTAGTGGTCGAAACCGGTCACCTTGTTAAAATAAATTGTGGTCAAGACTGTTTTTAGTAGTAATTATTTATAAGACATTGATCACTGCTGTTCCCATAATGCATTCAAAAGCAATACATACTTGTTGGGTGGCGTTCTAACCGAAGACAGACCATTTGGATACTGGCGGCAAAATTTTTGATTTTTAATATTTAATCAGGATGAGGCAGTAGTGCGGCGTCGACGACATTTTCGTAGACAGCACCCAGCGCGCCGCGCGTCGCTCGCAGATACTCGGGAGGCGGCAGTTAAATCTCCACACGCGCGCCGCTAGCGAGCTCTCGCTTCCATCACTCGGTGCCTCCGATGGGGAGCGCGACGTATACGTTCTCGCAAACTAAGTTGACACTCGACGTGATGGCTGATGGGAACGACGGTAAAGGCATTTCCCATATACAGTCGGTCTCATCAACCAATGCACCGAGTGTCAACTTAGTTTGAGAGAATGGCACACGCCACCAAAGAACGCCGAATCCACATGACGTCACTGCTTGGGACTTTGATTGGCCGGCGCATCTTCTTAAGCAGCCGCTCTCAGAGCTCTGCCACAGTCTCTGTCAATCTACGGACTTAGCAACCGTACGGAGGTCTGGTGTGAGGAAATTACACGGACGTAGCACGGCGCTACTAACGAAGAGAACACAGCAAGTGCCGTAAACCGATTTCCCAGAAGCTTTGCTCAATGGAAGACATGTCAAAATCAGTGAACACGTGTCTCTCCGTAGATACTCGACTGTTGCTGAGAAAATAACGATCTAAGTTTTCGACGTAATTTAAATGTCATTTCGGCCCCGATACTTTCATCCGAAATGGTGGCAAAGTAGTGTGCTGTGCAAATATGCAGTGCACAGAAAACTGCCCGAACGTTGGACATGTCTGCGAGTATGGTGCATAAAATCCTGCAGAAATCCTGCATTGCTTTCCATACAAAATCACCAGTTTTCAGGTGTTGCTTCCTGCTGACCTGCCAGCAAGATAAACGTTCGCTCTGGAATTTCTTGCTCGCATGGTAGTGGACGATAAGTGGTCATCGAACATTCTGTAGGCAGACGAAGCTCTTTTCCATCTTCAAGGACATGTAAATATTTTAGAATTGCGGAATATGGACAGCGGAAAATCTGCAGTAGGACCGTATTGTTTCGAGTTGAGTCTAGCGGGTCCTGTTACCTGTAAATGCTAGGAGAGTGTTTTGCGCACCAATGTCATCGCAACCCTTCAACGGCTTGGATGTGTGGGTAGGATCATTTTTATGCAAGATGGAGCGCCTGCATGCATTGCACAGCCAGTGAAGCGGCTGCTCCAGAGGCATTTCGGAAATGTTAGAATTATCAGCCGTCATTTCCCTACAGCCTGGCCGTCCAGATCACCTGATCTTAATCCATATGAATTCTGGCTGTGGCGTTATGTGAAAGACATTGTGTTCAGTATGCTAATTACAAACGTAGCTGAATTGAAGGCATGCATTGTGCAGCGTATTCTGAACGCGATCCCCGAGATACTCCGACCTGTTGTGAAACATACTGTTTCTCGATTTCAGTTTCTGACAGAGAACAGTGACAGCATATTGAACACGTCTTGCGCTAGTCTCACGACAATTAGAAACCGACGTCATTTTGCTTTTTATGCGGTTTTTGGCCTCAGAACAGTTAAAAACCAATTTTTCCCATCCGATGTGGGACCACCTTGCCATGGTGGATGGGCTTACCTAGTTAACAGTGCCACAATTCTTGATTGACGAGCTTGTGCAGTTGTGCACATTGAAGAGTACGGATGGTTTAATGTGCAACATAACCCTTAACAGTAGTATTGCGATTCATCTGTCATTTGTAGCCGACCCCATTTACGTTTAGTCGCTTACAGTTGAAACGTCCCCTTAGAACAATTATACATGACTGTCCTTAAACTGACACACAATATTTTTAGCGCAACGCAATCTGACTTTCAAAACTCCCTACTAAAGAATGGCCCTGACAAACATTAAACTATACCTTTCACAAATCACTTACCTCACAAAAATCTTCGCTGCTCAAGCTACTGCAATACAGCGAGCGCCACTACTGCCAGCTAAATAAAAGATTCAAACTACTGAAGGCACTAACTACTGATAGGGGTAGTTAGCAAATGAAAGATATTAATAGAGAGCAAACAATGTATTTACCTTAATATCATCACAAATCATAATATATATATATCAGTTCATGACAAACTGCAAACCTCCGCCATCTCTCTCCCCACATCCACCACTGCTGGCGGCTCACCTCCAACTGCGCAACGCTACGCGCTGTTCACATCCAGCTGCCGCTGCCCAACACTACAATGGCAGACAACAATGCAAACTAGCCACAGACTGCACACAGCACAGCCAGTGATTTTCATATTGAGCGCTACGTAACGTTGCCAATAAGAAAACATAAACAGCCTACTTACATAGAGAAAACATAAACAGCCTACTTACATAGCCCCCATGCTCCCCACAAAAAATTTTACAAATTTTTTTTTGGGCAGTGGCCAATAATGATTTGATAAAATTTTTCATAATTACAATAACAAAGAAATCAAATGCACACACTTATTGATACAATGTTGGTCAAAAGCTAAAATTTTCTCACAGTCCATAAAGACAGTCTTGATCATTCATCACAGTGAAACTGCCGTTTCTTTTCTCAAAGTCTGAGCAGTAAAAGACAATACACACAGAAGTAGTGGATTTCCATGCAGTCTTGAAGAAGTAGTGTTGTCCTTCCAACGGAAAGACAGTGCTGACTCTTGACATGCTGACAGGTAATGGGCCACAACAGAGCAAACCCACAGCAGAGTTCATTCGACGTTTTGAAGAATATTGTTAGGTAGGTCATCACAGAGCAGACCCACTGGAGTCCTGGTAGAGATTGTGGTATTGGTGGGCCACCAGAGGTGCAGACCCACTGCAGTCCTTGTAGAAATAATGGCGTTGGTAGGTCATCATAGATGCAGACCCACTGTAGTCCTTGTAGAGATAATGGTATTGGTGGGCCACCAGAGGTGCAGACCCACTGTAGTCCTGGTAGAGACGGCCAGCAGCCATCCGTTGCGACTGTGCAGGTGCACAATCACCATCGAAGATTCTTGCAGAGATTATAGCAAGTCCATAAACCACCACTTGTGCACTCAGAAAGTTTTTCTTTTAATTGTCCTTAGAACCAGCAATGCTGTTATCCAGTCCCTTGCTGAATTACCAACACACGTGCAAACACTAACAGTCCCTACTTCTCACGTATTGTCCATATACTATGACCAACAGAAACGTGTGCAGTGAAATGTTACTTAATTTGAAGAACTGGTGTCTGTACAATTATAAATTTACAACACGAAAATACAATTACAAAGGTACAAAATACATCATTAAAGAACATAACAATACAGATAACATTTGTAGTACAGGCTTTACAAAAGAATAGAAATAAACATAGACATCAGTGTTACAGGAATGATGACATGAGTACATACATAAAAGATCACAATAACTTTTGAAACATCAACTTCACACATTAGCATTAACACAAAACAGAGTAAATAATGTCTAAACATCTTTACAAAGTAAATAACATATTATTAATGCCAATTATATTCGAGGATAACAGTATTCCTCACCATAGTGAATGTAGCTTAATATTAAAAGAAGAAAAAATTCTATGAAACTACACAGAGACAGGAAGAAAACAAATACACAAGGGTACACACACACATAGTGGGATAACACCAATAGGAAAGGACAGGGTTCGTTTTCAGTGTAACATTTGGTACTGCAGTCCAACCCAAAACTTCATATATCTTTCCTCTTATTTCATCCTTTGTTTCCACAAAAAAAATTCTAACTAAGCATGCTTTCTGTGTTTATATGTTCACACATTTCGTACCTCATTTTTATTTTCCATTATCTTACCTCATCATTTATTTCCAAGAAAATCCTACCTAAACCTGTTTTCTCAATGCATTTCTTCCAATTCATCGCAACTCATTCTCTTAGAGGCTACCCCCTCTTAAGCTAACTTAAATCTACTGAGCTCAGATGCTAAACTAAGGAACGAGGCAATGCAGCAGCACAAAACAATTAACACAAGCAGCAATGACAAAAAATACAGATTGGCAAAGCTAGCAGCAGCAAATGTAATAACTTATATCAAAACATGACATAGCGCAAGCAGAAAAAATATTACACTAAACAACAATGCAGATAAGGGAAATGTATATTCACATCTTAATGTCTATGTAATTAAAGTGGTGCACCACAACAACTTATTGTAAAAGAAATATTACCATGTACTTGAAAAGAATATTATGTATGCAGTTACTAGTTCCTTCTTATTGTTCTTTCCTTTCCAAGTGCTCCTTTTTTAAAGAATGTGGATCATAAAATAATTATTTAATAGCTCTGTTGACAGAAAGTGTTCACATTAGCAAATGCATTTTATTTTATAAAAGCAATGCTGCAACACAGCTGGAAACCAGATATCAAGTGAAATAAGCAATTACGCAAACCAAAGCATAAAAACATCATTCAATAGTCATGTGGCATTTCGTAAGTCAGTAGCTCTCAACTCTCATAGAAAGACACTTGTCATAATCAGGTGTGCAGATGTACGAATATTTCCCATCAATTCATAAGCATTTCAGCAATTAGCACAAAGTGCGAGTAATCATATGTTTTCAAGTAACGAGGGTGTCGCATTAGCGATGAAAGGCACACCCTAATGGCTTGTTCTCCAGGTGTTTTCCTGTGCTCTGAAAGGCACGCGCTAATGGCTTTTTCTCCAGGCGTCTGACGCAGCTGGGTGCCCACGACGCATTATGTGTAGGTGGTCCGTTAACTTTCTTACGGAAATATTTACGACAGCAGTTTCCGCTACAGAGACAGTCGCACATAAAAATATTTCACAGGTCAAGAATTAGCGTTGCAAATCTGTAGAAACAAAATCCTATAAATATAAGTGTCCAAAAAAAATATTGGTCAGCATTGTGATACAGTCACACATTTCATAACTCTTAAAGTACGTTTCTTGGTTTCCAACATCCTTTTCATAAATCAGAGTCCCTAAACACTACTCATTATTCCTTACCTCATTATACATATACATATTCGTCGACACTTCTTCAATATTTCATCATGAGAAACATGTAGCATAATCAAATTCCTCATATACGGTATCATCATCTTATTGATCATAAACATACCTCAACAGCATAATACACATCGTCGTCGTAATAATAACATCATAACACCTCAGTCAAATCTCAAAATCGTCGTAGCTTCCTCCAATAATTAAAAAAATTCTCTGCTCCTGTCAAAAGTGTCATCTGCCTCAAACGTACTTTAAAAATCATGATCTCATACCAAATACATCATTCAAAGCTCTCATACTATCACAATGATTCCGAAAAAATATGAACAGTTTACAAAGTACAGACAAAATACACTTTCATAAGTGTGAAGTTATCCAACGGTGTAATTGCGTAAACATCTGTCACTGATGTAGTAAAAAACATGTTTATCTCTCAGTTAAATGATCAGATAGCTGTGTAATTTGTGTGTTAGAGAAATATGGTACCGATGTGTAAAGTTGTATAAGCAAATACCATATTAGCTAGGGCTCCTTGTGCTTGCCAAACACATGGTACACAAAGTAAGCGTGTACCCCCCTGAGGATAAACGTAATTATACCCTCAGGTGTTACAAATTACAGCAATGGAATGAAATGTATCACGGAAAACTTTCTTTGTAATTAAAAAATCTTTGAAAATAAGTGTTTTAAGTATAAGATTAATCACTCAAATGCGTGTCCTGTAGCGCTAAATGCGCGTCTTGCTGTAAGATAATTCTGTGGAACTGTCGTAGTTATCGTCCTCTGTAAGCAAAGTTCTGCTAAAGTCAATGTACTTACCTCATGATACACAAAAGTGAAATGCTTTACGTATAGATATCTTAGTTATTACGCTTATTGCCGTGATGAGGAAAGTACTGTACAGTAACGTATTGTTATGCCACGAAAAAGGCTGTCTCATTGTTGCTATACCACAAAAGTTACTACTAAAACATGTTTTTCTTCCTAGAAGAATTCAGAAAACTGTGCAGATATAAAACAGATACACTGCAAAAGCAACATTGTAAATTGTCACTCATTAGTAGCGTCGTGATAAAAATCGTGTAGCTGTCACATAAACTAACCTCTGTGTCATCTGGTATCTCTCAGAAAGTACTTTAAATCCGGAATGTATTTTCAAGTAAACCAAAATGTTGCATTAAAATCTCATTAGCAGTACTGGTAAATGTTCTAATCGTACAACTAACAAGCAAGAATGTACACACACAATTACACTGTGTCGTCTGTTCGCAATAACAATGCATTCGTAATTTCTGTTTAAATAATTTCTCTTGGTTCTTGGCTGGATATTGAACTTCAAACATTGTTGCATGGTAACAGTTTCTAAAGCATACTAGTAACGTGAAGTGAAACGTTTTATGGCAAAGACAAAGTTAAAAGGCAGATTATCTGTCAATAAATGGTTTTACATGAGAAATGTGGTGTAAACCTTTACTCTTCCTAGTACGCAGAGTTTCAACTTCAACGCAATTATCATGTGGTATACGTCGGATTCTGTAAGGTCCATTGTAAACTAGAAAGAATTTGTGACTCAAGTGTTTCTTCTTATGTGACAATGGATGAGCTTTAATGAGAACTTTCTGACCAATATACAACTTCTTTGCATTTGCTTTACCGTGTAGTTTTCTCCTTTTGTCTGCTGCAGATTTTATATTTTTAAGAGCCAAATCAATTATGTCTTTGTGTCGAAGTTTACGTGTATTCGGGAAAGGTACAAGCTCTCTGATTCTGTTCGGTGGTTCTTCATTCTTCAGTACAAGAGTAGGTGGTAAAGCAGTGGAGTCGTGAGGCATTTCATTCAGCACGTTTTGAAATAAGTGTAAATATCTGTCCCAATGCTGATGCTTTCTGTGACAATAAAGTCTACAAAGCTTATTGATTTCTTTCATAATCCGTTCAGACGGGTTACAATGTGGTGAGTACAATGAAATAAAAACAGGTTTGATTTTATGGTTGCGAAGCATGCGTGACCAAACAGCAGATCTGAATTGCGGTCCGTTATCTGAAATGACTTTACTAACGTGTCCAACTTCACGTAAGAAATTTTTAACAAAGGCGTTGGATACAGACCGTCCAGTGGCTTTACGTAACGGTTTGAAAGAAACAAATTTTGAAGTAAGTTCAACAGCGACTAGAACGTACGAAAATCCATTAGATGTTCTGACAAGCGGTCCCAAGAGATCAACAGCAGCAAATTCTTTTAATTTAGAAGGAATGATAGGAAACAACGGAGTACGATGTGAGACAGTAGATGGTTTCGCCTTTTGACAAAGTTTACAAATAGACAAGACTCTTCGAATTCGCTTTTCCATATTGTTAAAATAACAAGTCGTTCGAAGAATATGATAACATTTTCGTGGACCAAAATGTGCGTAGCTGAAATGAATGTACCAAATGAGCTTATTAACAAAATCGTCAGGAATGCAAAGTACCCATAGCTTGTCATCAACAGTGCAGCGTTTGAACAGTATGTTGTTTCTAACCAGATAATAATGCCGAATCTGTGTGTGTGTCCTTTCATGCCATTTGCTCTTGATGTCTTTCCAAATCGGATCTTTATCTTGTTCATGAGCAATGTCCTTTAAAGATGTGGTGATGAAGTTTTCAAAGGCGACTTTCTGAATGTAAAGAATACTGAAATTTTTCTCGAGGTTGCCTTCTGTGGTACTTTTCTCAAGCCCAGCCGGTGCGCGTGACAGTGCGTCCGCAACAATGTTCTCCTTGCCGGGAATGTAGACTATTGTGA
This sequence comes from Schistocerca piceifrons, assembly GCF_021461385.2. Classification (NCBI taxonomy): domain Eukaryota; kingdom Metazoa; phylum Arthropoda; class Insecta; order Orthoptera; family Acrididae; genus Schistocerca; species Schistocerca piceifrons. Next base: position 250,042,921 of record NC_060149.1, read on the forward strand.
AACGGAATTCTTGCAGAAACAATGCCCAACGTTTTAACCTGTCATGATTTAATTTTGAAGACATAAGAAATTGTAATGCACGATGATCACTGTATACTTTTACGTGCTTACCAGAAAGAAAGAAACGGAATTTGTTAAATGCCCAAACGATAGCTAAAGCTTCTAATTCAGTAACGGAATAATTTTTTTCAGATTTTGTTAGCACTCGGCTAGCAAAAGCAATGGTTTTCTGAATGGTAGTGTCATTTTCTATGGCTTCTTGAAATAAATGGGCACCAAGACCGACTTTAGAAGAATCCGTGCTAAGGCAGAAATCTTGTGACAGATCTGGATGAGCTAAGATTGGCGCGTGAAGTAACGCTTCTTTCAAAGAATTGAATTCCAACTGTGCTTGTTCGTCCCAGTTCCAAATAGTATTTTTTCCAGTGAGAGAACAAAGTTTTGGTGTAGCTAGAATTTGCATATTCAGAAAACGACGGTAAAAATTTACGAGACCTAGAAAACTGCGGACTTGTCTTTTTGTGGATGGCACTGGAATGGCTCTGATTGCTTCTAACTTTTCAGGATCCGGCTGAATGCCTTCAGAAGAAATAATATGTCCCAAAAACTTCACCTTTGTCCTACCGAATTCAGACTTTTCCAAGTTAACTGTAATTCCAGATTCTGCAAAAATACGTAACAAACTGTTGATGATGCGATTATGTTGTTCCCATGAAGCTTCTGCTATCAGAATATCGTCCACATACAAGGTGATGTGACGTTTTAAGAACTCAGGTAATATGGAATTTAACCCACGAATGAATGCTGCCGAAGAAATGTTCAAACCAAAAGGAAGTTTCCGAAACTGATAACAAACGCCGAAACAAAGGAAAGCTGTGTATTTTCTACATTCTGGATGAAGTTCGATCTGATAAAAGCTGGATCTGAGATCAATGGAAGACAACACTTTTACACCATTAAAATTTTGAAGAAGTTCTTCTATCGTCTGCGGCCTGTCTGTTTCAGGAATAATGATAGTATTGATTTGTCTCGAATCTAAGACAAGTCTGATCGATCCATTTTTCTTTTCAACAACATGTAATGGATTGTTGTATGAGCTTACTGCAGGCTCAATAATGCCCTCGTCAAGCATAGATTGTATTTCTGTTCTAACACGGTCCCTATAATGTGCTGGAATTACATATGGTCTAACACAAAATTTAGTATGCTCACGAACACGAAATTGGTATTGAAATCCCTTGATTGTTCCTGTTTTGTGAGTAAAAACTGTGGAATGTGCTTGTAAAATCTCAAAAAGGTCTTGCCTATCATTGTCATTACAATTCTCAATTGTTTGAATTTTATTCTGAATTAACTTATTAGTGTCAAATGCGCCGTCGATATCATCCCTGTCAGTACTTGCAGAGTGATTGTTAGTGTCTAGTTCCGTAGAAAAGTCCGAACTGTTGTCTAACAGAAGGTAAAGCCGATTAATTTCCTCGTCATGGTTTGAGAGCCAATCTTCAAATTTCAAAGCTATTGACTTACCTTCTTTTTCTAAACTTATTTCAGCATCGTGAAAGTTTAAGATTGCTTTGTATTCATTCAAAAAGTCTACTCCCAATATAATTTCCGTCGACAATAATGGAACAATGAGAAAGTTCATAGAGAAGCTGTGGCTTTGACAAAAGAATTCTAAATTGGTTTGTTGGCGTACATCTACACTTTTTCCAAAGATTGCACCTTGTAATTTAATCTTACGTAACGGAAGTGTGGGGCAATCGTTCGATTTGTTGCATTTGCTAAAGGCTGTTTCACTGATTACTGAAATGGGACTGCCAGAGTCAAGTACTGCCGTAAATTTTACGTCATTTACTGTAATGTGAATCACAGGATATGCAATGTTGATGTTGTTATGTTTTACGTCGTGTTCTTGGAGTAAAATGTCCCTAATGTCTTCCATTTTTACGTAATTACTAGCTACGGCAGCTGCGTCGTTAGTTTCATACGTGCGTTTTGTGGCTGCCTGCGGTATTAGTCATTGCCTATTGTCTCTTTGTTGGCGCGCGTCGTTATTGGGATTTGGAGACCTAACTTCTACAAATTCACCGTGACGAGAGGGCCCTGCTCTGTTTGAATCCCGCCAGTTCTGATGCAATTCAGGTCTGTCGTTACGATCATATCGTCTGTCGTCATGTCGGTAGATTCCATAGTTTCTTTCTTGTCGGTCACATGGTGGAGAATTTCTCCCTGAATCGTAACTGCGCGCTGGTCCGTTGCGTCTAAAGTTATTCTGTCTCCCTTGATAGTATTTATTTTGGTTCCCATATTGTCTGTTTCTCTTATTGTCTCTGTGATAGTCATTATCACGGAGAGGTGATCTTTCCCTGTAGTTATTACTACTCTGCCAACGGTTGTCATACGGGTGGTGTCTGTTTTGGTCACGATTTGTGTTGTGAGAATAGCCTTGTCGTGTAAAGTTATTACTTCTTTCATCGCGGAATTGCGACGGATGTGACCTGTAATTGCTGTGTTCCTGGTTTCGCGTTCCGCGATTGTCAGTGTCAATTTCTAATTCTTGTAACAGTCCCTGAAATGCTTCAATGTCGTCTTTGCAACGCCCTGCCAAAATAATGTGTCGTAAATGTTCAGGTAATTTGATTAAGCAAATGCGGATGAGTTCTGAGGGGCTGTATGGGTTTGACAGGTACTGATTCTTGTGCAACATGTCTTCAAAATATTTCACAAGACTGGAAAATTCAGATTGTTCGAAATGTTTCATCATTATGATGCCATGTTTTACGCGGTCTTGTGTGGCTTGAGACCAATATGCTGAGAGGAAGGCATGGTAAAATTCTCCTTCACTGTGGCAATCGTGAATGACCGATCGCATTCTTACAGCTGGTTCATTCTCCAAGTAGCCACACATAAATTCTAATCTGTGTTCTAACGACCAGTTGGGAGGAAAACAATGAGAGAATTGATGGAGCCATGCTTGTGGATGAATGTCGTTGCCAGAATTCTTAAATGTTTTGAATTTACGTGTAGTAATGAACAGCTTATAGTCAAAATCATCATGACGGCGAGTCGCATATCGGTCATTGTTAGGTCGTGTCGGCCGTTCCATCTCAAAATTCGGTGCACATTCCCAATTTCTTTCATTACTTCCGAAATGCCCTGTGTTATTATTTTGCAGCTTTTCCGTGTTTCTAAGTCCCTCTTCCCGTGTTGGAGCGCGAGTGTCCTCTGAAATACGTAATTCTTGTATTACCTGTGTCAGCTGATCTTGTACTTCCCGGATTTCTCTTTGGTGTTGTGTATTAATTTGATTCTGATTTTGTTTGAATTTTCTTATTTGTTCATACTCTTCTGTGTCAGTGAAGGCTACGGGTCTTGTGTCATTCAGATCATCATCTACCTTTGTAGATAAGTTAGTGAATTGATCCGAAAGTTCGGCTACTTTCTCTGATAGTGTACTTATTTCCTCAGCGTGTTTTTCTGAACCAAGTTTCAGAGTATCTACTTTGTCCTTTAAGTTTTCCTGAGCTTTTGCAAGTTGCGTAACCGAATCGGTAGATGCAACTGAGTCAAATTTAGCCCACAAGGTCTCAAGATTTTCATGAACAATGGTTTGCAGCTCTTTTATGGCTGCTTCGTGATTCTGTAATGCATTTTCATGCCGCGAAAAAATAGGTTGAAAATGCTCACAAATTTGTGTTTTTACGTCATTACAGACTTTTTGACATTTCGATTCGATGTTATGTAACTCAGTGGTTAAATCTTCACGTGTTTGTTCAAGTGTAGTGTCTAACTTTTTGAGATTTTGTTCCACTGTGTCTAACTTTTTGAGATTTTGTTCCACTGTGTCTAGCTGTTGCTGTGTTTGTCTCTGGTGTTGTTCCATTGTGTCTAACTTTTCAAGCTTTTGTCCCATTTGTTGCATTAATTGCAATAATAATGTATTAGTGTCTGGAATCTGTTTCTCTACGCTTTTCGGCAGTGCATTTGCACCGACAACATTCACATTTTGACAAGCAGAAAATGTGTCTTGACTTATTTGAGAAAACGGTGATGACCCAAAACCTGAATCTACAGTATTTGCGAAATTGTGTCCTGTCATTTCGGATTCCTGAGGCGAGCTGTTGCCGACCGATCGATCGATAATGCTTCCCTCTTCACTAATTGTTTCACTGTCCACGCCATTGTTTGCCGCCCGCTCCATTTCCCTATGCACAATTACCAAATTACTACTTTGAACATCAGTTAATTCATAACTCGGTGGCGCTAACACACTGCTCTCATTTTCACTGTCATTTCTCAGTTTACTTTGGAGCCTAGTATTACGTGTTTCACACGCCATTATTGTCACAGTATTTCACACGACAACACAGAAAAACACAATTTGAAGAGCAAAAATAAGAGAACACATTAACATAACACTGAAAATAATATCTTGTTAATTACAGCTGCGAAATACTTGGTGCAAATCTATATGCATGCCACAACTGTTTTACTGTACAACAATGAAAGGCTACAACTACAAAGGAGATTCTCTCTACAATTACGCGCTAGCAATAAACAAAAGCTACACTAAATACACAAACTACAAGAAAATTCAGAAGATTCCAGTGAGGTATCCTAGGCTAAGGGTCGACATATGAAACGTCCCCTTAGAACAATTCTTACATGACTGTCCTTAAACTGACACACAATATTTTTAGCGCAACGCAATCTGACTTTCAAAACTCCCTACTAAAGAATGGCCCTGACAAACATTAAACTATACCTTTCACAAATCACTTACCTCACAAAAATCTTCGCTGCTCAAGCTACTGCAATACAGCGAGCGCCACTACTGCCAGCTAAATAAAAGATTCAAACTACTGAAGGCACTAACTACTGATAGGGGTAGTTAGCAAATGAAAGATATTAATAGAGAGCAAACAATGTATTTACCTTAATATCATCACAAATCATAATATATATATATATCAGTTCATGACAAACTGCAAACCTCCGCCATCTCTCTCCCCACATCCACCACTGCTGGCGGCTCACCTCCAACTGCGCAACGCTACGCGCTGTTCACATCCAGCTGCCGCTGCCCAACACTACAATGGCAGACAACAATGCAAACTAGCCACAGACTGCACACAGCACAGCCAGTGATTTTCATATTGAGCGCTACGTAACGTTGCCAATAAGAAAACATAAACAGCCTACTTACATAGAGAAAACATAAACAGCCTACTTACACAGTGTCATCTGCTGGTAATTTTTTTTTTTTTTGTGTGTGTTTGTGGATCAAGATACACTACAGGAAAGATACACTACAGGAATTTCAGATAATTTTCTCACAGATTTTCTTAATTCATTCACCAGACATACTGTTTAGCAGATGAATGAGGACAACATTATTTCAATGTACACGAGAAAACATTCGTGTAATAACTTTTTACGGACGTGCGTAGATCAATGAACAACAAAAATAAAAACAATAATCGGGTTTCGAACACGGGGCGCAAAATTGTGAAAGTCGACGCTAGACACTGTTCCACCACCTCAGTTGTAGTATTTTCTCGCTAAAAAGCACATAAAGGGGATCTAAAACTTTGACCATCATTTTCTCTGAAACGGTAGAGTACCTTCGGATAAACTGAGACACGCCTTCGCTTATTTGGACCTGTCTTCCACTGAGCGAAGTTTCTGGGAATCCGGGCTATGGCACTTGCCGTGTTCTCCTCGTAAGCATTATTAGTTAGCAGTGACTTATGTGATTGTACCAACATACAAGACTATTTGTTTCTATGAAGAACATTACTCTCATTGTATATACACACATCAAAAAAATTTTGCATCACCCCGGTTCCCAGAAATCCTGAACACAGACATTGACTGTGGATATTGTATCACAGAGACAGTCTCCTTGACTGTTCAGAGATGTTACTAAACCCGCCCAAAGATGCAAACAACCATGCATGAGCAGCGCCTATTAGACGAGGCGGGTTCGACAGCCGATCAGTTCTAGTCATTCCACCAGGAACGAGGTACACGGCTCGTGTTGTCTGTAGTTCAACCATGCCTAGACAGTCAATACCGCGGTTCGATCGCTTCCGCATTCTTATTTTGTGCCAAGAAGGGCTCTCAACACGGGAAGTGTCCAGGCATCACGGAGTGAACCAAAGTGATGTTATTCGGACGTGGAGGAGATACAGAGAGACAGAAACTGTCGATGACATATCTCGCTCAGGCCGCCCAAGGGCTACTACTGCAGTGGATGACCGCTACCTACGGATTATGGTTCGGAAGAACCCTGACAGCAATGCCATCATGTAGAATAATGCTATTCGTGCAGCCACAGGACGTCGTGTTATGACTCAAACTGTGCGCAATGGACTGCATGATGCGCAACTTCAGTCCAGACGTCCATGTTGAGATCCATCTTTGCAACCACGGCACCATGCAGCGCGGTACAGATGGGCCCAACAACATGCCGAACGGACCGCTCAGGACTGGCATCAGTTTTCTTCACCGATGAGTGTCGCATATGCCTTTAACGAGACAATCGTCGGAAACGTGTTTGGAGGCAACCCGGTCAGGCTGAACGCCTTACACACACTGTCCAGCGAGTGCAGCAAGGTGGAGGTTCCCTGATGTTTTAGGTGGGCATTATGTGGGTCCGACGTACGCCGCTGGTGGTCATGGAAGGTACCGTAACGGCTGTACAATACGTGAATGCCATCCTCCGACCGATAGTGCAACGATACCGGCAGCATATTGGCCAGGCATTCGTCTTCATGGACGCGCGCCTATCGTGCACATCTTGTGAATGACTTCCTTCAGGATAACGACATCATTCGACTAGTGTGGCCAGCATGTTCTCCAGATGTGAACATGCCTGGGATAGATTGAAAAGGGCTGTTTTTGGACGACGTGACCCACCAACCACTCTGAGGGATCCATGCCGAATCGCTGTTGAGGAATAGGACAATCTGGACCAGTAGTGTCTGGATGAACTTGTGAATAGTATGCCACGACGAATACAGGCATGCATCAGTGCAAGAGGACGTGCTACTGGGTATTAGAGGTACCAGTGCATACAGCAATCTGGACCACCCCCTCTGAAGGTCTCGCTGTGTGGTGGTACAACTTGCAATGTGTGGTTTTCATGATCAATAAAAAAGGTGGAAATGATGTTTATGTTGATCTCTATTTCAATTTCCTGTACAGGTTCCGTAACTCTCGGAACCGAGGTGATGCAAATCCTTTTTTGATGTGTGTAGTTCAGCAACACAAAAGGACCTACTGCTACTCAAAGTTCCGTGTATCTCAGTTATTAAGTACTCATATTGTAAATAAACTCATCAGTGAATCAGAGACTCAGACGGTTCTGTGACCGTGAAGGCTGCAGATTCCCCGACTTGCGCCATAGGGTGTCTGGGTTTCGGGTTCCGCTGAACGGGTCAGGAGTCCATTGCACGCAGGAGGCGCTACACGGGTAGCAGAGGCTGTGTGGCGTGGACGGGGCGGTAATTTAGGTTAGTGGGTATCGGGAAAACACAGAAAGGGCTTCAGTCTGAAAGGGTGTAGGCCGAACACAGGAAGATCATAGATACAGAAACTATTGGTATAACAGTTATGAATTGCCATAGCTGTATTGGGTAAGTATCAGAGTTCCAAGCGCTAATAGAAAGCACTGCTGCCCAAATCCTTATAGACACTGAAAGTTGGCTAAAGCCGCGGTGGCGTGCTTGGTGCTGTTACAAGTAGTTCATCTTGTCGCGAAATTGAAGTAGTTAGTTTCTGTGAGTTAGTATGGGAAGAGGTCGTTCTTGGCAACCGGAATAAAATAATAATTTAATAATTGGACCCTTTTACCAAGCGCCCTACTCAGATGATAAAAATGCTGAAGGTTCAGAGATAACTTAAGGTTAATTTCAAACATGTACCCCACTCATACAATTATAGTTGGCGAGAACTTTAATTTACCTTCGATATGTTGGCGAAAATAAATATTTACATCTGGAGGTACGCATAAGACATCATCCCAAATTGTGCTAAACGCATTCTCTCAAAATTATTTCGAGCAGTTAATTCACGAGCCCACGCGAATATTAAACGATTGTGAAAACACACTTGACCTCTGAGCAACAAATAATCCTGAGCTAATAACGAGCATCAAAACGGATGCAGGGATCAGTGAACATAGGGATGTCGTAGCGAGATTGAATATTGTAATCTCCAAATCGTCCAAAAATAAACGAAAGCATACTTATTCAAAGAAAAACAGATAAATAAATCACTTGACGCTTTCCTGAGAGACAACTCCACTCCTTCCAAATTAACAATGTAAGTGTAGACCAGATGTGGCTAGAATTCAAAGGAATAGTATCGACAGCAATTGAGATTTGTACAAAATAAATTAACAAACGAAGGAGTTTATCCTCCTTGGTACACAAAACGGGTCAGAATACTGTTGCAGGAACAACGAAAAAAGCATGCCAAATTTAAACGAACGCATTATCTTCAAGACTGGTGATCTCTTACAGAAGCTCGAAGTATAACGCGGACATCAGTGCGAGATGCTTATATACGACAATACTTTGTCTCGAAACTTGGCAGAAAATCCAAAGGGATTCTGGTCGTGTGTAAAGTGTGCTAGCGGCAAGACACAATCAATGTCTTCTCTGCGCGACAGCAGTGGAAATACTATCGACGACGGTGCTTCCAAAGCAGAGCTACTAAATACAGCCTTCCGAAACTCCTTCACCAAAGAACACAAAGTAAATATTCCAGAATTTGAACCAGGAACAGCTGTCAACATGACTAACTTAGAAGTAGACATTCTCTGAGCAGTGAAGCATCTTAAATCACTTAATAAAAGCAGGTCTTCCAGTCCAGACTGTAAACCGATTAGGTTCCTTTCAGAGTATGCTAATACAATATCTTCATACTTAACTATCGCACACAACCGCTCGCTCGACGAAAGATTCGTACCAAAAGACTGGAAAGTTGCACATGTCACACCAATATTCAAGAAAGGTAGTAGGAGTAACTCAATAAATTACAGGCTCATATGGATAACGTCGATATGCAGCAGGAGTTTGGAGCATATATTGTGTTAGAACATTATGAATAACATTGAGGAGAACAGTCTATTGGCACACAGTCAGCCCGGATTTAGAAAACATCGTTCTTGTGAAACACAACTAGCTCTTTATACGTACGAAATGTTGAGCGCTATTGACAAGGGATTTCAGATCGATTCCGTATTTCTGGATTTCCGGAAGGTTTTTGACGCTGTACCACACAAGCGGCTTGTAGTGAAATTGTGTGCTTATGGAATATCGTCTCAGTTAAGTGACTGGATTTGTGATATCCTGCCAGAGAGGTCACAGTTCGTAGTAATTGACGGAAAGTCATCGAGGAAAACAGAAGTGATTTCTAGCGTTCCCCAAGCTAGTGTTATAGGCCCTCTGCTGTTCCTTATCTATATAAACGATTTAGGCGACGATCTGAGCAGCTGTCTTAGGTTGTTTGCAGATGAAGCTGTCGTTTATCGTCTAGTAAAGTCATCATAACATCAAAATAAAATGCAAAACGATTTAAAAAAGATATCTGTATGGTGCAAAAATTGTCAATTAACCCTAAATAACGAAAAGTGTGAGGAATCTATTAAACTTCTGTTACGCGATGAATCAGTGAAATCTAAAGGCCGTACATTCAACAACGTACCTAGGAAATACAATTACGAACAACTTAACATAGAAAATGTTGTGGGGGAAGGATACCAAAAACTGCGTCTTAGTGGCAGCACACTTTGAAAATATAACAGATCTGCTGAAGAGACTGTCTACACTATGCTTGACCATTCTCTTTTAGTATACTGTTGCGTGGTGTAGGATCCTTACCAGATATGGCTAACGGACTACATCGAGAAAGTTCAAAAAAGGGCAGCACGTTTTGTATAATCGCGAAATAGGGGAGAGAGAGTCACTGGCATGATACAGGATTTGGGGTGGACATCATTAAAACAAAGGCCTTTTTTATTGCGTCAGAATTTTCTCACGAAATTTCAGTCACCAACTTTCTCCGCCGAATGCGACAACATTTTGCTGTCGCCGACCTACACCGGGAGAAACAATCATCATAATAAAACAAAGGAAATCAGAGCTCGCATTGAAAGATACAGGGTTCCTTTTTTCCGCTTGCTGTTCGAGATTGGAATAATAGACAGTTATTGTGAAGGCCATGCACTGAAGTGTGATTTGCAGAGTATCCATGTTGATGTGGACTGTGTTATCTTTTTGAAGATATCTGATTGTATTTATCCGTCACCTCAGCTTCGCACACATTACAAAGCATACAGTTTTTCGTAGCTAAACTGATCGTCGCTGTCCTGCGTTACATTCTAGAGCCCTTTGAACTGTTGGAGGAAGGGCACGTGAGGGGCACTGTGTCAAACGCTTTTCGGAAAACTAGAAATATGGAATCTGCCTGTTGTCCTTCATCTATAGTTCGCAGGATATCATGTGAGGAAAAGGAAATCTGAATTTCGCACGGTTGATGCTTTCTAAAACCATGCTTATTCGTGGACATAAGTTTCTTGGTGTCAAGCATTTGGGAGGCAATGGGTTATGGACAACAACAGTCCTGAAATGGACTGGCCTGCCCAGTATTCCAACCTGACCTCAATGGAACAACTTTGGGATGAGCTAGAAAAGTTGATTTCGCTCTAGGCCCCAGCGTCCAGCATTACTATCTTCACTGGTTTCTGCTCTTGAGTAAGATTGGGCTCCCATTCCTTCACAGTTATTGAGACACCACATTGGTAGTGTCCCATCAGAGTTCAAGCCGTCATAAAGGCGAAGGGTGGACATATCCTGCAGTAATGTCAACGAATAGGTGCCCGGCATATTTGATAAGATAATTTATACTCCGTCGAAGTATCTGTTGTCTAAGTGTGGCTACGTCTTACTAGCTGTAACAGGGTCTTGAAGAAAATGACTGTGATACTCTAAAATGCGCTATCATAATTGTTGTCTTTCTTATAGAGACGTTAGGCTGCTGAGAGCGTGGAAATCGTTTACAGGAATGGAAGATTAGTCACTATCATTGTATGTAAGCGCATTAGATGATCTTGAACAATGGGGGAGTCGCGGTCGGGTGCCATTCGTTACTGAAATGGGAGATCTAACAGAAAAGTATACGGTGACATTATTCTTGCATTTTGACATTCCTAGAGACAGAGCACTCAACTCAATTAGAAGAGGCGAACGAAGAAATCTGCCAAGTACTTCCCAAAGCTTTCATCTTGAGAGTTCTAATATAATTTAGACTGTGATAACAGCAACAGGAACGATACTATGGTACTCTACAAATCTGACTGCTAGACTATGATATTCATGAATAAGTGAAGGTAGCCTTAAGAACTACTCCAGAATTTGTTTACTGTTATAATTTGTTTTCTTGTTACGAGACGAATAAAACTGTCGGAACTAAATTTAGCTTCGACTAGTTTTCCATAAATGGCATAATGTCATTTCATATTACTGGTATTCCTGGGCTAACAGCGGAGATAAATTACGTTTGTTTCACCAAGATATATTTGTCCACATATTTACTTTAGCATGCTCGGCGCTGAACGTTGTGGTGATGCTTGAACCATACGCTGCTGTCTTGGAAGGAAGGAGAAAAGTGAGTGTAACGTCTCGTGGAAAGATAGGTGATTACAGATAGTTGCTCTTCCGCAACGGCAATGACGAATACACTGTCGAATGCGTTGATGTCTAATTCTATGCGGCAGATGATTAAAAAGTGCCTGCGGAATGTACTGTTGCTGTGTATTACTAGAAATTTAAGTAATAATAGAAAGGAGATGATATAAATATTCGTATGGTTTACATGGCCGTTTTACATTCTTATAACAATATTTAAATATACGTAAGAAATACATAATACAAAAAACAAAAAAGCACTCGAGTATTTTATAACTAAACATATAGATCTATTAGCCAGTCCACAGATTTTGGTGTCACGAAATACAGTTCATTGAGTCCATAAGGAAATTTTCGCAATAAACACTCAAATTAGGTGGTCTGTAGTTTTCTCAGTGGTTTCACAGTCGCACGTCGGGGCATTCTTGCCTTACACGTGTAGGTAGGTCTAAGTAGCTCCAAGGATCTTCGTGCATAGCGTCCCTCTTTCACCGACGTTTAAATGGTTCAAATGGCTCTGAGCACTATGGGACTCAACTGCTGTGGTCATAAGTCCGCTAGAACTTAGAACTACTTAAACCTAACTAACCTAAGGACATCACACACATCCATGCCCGAGGCAGGATTCGATCCTGCGACCGTAGCGGTCGTGCGGTTCCAGACTGTAGCGCCTTTAACCGCTCGGCCACTCCGGCCGGCCTTTCACCGACGTATTACCATCAATATTGTCTTATACGTGCGGTTCATAGGAATCCTTGACAGATCTGGAATTTAAACAAGAACTTCTTTCACAATGTGATTATAAAAAACTACACACTTCTGTTACTCATCAATCACGGTACGCACTCAAACTGAGAAGAGGGTGCGGTCATCAGTCCCTGTTATAATTATGACATCAGAAACCATTTTCGTCTGACGGCAACAACGGCTGCGTACGTTCGCAACTAGAAGGGTTCGCAACTAGAAGGGTTTACTGTGGGCGACCGAGGTGGCCGAGCGGTTCTAGGCGCTACAGTCTGGGACCGCGCGACCGCTATGGTCGGAGGTTCGAATCCTGCGTCGGGCATGGATGTGTGTGATGTCCTTAGGTTAGTTAGGTTTAAGTAGTTCGAAGTTCTAGGGGACTGATGACCTTAGAAGTTAAGTCCCATAGTGCTCAGAGCCATTTGAACCATTTGTTTAGTGTGGTGCTTCAGGGACGCGTCATACTCTCGACTTTGAAGAGGACATACTTAGTCACGTAGAAGAGAACGCGACGACGGGTACAAGGAACATTTCCCACGCTGTAGAGTATACAGGTCAGAGCTCATTGTCAACAATATGCGTGCGTACAGCGAAGCACCGGATTTGAAAGTGATCCGCTCTTCAAACTTATTTTAATCCAAACGGTTTATTTCTAGATATGGGTTCCCTGCCAAAACTTTGTCTACTATTTCCTCTCTACAGCCTCTAGAAGCCTGCAATAGGAACTGTGAAACACCCTCTATATAAAGAGAAACAGTTCTAAAAATTCTAATACTGTGCAAAGATGGACTCCAAAATATCTATAAATACGTAATTAATTTAAAGTGTAATTAAAGATAGATACCCATGAAGACGTCGCGGGTGGCAGTCTATGATAGGGTTATGTGTTGGAACAGTTGAAACTGAGACTTGATGTTTGTATTTCTCCTGCAAAACTCCATAATCTCGTTGACACATCATCCAGCGCTTAACAACTTACGTGACATTCCTTCTTTCGCTGCAAAACTCAGCTCTGATAAGAATCACGAGTAAAGCAGAAAACGCTGATTTTTTTTTTTCTTTAACGTGTTCTGACCTACCACCTTGTTCCCAGGCGAATATATTTGTACAGGTTCCTAGTAACGGCTTTTTTCCCATTGCAACACACTGTTGTTAGCAAGAACTCAAAAACTGACAGCTGTATTCTACAAAAATTATTACATAATGATTTCCCCTCATACGGAAAGTCTTGTAGCAAAGATGATTCTCATACGACTTTCACATAAAACACATCAGCCTGGTACAATTTTTTCTCTTCTTACGGTATCACTTCTCTTTTGGCTCAGTTTTTTCCTCTGGAAGGGAACATTCTATGAATTTTGTATGATGCTGACTGCATGTAAAAAACGTATCAGTAGTCTCAATTATAATAGAATGTTCTTCTTTAAACTCCGTAATTTGACCATTTCCTGTGAAACTGCTGCTATTTACACAACATTTTTCAAATACGCGAAAACTAACACCGAGAAGACGAGACAACACTATTCGTTTACTGTTTGAAATATTGCTGTTAGATGCAGTTAGCCAAATACTCGAGGTGTAGCTGTAGCAAGTGCAATCACCAGAAGAGTTTAATATTCAGTTCCTTGGTCATTGAGTTGAAGCACTCCAGACGGAGAGCAAATAAAAGCTACGTTAATATAAGACTTGTAAATTCAGCAAATCAGCAGACATGTACCGACTTAGCTTTACACAGGTGTGCAAACGTTGTGTGAGTTCTCCGTTTGCTTGTTAGATATACATTTTAATAACATATAGCCTGAATAAACGTACAAATCATCGTTGTACCATTCTGGCTGTCATGCCTCCACTACAGTGTAGTTACATTACTATAGTCTCACATAGAGAACGCACTACAACGTGGTCTGTCAAACAACGAACAACATGGTCTGTCAAACAACGAAATGTTCCAGAATGAGATTTTCACTCTGCAGCGGAGTGTGCGCTGATATGAAACTTCCTGGCAGATTAAAACTGTGTGCCCGACCGAGACTCGGACTCAGGACCTTTGCCTTTCGCGGGCAAGTGCTCTACCAACTGAGCTTCCGAAGCACGACTCACGCCCGGTACTCACAGCTTTACTTTTTCCCGCGAAAGGCAAAGGTCCCGAGTTCGAGTCTCGGTCGGGCACACAGTTTTAATCTGCCAGGAAGTTTCAACGAAATGTTTACTTCGCATCGCATTTGAAATTTGCTACACGTGAAATTTTGCCACGAAGTGCCCAATCACACATGTTTCCTCTAGTCACCTGAACCAGGATCGATCATCCTTCCCGTTAAACGATGAAGATCCTAACGCTTTGTGGAGTCCTATGATAGCAAAAAGGAAATTGGTTAATGGAAATTTACTTCTGCATGCTATAAAACTACTGTTTGGCAGAAGGTACGAAGTGTACACCTTCCTGCACCTTTTGTGGATGGTACGCAAGAAGAACGTAAGTTACACCAACATATTCAGCGGGCCATTAAAATTAACTTGTTGAAAGATGTCTCAGATACTTCAAAGATAGGGCACAGCAACCAGCTTAACATGTTTGCAACATAACACCATCTGTCCAAAATACCGGCTATGCAAAAGAGAGTTGATCGTGATGTGTATCCAGTCGCACCCCATACCATCACAGCAGGTACTGGGTCCTTATGATGATGATGAATGTAATCCGGCAAAAGTTGGTTCTCCTCGGAGCCTCCAGGCATAGTTGGTCCCGTCGTGCTGCTGTACACAGAATTGTGATTCATATGAAAAGACAAGGTGGTGGCTCTCCTGTGCCCAGTGTTGTGTAGCGCATCACTGTCGGCCTGCCTATCTCTGCTGGGGAAACCGCAACAGGGGGCGCCGTGCTGAAAGTCAATGGGGCTCCATACACCATCGCGCTATCCACGTGGATACTTGTCTTGCTGCAAACAAACCTATTTCCTGACTCAGGTGTGGAACTGGCTGTACGATCCAGCACGGCCAAGCGAACGATATGTCTGTCCACTCGGGTGCTAGTCGCATGTTGACTTTTTAAATCCTGCTTGGCATTGGTACGGCACTGCTGAAACCATAGATTCCATATTCGCGTGACAGACGTGGGTTTGCGATCGCCGAGAACAGCAGTATCGTGGAATCCCAGACGTGGTCTGGGGTGGAAGTGTAAACTACAGTCGACAGGCCACGATCCTGTCGCTGTGGACTAGACACCTGTTGGCTGACGTTTCTTCTTCTCGCACGAGGCATAACATGGTCTACCACAACGAAACAACACTTAAATGCGATTTATTAATGAGAAACCCACTGCGTAATGTTTCCTTACATTCAGATTGTAGATGGCGTTACTCCTACCTACTTCATGCCGTTGAGCTGAAATGCTCTTCATTTGCATTTCCAAGCACGTAATACACTTATTGGTATACAAGCTGGAAAAAGAAGACGTAAATACGGAGCTAATTCCGGAAACGGGCCACAAAAAACAGAAAGGCACTGCCGAGACAGGTGTACAGACAGCAGAAGTAAACAAGAAAATGATTATGAATGTTGCTGACAGTAAACATGGAGCACGACTGCAACCTGACATCTGTTCCGGCACTATGCAAATATAGCCCAAGGGGCACTGCTGATCTTCGTGTGATCTCCAAACCACGACAGCGCCACCATGTGATGAGGCCTGCCGGAATCAGCTACAGGCACTTCGCGTTTTTCCTCGCAATGCTCCGTCTGCCACAAGTTTCGCACATTGTCGTTGACATCGCTGTGACCTGTCCTTCGTTTATGGATCAACCTTCGGACCAGCGATTGATTCCTGTACAACGGACTCCTCCAGGGTTGCTTTACGGGGTCTGCTTGCGGGCAAACTGCCTAAGTTACAAGTGAGTGCTGCCGCTGAACTCTGCTTATGGACGAACTGCCTAATTTAAGAGCGCGTGCTGCCCCCGGACTCTGCTGCAGATCACCGCTGATTCTCTATATGGTTGTACTGTAGTGAGCTGGCAATAAGTAAGGGTTGCACAGAAAATGAGCGACGAGCGAGGAATGACCCGGCTTTAGCTATGCAGTTAGAGCAACAACAGTTTCAAATGACCTTCCTGCCACAACTATTATCTGGTCAAACAAGCTGCAGCACATATTGTGTTAGCAGCTACGGCAGCCGTCTTATGTTGGAAGACTGCAGATAATGGCCCCGTTCCTGTCACGGCTACCTCAAGCATTTTCATCTCACGAGGAATCAAAAGAGGAGGCAACACTTCATAGAATAAAAGCTAGCAGACAGTGAGCTCCAGCGAGCTTTCCTTTTACTTATCATGAGCTAAAACACAGATTGTTCCAGTTGTTGCGTAAGCTGTCCCCAATAACACATTTTGTCGTCCTGCTTCTTGAAAAATTGTGTTACATACTAGCTAGTTGTTACAGTCAACAAAACCATGAAGTGTCGCCGTGGCTGCGGCTTAATTGACACTAAAATAAGCTGGACCAATTATATGCAGTAAGGTTAATTTGTTTCCAGAATGAGATTTTCACTCTGCAGCGGAGTGTGCGCTGATATGAAACTTCCTGGCAGATTAAAACTGTGTGCCCGACCGAGACTCGAACTCGGGACATGTGCCTTTCGCGGGCAAGTGCTCTATCAACTGAGCTACCGACGCACGACTCACGCCCGGTACTCACAGCTTTACTTCTGCCAGGTCCCGAGTTCGAGTCTCGGTCGGGCACACAGTTTTAATCTGCCAGGAAGTTTTTTAATTTGTTTGTCACTATATAGCTGGTAACAGGTCTTACGCTGACTCGATCATTCAGGATATTTTAACTCGATTCTAAGCTGATGTACAGATTTGCAGTGAGAAGTTAAAACTCTCAACCGCCGCACTGGGAGAAGCACTATACATCGCTCAGCAATTTGAAATTTCGCAAGCAGTTGGGCTGCACATATTGGTTCCCTCCGAAGGTTAAGTCACAGCCAAGTGCACACGTTAAGGGCATTTTGCTGCTTTATGCTAAAGCAATCGCACACGTTTACGGCTGCCAGATCCTCATCTGGAGCGCATGGCTGTAATCAGCATAAGGCCACAGACACCACACCCGCTTGGATCGCCAATACGAATGTTCGTGGACCTCACTATAGGCAGTCATAACGAACGTTTTCAGGTTGACACAGGCGCATCTGTCACACTAATGAGTCTGGAAACCTTCAGCGTCTAGATTCCCCAGGGCTGTTGCAACTTATTGGAAAACTAGTTTGAGATAGCAACGACCACATACAGCTCAAGGGAATGTTTGCAGGGAATCTCGGATAAGAGCATTTCACTCGATGTCCTGACAGTCCGGCAGTGATAGAGAATTCTTTCGGCCTAGACACTTTTTCAGCTTTCGGATTTGCTATCTATCACTTGCACACTTAACGTAGTTTTGGGCACGATTCTATTTCAGTCGTTAGGAGTACTGTGAAAAGAATTTTCGGACTTGTGCAATTAGTCATACAGCCCATAGCACTTTGAAGCTATCGGCTGTCTCCCGTTTCGTTCTGCCTCAATCCAATTCGTTCACATTAAAAGAGGCTTTTAAGGCTAAACTGGACCGATTAGAGCAGCAGCGTCGTCACACAAATCACTTCCATTCATGAGCAACGTCATTAGTGATATTCAAAAACCAAACGGGAAACTACGCCTCTACAACGACTTCAAAGGTACAATCATTTCGTAATCATTTACTATTGTTTACCCAATTCCACTCCCTGAATAAGTTTTAGCCAAGCTCTGCGATTTCTAGTGCTTCTCAAAGATTGACCTCGAATATGCATCACTTTAAATCCCCTTGGATAAAAAAGCTCAAAAGTTAGCTGTGCTTCAGTTTCAGCGATTGCCTCTTGGCGTAGCTGGTGTACCAGCTCCGTCCAAACGATATTTAGAAGAATTGACGAGAGACATTTCATCATACGTAAACTATTTGGACGATATCGCCGTCACGGAAGCTAATCAACAGGAACACTTATCAAAACTACGTATCTCACTGAAAAAAACTGCAGGCGACCGGACTATGCTACAACTTAAGCAAAAGAAAATTCTTCGAGGCAAAGGTGGAATATTTGGGCCACATGCTACGCAAAAACGGCCTCTCTCCTACGGAGCATTATTTAAAAGCCATTGAAAAACTACAAATATTGAAGAATATAAAAGAGTTGCAATCTTTCATGCACAAAATAAACGATTATGTGAAATTTATTCCATACGTAACTACCATAGCCCTTTCCATCAACCAGTTACGAAAGAAGAGTTCAAGTAGACAATAGCATGTGACAGGACCCACAAACTCTTAAAGAAACATATCCGATCTGCCCCACGTCTTAGATCATTTGAAACCAGAAGAGCGTCGCTCTTGGCAACTGACACATAAGCCAACGGCACTGTCTGAAATGAACGCTGAAAAGATTGAACAGCTTATCGTGTATGCTTCAAACATGCTGACACCTCCCCAGAGGAAATTCTCCCAGATGCAATGAGAGGCCTTAACCATCGTTTACAGCATCACGAAATTCCACGCCTATCTCTTTGGAGCACTCTTCCATCTAATCGTAAATCCTTACTGACAATATTCGAGCAGCGCAAAAGGCTATCTGAGCAGATAGCACAGCACCTGCAAAGATGGGCGTCATCTACGACTATGAAATCACTAAAAGTCGACAACTAGATATGCTAGTGCCGACATGTTGTCCTTCCTGCCTATAGGTCCCAACCCAGCCTTTGATAATAGGGCAGAGGTCTGCTTCCAGATAGATTCGTCAGCCCATGATGCTGTGCAAAGCTTTCCCGTAACAGTCAGCAAGGTAGCCTATGCTACAAGACAGGTCTCAACAATTCAGCACGTCCTGCACCGGTTTCGTCAACGCAGGCCCCCCAAGTGACATCCTAACTGTGGACGCTCTTTCACTTGAAAAATCGACTTTCGGTTATTCATGAATTGATCTAGTGGGCACAGATCGCAAAGGCTTCCCTGTGGTCGCTCTCTGGCCATGGAGGCCCCGAGTTTTAGATTTTCTACATCGAGGCAACTGGGAATGATCTGCATGAAGAACATAGCGCGCCAACATGTGTATTGACCACAGGTCGATAGAGACATCGAACATATAGCCTGTGCCGAGCATCAAGCAACCCCGCTACAAAGCCGTTCACCATGGTCAGCACCATGAAAGCCTTTGGACATAATGTACATGGGACTTGTGGAGTCTTCCTAAAATTCAGATGACTCATACTGATGGACAAGTTGTCGAGCTACCCTTACGTGCTTGATACGAGTTTCATCGCTACAGAAAGCTCTCTCCAGGAGCTAATAAAAGTATTGTCATTAGAAGGCCTGCTCCAACATCAAAGTAATGGACAATGGTCCCCCAATTTATATCCAAATCATTCCCGGAAATTTTTAAAATTTTGTACGTGGCTGGAGCAGCAACCGTAGGATGAAATATTCTTGGAGAAATCAGTAGCACAATGAACGGTTTATTGTATCCCCTTTACCATGGTTTCAACATTTATAAAAACAACTCCTTCAGAATAAAATATTGACAACTGGATTACATGTTGTGGTATAGGCACGATATTAAAAAAGCCAGAAGGCGACAGTCAAATATAAAATTTCACCACCATAATAGGAGAAATTATATATATGATTGATGCCTTTCGGCTATATTTTAATGAACTTCCTCCACAACATGTAATCCAGTAGTCAGTATATCCTTCTGAAGAAGACTTTTTTTATAAACGTTGAATCCATGGTAAAGAGGTTTTAATAAATCTTCTATTTTGCAATTGATTGGCTGTTTTTATTTCTACAAGAAGATTCCGAGAAATGTACATTCAGAATGACATATCTCACATGTCAGTGCTACCTTTTCACTCATCATATAACAGCAGGGCAGAAAGAATGTTGCGCAAATACACTCCTGGAAATGGAAAAAAGAACACATTGACACCGGTGTGTCAGATCCACCATACTTGCTCCGGACACTGCGAGAGGGCTGTACAAGCAATGATCACACGCACGGCACAGCGGACACACCAGGAACCGCGGTGTTGGCCGTCGAATGGCGCTAGCTACGCAGCATTTGTACACCGCCGCCGTCAGTGTCAGCCAGTTTGCCGTGGCATACGGAGCTCCATCGCAGTCTTTAACACTGGTAGCATGCCGCGACAGCGTGGACGTGAACCGTATGTGCAGTTGACGGACTTTGAGCGAGGGCGTATAGTGGGCATGCGGGAGGCCGGGTGGACGTACCGCCGAATTGCTCAACACGTGGGGCGTGAGGTCTCCACAGTACATCGATGTTGTCGCCAGTGGTCGGCGGAAGGTGCACGTGCCCGTCGACCTGGGACCGGACCGCAGCGACGCACGGATGCACGCCAAGACCGTAGGATCCTACGCAGTGCCGTAGGGGACCGCACCGCCACTTCCCAGCAAATTAGGGACACTGTTGCTCCTGGGGTATCGGCGAGGACCATTCGCAACCGTCTCCATGAAGCTGGGCTACGGTCCCGCACACCGTTAGGCCGTCTTCCGCTCACGCCCCAACATCGTGCAGCCCGCCTCCAGTGGTGTCGCGACAGGCGTGAATGGAGGGACGAATGGAGACGTGTCGTCTTCAGCGATGAGAGTCGCTTCTGGCTTGGTGCCAATGATAGTCGTATGCGTGTTTGGCGCCGTGCAGGTGAGCGCCACATTCAGGACTGCATACGACCGAGGCACACAGGGCCAACACCCGGCATCATGGTGTGGGGAGCGATCTCCTACACTGGCCGTACACCACTGGTGATCGTCGAGGGGACACTGAATAGTGCACGGTACATCCAAACCGTCATCGAACCCATCGTTCTACCATTCCTAGACCGGCAAGGGAACTTGCTGTTCCAACAGGACAATGCACGTCCGCATGTATCCCGTGCCACCCAACGTGCTCTAGAAGGTGTAAGTCAACTACCCTGGCCAGCAAGATCTCCGGATCTGTCCCCCATTGAGCATGTTTGGGACTGGATGAAGCGTCGTCTCACGCGGTCTGCACGTCCAGCACGAACGCTGGTCCAACTGAGGCGCCAGGTGGAAATGGCATGGCAAGCCGTTCCATAGGACTACATCCAGCATCTCTACGATCGTCTCCATGGGAGAATAGCAGCCTGCATTGCTGCGAAAGGTGGATATACACTGTACTAGTGCCGACATTGTGCATGCTCTGTTGCCTGTGTCTATGTGCCTGTGGTTCTGTCAGTGTGATCATGTGATGTATCTGACCCCAGGAATGTGTCAATAAAGTTTCCCCTTCCTGGGACAATGAATTCACGGTGTTCTTATTTCAATTTCCAGGAGTGTACAAACAAAAAATCTCAGACCATAGGAGAGACGTCAATGCAGGCAGGGCTAGCCTTATTTTTTAGCACTTACAACATGAGGCCAGTCAATGATTGTAGCTCTGCTGAAGTACTCCATGCCGGACAACTGTGCTCCGTTCTGCACCACAGCAATACAGGGGGCGGATGAGCAGCAGGAAGATATAAACATGAAAGTTTCCGACGACGACACAGAAGGTGACTCCATCCTGACGTTAGTTCCTGCACTACCGGAACATACCCGAGAAGGCGCCACCGATCTTCACGTCATCTCCCGGACACCATTTGCCTCGGCAGATCCACTCATCCGCAGCTGTATATGAGGCAAGCCATAATCAGCTACAGGCACTTTGTGTCTGATTCTCACCGTGTTGTATCTGCCTCAAGTTTCGCAAAACGCCGTCGACATCGCTGTGACCAGGATTCTCCGTGATGTAGGGGCCACTCACCTGGCAGATCTGCAACCCCTCTTACACCTGTGTTATGCAAGAGGTCTAGCTTGAAAGGGGTTACATCAGCGGAACACAGAACTTTAGTCAAGCACATTGACTAGGCCAGCAGGCGGCAGCACAAGTATCGCTAGAGGTCGCAGGCTCCACGGATCTGTTTGCTTACGCGGGTAACATAACCGCAAATAGTTCCTCTAGTATCTCTACGCGGTTTGGGTACTTAGGGTGACGCAACGCTGCTCCAACCCAGCCTTTCATCGAGCTCTGGGGCTGCACCTGCAGTTCTTCAATCAGAGTCTCGATCAGAATGTTTGTTATGTCCGACGCCATGCCGCAGGCCAGCCACTGCCGATTGAGACAGTCACCAGTATCTGTCACCACAATCACTATTGACCTTTGTTACGATATTTTGTTCTACGACCAAGTGGATATTGAACTCTGACTATTTCATCCTCATAGTCTTCATCCTCAGTTGAGGTTTGTGTAAATTCAGTATTAATCACAACTATTATAGTGATTAAGTTTTCTCCAAAGAGAAACTTTTGGTTGATGCACTGGTTAATAAAACTGTTCAACGTTTTTACCTGCGTTGTGTTCTCATTGCACCTCAACCGGCGCAAGACATATCACTTCGCTTACGGATTAGTCTTCGAACTAACGAGTGATCGTTGCACATCAGATATTCTCTAGACTGCCTTACAGAATCTGCTTACGGACGAACTGTCTAACTCATGAGTGGGTCCTACCCTTGGAATCTGTACTGAACTATCGCAGGATTCTGTATGTGATACTTGGTGAGCGTGAAATAAATACTAATTGAAACAGAAAACACTTCATGCCAATTTGACGTTTAGTGCATGCCGTCTTCATGATGTCGCAACTGTAATGACCAGGAGTGTATAAATTTGGAAACACGTGCAGATATCCGAGCGCATTAATTCGTATCTTCCAGGATACGAGGAGACGAACCTACCGTGGATCGGATCCCCCTCGGAGATTAATGATAGGGGTTGGTGAGCCGACCATCCTGGATGCGGTTTTTAGGCGTATTCCTAGGTGAATGCAGGGCTCATAATTACGTCCCACCTGACGCACTCTATAAAAAACATTTAGAAAACGTTCTCAGACTCGAATATCGATTTACTCCAGACGCAGACAGATGGAGTTCAAAAAAATGTTCAAATGTGTGTGAAATCCTATGGGACTTAACTGATAAGGTCATCAGTCCCTAAGTTTACACACTACTTAACCTAAATTATCCTAAGGACAAACGCACACGCACATGCCCGAGGGAGGACTCGAACCTTCACCGGGACCAGCCGCACAGTCTATGACTGCAGCGCCCGAGACCACACGGCTAATCCCGCGCGGCGATGGAGTTCAGACTCCGTCCATGTGAAGTAATGGCGTCAGAAAGGGCATCCGCCTACCCACTGCCACTAACATTGTCAAAATCCACATAAAGATGCAGTCCCTGTAGAGAACGGAAAAAAGGCAAAGAAAAAGGAGAAAAGTGTATAAACTTGGATCTTC
This sequence comes from Schistocerca piceifrons, assembly GCF_021461385.2. Taxonomy (NCBI): domain Eukaryota; kingdom Metazoa; phylum Arthropoda; class Insecta; order Orthoptera; family Acrididae; genus Schistocerca; species Schistocerca piceifrons. The sequence continues at coordinate 250,066,726 of NC_060149.1, forward strand.
GTGTTTTATAATAATTTACGGGAGGATGTTATCCATTTATCGACTCGTATTGCATTTTCGTGTACCGGAATATTCAAAGACGCACAATGGCTATCCCGTAGTGTCTCCAAGACTAGTTTTCTTTTGTTTTATCTTGCTTTTATGTTGACCAAATAAATCCGCGAATAACTGCACAATTATTTTTTTCTCTGTGTTGTCTGTCAGCTCTAATACATCGAACAGATGATAATTTTAGGTCGACCTCCTTGATACATTGCTAATAACTCGTACATTTTACATATATGGAAATTATGACAGGAGACTGTAAATGACTAAGAATTTGTTGTTCCATGATACTCTTCTGACTTTGAGACCTCTGGCCATTCTCAGTGGTGACACATTTAGTGTGGAAAAAAGGAAGAGTAGCGTCTAATATCCCGTCGACATCTTGGTCGTTAGATACGGAGTACCCACTGGGATTGTTTAAAGGATGCGGAAGGAAATCAATCGGCCACTCTCTTCCAAAGGAACTATCCCGGCATTTCCCTGGAGCGATTTAGGGAAATCACGGAAAACGTAAATGTGTACGGCTGGATGCGGATCTGAACTGTCTTTCTCCATGCGAATCCGTTTTTCTAACCACTGTAACACTTCGCTTGGTGTGTGCAGACAATTCGACCTTATTCTGCTGTTTCACGGTTACGTTAGTATGTTCTGTCATTGGATTTACGAATAATAAGAAGTGGGTGGCATTATGCTGCTTTTTAAACAAGGTTTGCATCACATATGACAATATGAACGAAAAGCTGCCTTTTTATTATAATGGACAGCAGAATGATTCTTCAAATTGGTGTGCTGTTATCGTCAGTAAAAAAATGGCAAAGAAAGTGAACGGTTGCAGCTTATTTCATTGGTTTCGCTCAAAATAACATGGCATGACAGGCAGCTACCTCCTGCAGTGCCTGTGAGCACTGTAGCGTATGCTCTGGAACACCCAAGGTCACGCCGTGAACTTTGTCCCTCAGTAACAGCTGCAGCGGCTGCAAAGTTGTGCCTGTCGCGACGTAAGTGATGTTTCCTCGACCATGCCCTGTAACCCACGTGTGTACGTCTCTCGCCAATCATGGATATACATGCAACTAACTCTCTTGTGATACAAATTCTGAAGCGTCTACGTAAGTCACTGAAAGAAGGCAAGAAGTAAAACTGTCTCTAAATATACTACTAAAAGACTTACTTTTTAATTGCAGAAAAAACAAAGCAGATGCATTTCTAACAGCTCTAACCACCAATAAAATTTATACAGGGTGTTACAAAAAGGTACGACCAAACTTTCAGGAAACATTCCTCACACACAAATAAAGAAAAGATGTTATGTGGACATGTGTCCGGAAACGCTTAATTTCCATGTTAGAGCTCATTTTAGTTTCGTCAGTATGTACTGTACTTCCTCGATTCACTGCCAGTTGGCCCAATTGAAGGAAGGTAATGTTGACTTCGGTGCTTCTGTTGACATGCGACTCGTTGCTCTACAGTACTAGCATCAAGCACATCAGTACGTAGCATCAACATGTTAGTGTTCATCACGAACGTGGTTTTGCAGTCAGTGCAATGTTCACAAATGTGAAGTTGGCAGATGCCCATTTGATGTATGGATTAGCACGGGGGCAATAGTCGTGGCGCGGTACGTTTGTATCGAGACAGACTTCCAGAACGAAGGTGTCCCGACAGGAAGACGTTCGAAGCAATTGATCGGCGTCTTAGGGAGCACGGAACATTCCAGTCTATGACTCGCGACTGTGGAAGACCTAGAACGACGAGGACACCTGCAATGGACGAGGCAATTCTTCGTGCAGTTGACGATAACCCTAATGTCAGCGTCAGAGAAGTTGCTGCTGTACAAGGTAACGTTGACCACGTCACTGTATGGAGAGTGCTACGGGAGAAACAGTTGTTTCCGTACCATGTACAGCGTGTGCAGGCACTATCAGCAGCTGATTGGCCTCCACGGGTACACTTCCGCGAATGGTTCATCCAACAATGTGTCAATCCTCATTTCAGTGCAAATGTTCTCTTTACGGGTGAGGCTTCATTCCAACGTGATCAAATTGTAAATTTTCACAGTCAACATGTGTGGGCTGACGAGAATCGGCACGCAATTGTGCAATCACGTCATCAATACAGATTTTCTGTGAACGTTTGGGCAGGCATTGTTGTTGATGTCTTGATTGGGCCCCATGTTCTTCCACCTACGCTCAATGGGGCACGTTATCATGATTTCATACGGGATACTCTACCTGTGCTGCTAGAACATGTGCCTTTACAAGTACGACACAACATGTGGTTCATGCACGATGGAGCTCCTGCACATTTCAGTCGAAGTGTTCGTACGCTTCTCAATAACAGATTCGGTGACCGATGGATTGGTAGATGTGGACCAATTCCATGGCCTCCACGCTCATCTGGCCTCAACCCTCTTGACTTTCATTTATGGGGGCATTTGAAAGCTCTTGTCTACGCAACCCCGGTACCAAATGTAGAGAATCTTCGTGCTCTTATTGTGGACGGCTGTGATACAATACGCCATTCTCCAGGGCTGCATCAGCGCATCAAGGATTCCATGCGACGGAGAGTAGATGCATGTATCCTCGCTAACGGAGGACATTTTGAACATTTCGTGTAAGAAAGTGTTTGAAGTCACGCTGTTACGTTCTGTTGCTGTGTGTTTCCATTCCATGATTAATGTGATTTGAAGAGAAGTAATAAAATGAGCTCTAACATGGAAAGTAAGCGTTTCTGGACACATGTCCACATAACATATTTTCTTTCTTTATGTATGAGGAATGTTTCCTGAAAGTTTGGCCGTACCTTTTTGTAACACCCTGTATAGGTAAACATTTTAGGTACTAGTACAACTGCGCCACGGATACATCTATGTCTACGTCCGTACTTCGTAAACCACTTGGCGGTGTGTGGCGAAAGGTACATATAGTACCATTAACTGATCTCCCAATCACTGTTCTGTTCACGAATGGCGCATGGGAAGAATGATTGTCAGTAACCATCTTTAATAGCTCTAATTTCTCGAATTTTTTCGGGACACGAATAAAGAAGGAAGTAATATGATATCCGACTCTTCCTGGAACGTACTCTCACGGAATTTCAGTAGAAAAGTACTGCGCGACGCAGAACGCCTCTCTTTCAGAGTCTGCCACTTGAGTTTGTTGAGCGTCTCTGCAACGCTCTCGCGCCGATTAAACGATTCCTCTCCTCATTGGAACTTCTCTATCTCCTCTATTACTCCTTCCCGATGTGGGTCCCAGAGTGATGAGCAATACTCAAGAATCGATCGAACAGGCGCCTTTTAAGCCACTTCTTTCGTGACTGAGTTACATTTTCTTAAGATTCTTCCTCCTGCTTTTCCTATTACCTGTTTTTTGTGATCATTCCAATTAAGGTTGCTCTGGATGGTTCCTCCTAGATTTTTAACGGTAGATTTTGTTTCCAGAAATTTGTCATCAATGGTGTACTTGGACACTTGTGGATTTTTTCTCCTTCCTATGCGCAATGTGTTAAATTTATTTTCGTTTACGGTCAATTGCCAGTGTCTGCGACGTTCATCAGTCCTCTGCAGGTCATTTTGCAAATCGCTATAGTCTTCTGGGGGTTGCTACTTTCTTATAGACAACCATATCATCTGCGAACAGCCGTACGGAACTTCCGATATTTCTAGTAGATTTTTATTATTTTTTGAACTGCCAATTACGTGAGCGAGGGAGCTGAAGGAAGAGTTGCATGAATCACATATCACATTTGACGCCATACGTCTCATAGTCGAGTGTTTGGGAGAATGTTGTACAACGGTCACTTCGTGGGACACTAAGTGAGAGCAAGAGAGTCAAGTTCAAATTCCGTGGAGAAGAAAGATACATTGTCTGTCTCTAGCCTTGTACAAAATTGACCTTTCCAGGAAGCTTAACAGAGACGAATTTTTCTATAGTTCCTGTGGGAGGAGCGTGCCTGTGACATCAATTGGGTTGGCAGCCTGCGAGGAGCCAGTGCCGCTAACAGCTGATGAAAGGCCAACGGTTTTCAGGTTGGTGCAAAAGCCCACTTGTAGACAGCAGCGTTAGAGAGGAGACGTGTCGTCCTACCGTCTCCATGAACAATGAGCCTCCGCTTCCGACTCGGAGCCTGTGCGGCACTGAGGTCATTGTCGCCACAGCGACCCACGTTGCAGTATGAAGGTAAACTCTCCGTGCGTAGCAAAACTCTGCTGCAATTGTTCCTCTGTTTTCTCTCACTTACATCGGATTTCTGTGTGTGCTTTATTGTTATAACTTGTGCATTGAAATGAATTAAGAACTTCTGCAGTTTTTACCTGGATTTTCGTCTTTTTAAATTTTTTTTTATGACCAGACAAATAATAGGTTGTCTGTTGCTGCCCCCACCCATTTTGCAGCTCTGGAATCGATACACGGTCACAACATTGCTGTCCAACACTGCAAGTGGAATCGAGTCGATGATCCAGAACATTTCTAATTCGATTGACGTGCGTGAGCTAGTGTTTCACAGAGAGCTCTTAAAGTAAATTAATTTGGCGACCGTATTTTATGCAGCTATTTGAGTCAACTATACAGCTGGAGTCTGTGACATGAGTAATTAATCGACCTCAGGCGGGGACCGACAGAGGAGCTACTACCACACAGTTATATAGTAAAAGTCGATGGTGGTGAAATAAATTCCGTGTCCAGCACCGTGTACGTTGTGGTGGTGAAATTCGACGAGAGCGCAAATTATACATATACCACGATCACTTTCAGAGGGATACATGAAAATAAAACCATAAAGCTGTTAAATATTAGATTGGACTGCGAGCAGGGTGGGGGAAACAGCAGTGCCAGTCAGGCTGCAGATGATGGATTGCCAGTGATTATCCCCTGCTCCCCCTCCCCCTTCCAGTCCCCCATACTGAAAAAGCCGTATAGACTCGAAAGAAGAGAGTCTCAGCTGGAAATCGTAACCGAAATTCGAAGTAATGGAAGAAACGGCAAATAGGCTTGAGGTTTTGTTTTTGTTTAGTCTAGTAGTGACGTAAGGTATGATAACAGTAAGACACCAGGTCGTATCACTGGCAAAGAGGATCTGATGAATTAACCGACATATCTTCCTAAGAGTCCAAGATGGGAACTGTGGTATAAAAGGAGAGGCTTCGATCAAGAAGAGACTTAATGTGGTGCGAACAGACCTGATCGGCGGGTGAGGCCAGAGCAGGAAAGTTCCATGAGAGCTGACTCACAGATTTTATGCCAGAGCCAATAGTGTTCGCGAGGTACGCAGCTTTACGATCGCGACGTAGGCTACCGCTTCACATTTGCGACTAGTACCTGCTCGAACAGTGAGACTTCGCTGCGCATACCCGGATCAGATTGCAATGACTACCGTCGATTTCCGACATTACTACTAGCGCCTCAGTATCTTTAGATGGCAGTTCGTTTCCCGTGGATTTGTTAGCAAACGATGCGCTCAGAACTATATTAGTGTTGTCCGAGAGGGCAATAAGTCATGAAAGTAGGAAGTTCGATATGGCAGAGGTAGCAGCTGGTGCTTATAATCATATTGACGAAATATACGAGTAAACAAGTCAAGCACGACTTATTGAAATCTCAAACAATATTATATGCAGCGCATCCGCAGCTGCTGAAGATCATGATGAATGAAAACATTCATCATATGGAAATCTATGCACTTGAATTTTGGTGGCTTGCGACATTATAAAAAAGATACACCAGAGAGAAGAATCTAACACCTCCTAACTTCCGAACTTGGAACACGTGAGAAAGGCCTATGTTTCCTTTGATTTTCGTTGTTATAATGATTTTATTTGAAAAAACGCCGTACATAAATTTATGTAAAGATAGCTTTAGTTAAGCTGCAAGAGCTCTATTGAAGTTCCCAGTCCAATTTTATAGAAAGTACAATCCTAGCTCAGCTAAAATCTACTTTTTACTTACGAAAACAAAGCTATTTTTTGATCTTATTAGCGTCGAAATTCGCGCGGAGCCGGTAGATCTTGAGCGCACTGGAGCAAATGAGATATGATACGACTGCTAAATTCCTCGTCTGTTCCGACTTTCTGAGTGCCTTTAACTCTTCGCATCTATGTCCCCTACATCAATACGGTACTCTGAAAGCCACCTTACGTTCTGTGGCGTAGGGTGCTTCTGTTACCGCTAAACGTTCCTCATTCCCTGTTCCACGTGCGAAGAATGATTGTCGGTAAGCCTCTGCATTAACTCCAATTTCTCGAATTTTCTCTTCTTGATCATTTCGTGGCACGGGTGTGGGGGGAAATAATACGTTGTCCGACACTTCCCGGAAAGTACTCTCTCGAAATTTCAATAGTAAACCTCTCCGAGTGCAGAACGCCTCTCTTGTAGCAATTGCCACTGGAGTTTGTTGAGCATCTCTGTAACGCTCTCCCGCTAACTAAACGATCCTGTGACGAAACGCGCCGCTCTTCATTGTATCTCCTCTATCTCTTCTATCAGTCCTACCTTGTAAGGATCCAAAATTGATGAACAGTACTCAAGAATCGGTCGAACAAGCGCTTTGTTAGCCACTTCTGTAGTGTATGAATTATATTTCCTTGAGATTCTTTCTGTGACTATTTGTCTCGCATCTGTTCTTCCTGTCTTTTCTTTGACGTGCTCATGCCACAAAAGGTCGCTCCAGACAGATACTCCTAGATATATTACGGTGGTTAGGGTTTCAGTGTTTCAAGCAATTTCCCATCAATAGTGTAGTTGCAGAGCAGTGGATTTCTTTCCCTATACACGCGCAATATATCAAATTTATTTATGTTCAGGGTCAACAGCCAGTCACGGCACCATTCATCACTCCTCTGTACATAGTTACAGCCTTCCAGCGTTGCTACCTACATACAGACAACCATATCAGCTGCGAACAGCCTTAAAGAGCTATAGATTGCTTAAAACTGTGTGCCGGACCGAGACTCGAACTCGGGACCTTTGCCTTTCGCGGGCAAGCGCTCTACCGACTGAACTACCCAAGCACGACTCACGCCCCGTCCTCACAGCATTAATTCCGCCAGTACCTCGTCTCCTACCTTCCAAACTTTACAGAAGCTCTCCTGCGAACCATGCAGAACTAGAGCGCTTGCCCGCGAAAGGCAAAGGTCCAGAGTTCGAGTCTCGGTACGGCCCACAGTTTTAATCTGCCAGGAAGTTTCATATCAGCGCACACTCCGCTGTAGAGTGAAAATTTCATTGCAGCTACTAGATTATTTACATACATTGTAACCAGTAACGGTCCTATCACACATCCTTAGGGTATGCCCGAAATTAGCTTTACATTCGTCGATTTTGTTTCATTACGAGTACCATGTTGAGTTCTATCTGCAAGGAAGTCTTGAGCCCAGTCGGTGTTAAGGAAAACGAAATGGCGCATATAGCAACCAAAGAGGCGTGCTAGAAACTAGAGAAGGTCGAAAGAAGAATTTTAAGGAAAATACTGGGAGCTAAAAGAAACGATAATGCTGAATACAGGTTAAGACCAAACAGAGAGCTATATCTGAAAACGGAGAAACTAACTGATGTAATGAGGAAGAGGAGACTACAGTTTTTTGGACATATATTCAGAATGGATAACAACAGACTAACCAAGCGGATATTCACATTACTCAATAGCTACAAATCCAAGCCAGCATGGTTCATAGAGACTGAAAAGGACATTGAAAATGCTGGAGTTACAACAGACACAATAGAAAACAGAACACATTTCAGAAAGGCAGTTCAAAAGGCAGAATTTCAGGAGAGAAAGAAAATAACTAGACGAAAGTGGACTCAAGAAGAAAGGGAACAACACTCTAAAAGGATGAAGGAAATTTGAAAACTGAAGAAATCTAATACAATGAAGAGTAGCCAAAGTTGATTCATCGTACCCTCCAAATGGGTTATTCGAAAAAAAAAAGAGGCGTGCAACGATAATCGGATAGTTCAGTATGCCGTCCCCTTACATGCTGTCACCTCACTTTTTCGGCACAGTCATGTGTAGATAGGAAGAAGAGTGGTTGGAAATGACAGACTATATGCAGCGTCTAGTTAAGTCAACAACTAGAACATGGAGTACCTCATTCCAGCCAAACAAACGGGATTAAGATCTTTTCACTCGTTTGCGTATAGGACGTAGCCCTACGAAGCATCTATTCTTGCTCCAGAGAGGTGTGTGGTGCTTGTGGAGTACAGATGACAGTGAGCCACATTTTAGTTGACTGTGTTTCATATTGGGGCAGGAGGGCAGCAGCTTATTTGCCCACTAATTTCCCCTATACCTTAACTTACAATGACAAGAATGTCGCACGAAATTTAAATTTGTGTGAAATGTTTGGTTTGTTTCTTAAAACTTTAGGGGGAAGCCTTTACTGTGTTATCAGTGTGGCTGGCTCGTCCATGTTTTTTGTAAATGATCAGCTAGTCACATATGTCAATGTAATTATTTTAGCGTTTCTATTCTATTAATTGTGTTAGTTAACAGTTTTAGAAAATCTGACCATATCTACACTCTCTTAAAAGCCGTAAAACAGTGTGATTTTGTAGGTGAACGTGAGTGATACTGGAAGAGAGTAGAGTATTTTGTAAGAGATGAGCTTTTACTTGTTGTATAACATTTTAGATTTTTCAACACATTCGTTTCTACTCATTGTCGTAAGGGAGCCGGAACTCCGTTGGGCGCCCATACACGCAAACGCACACATACAAATTTTCATGTAAGGAAACTTTTCATCTTGCAGTCACGTTAATGAAATCGCGGCAGCTCATGTGGCAGAGGGATTCATGTGCATGGATCTACTCCCTCTTTCACCCGTCCCCTTTCCGACAGGAACTGTTCTGCTAGTGTGTGTATGCGGAGAGGAATGTGCTCATGGTGTCTGGAAATGTTATATTTGAATTCTATAGTTGACTCTTGCTAATTCGAACTTCGATAAATCAAATAACTAGATAAATCGAATTTGTTGTCGAGCCCCTTGAAAAAAATCCCCTCTATAAAACGAAAAAATCCTATGTGTTTTGGTGCACTCGGTAAATCGGAGCAATCGTCAAGGAAGACCTCCCCGAAAAGCTTTAGTGGTATATCGCTTCAGAAAAAACTTGCAGAATGTCGTTAATAACTTCCCTGATCATGCCGTTGTAACTCCAACTTGTCAGGTATAGATTGAGAGAGCACGCTATCAAAATTGGTACCAGACATTATTCTGAATATCCTGCCCGAAAATTACTTCGAGCAGATAATTTGAAAATCAACTCTAGGAGGTAATGTTTTAGACCTCCTACCGACAAACTCACCTGAGATTAATGAATCAGTCAACGTAATGTATCAGTGATCATAAGGCTGTAATAGCAACTATAACTACGGACATTACAAGGAATGTTAAGAAAAGGAGAGAAATATTTTTGCTTAGCAAGAGTGACAGGATACAATTTGCAGAGTACTTCAACAGTCAACATCAAATATCCAGTGCTGAGTACGAAGCTGTGGAGCAAAAACGGGGAAAAAATTGAAGGGCTTCGGTCAATATGGCTTACACAAGCATGTTCTGAGCAAGATCTTAAGGTTTAATTGCTGTGTTGAAAAAATGCATCATAGATTCAAGACCAGTCTAAACCTAACTGACAAACAAAATCTGAACAAAGCGAAAATGAGCCCGAGGTCAGCAATGAGACAAGCTTTCAATGACTCTAAAAGTACAATCTTGTCAACCGATCTAAGTAAAAACCATAAGACATTTTGGTCTTACGTAAAGTGAGTAAGCGGTTCAAAATCATCTCTTCAGTCACTCAATGACTATACTGGCATCGAAACAGAAGATAAGTGAGAGAATGCCAAGATACAGAATTTAAACTTCCGAAACTGTTTGGCAGCGGAAGATCGTAATAAAGTCCCTGCGATGGTGTACTCAAATTGTAAATGACAGATATTAAGATAACCGAACAGAGATTTTGTGAAACTCAGTTCGCTCTCTTCCTCAATGAGATCCACAGCGCTGTAGACAACGGCGCTCAGATTGAAGCCGTGTCCTCGACTTCAGGACGGTGTTTGTCTCCGTCCCACACTGCCGTTTAGTGAAAAATAAAGAAAACGAGGTTACCGAGTATCGGACCAGGTTTGCGAGTGGATTCAAGACTTCGTTGCAGATATAACTTAACACTTCATTCTGTCGGTATGGCTGGAAGGAGGTACGCCACAGTCGAGCTGTTGACTTTATTAGGTGCGGCATATGGTCTGTTATTCTCAACCGCTCTTCTTCCCGTCTGTACATGACACTGCGCCTCAACTATGAGGTGATAGCATGTAGAGCGACGACACACTGAATTATCTGGTTATCGCTACACGCTTCTTTGGCTGCTATACTCTCCTTTTTTTTTTTTCCTTTATTGAATTTCGATTCCCCCCGAAGGGGGCGGGCTGGCACCAGCTTAGTATGCCGGTCTTCAACCTACAGACTTTGTTAAAAAGATAAAGAGAATAAATAATAAAAACAGGCGATAAAATCGGAGACTTAAATAGTAACATGGCGAAAAAATCGTGGAACTTAAAACATAGAACAAAGGGATGATTATGCTAACAAAATACATACGAAGCAGACAGGTAAAACAATACACAGACAATTAAAAAACACGGCGACAGTCTGGTTTCTGTTCGCAAAAGACATAAAATTCGCACCCAGCGACAGCACGGTTTCTGTTCGCAACACGAGAAAGACGAACAACACTGAACATTCACTGGAACACTGCACTAAAAGGTTAGCAAATGTGACATACCACAGCCGAGAGCAGGTGGGGGGAAACTGGACAGATGATGGGAAAATAAAAAAAGGGGGGAAGGAGAGGAAAAGCGAAGGGGGGGAGGTGGGGAAAGGAGCCAATGGAGGATGAGGACCCATAAGAGGGGTGGGGGCTGCCGGACAAACGCGACAGGGAGTGGGGAAGGCAGAGGAGGGGAATACAAAAGGACTCGGGGGTGGGGGGGAGAAGGGAGGTAGGGAGAGGTTTGGTGGGGAGAAAACGGAGTGGAAGGGGGGGGGGAAGAGGGAGCCCAGGGAAAGGACAGAGGAAAGGAGGGGGGGGGTGAGGATCACAGTTGATAGGAGGGATAGATGGAGGGAGAGAGGGCATCATCCAGGAGGGGGAGTTGATGGAAGCCACCTTGGGAAAGGAGATGAAGGGTGTAGAGATGGAGGGTAGGGGGGACACAACAGTGAAGACGTGGCAGGGGGCGGGACGGGAGAGGAGAGGAGCAACCAGGGAGTGAGGGGATCAAGGTGGCGGGAGGTGTAGAGTATGCGGATATGTTCGAGGAACAGGAGCAGATGGGGGAAAGGAATGAGGTCATAGAGTATCCGCGTGGGGGACGGGAGGCGTATACGGAATGCAAGATGGAGTGCATGATGCTCAAGGATCTGGAGGGACTTATAGAATTTGGGGGGGGGGGGGGCAGATAACCAGGCAGGACTGGCATAACAGAGGATGGGACGGATTAAGGATTTGTAGGTGTGGAGGATGGTAGACGGGTGCAACACCCATTTCCGGCCAGAGAGGAGTTTGAGGAGTTGGAGGCAGTTGCGGGCTTTGGATTGGATGGAGTGGAGATGAGGGATCCAGGTGAGGTGATGGTCAATGGTGAGGCCGAGGTAGGTGAGGGTGGTGGTGAGGCGGACAGGACGGGCGCAGACGGTAAGGGAGGAATCCAGGAGCCAGAAGGAGCGAGTGGTACGACCTACGATGATTGCCTGGGTCTTGGAAGGATTGATTTTCAGGAGCCACCGGTTACACCATGCGGCAAAAAGGTCAAGGTGATTCTGAAGAAGCCGTTGGGACTGTTGGAGGGTAGGAGCGAGGGCGAGGAATGTGGTGGGGGCTGCTATACTCTCTATTTCGTTTTCCTTAATACCGGCTGAATTCAAGACTACCTTGCAGGTAAAACTCAACACGTCACTCTCAACGGAACGAAATCGATATATGTAAAGGTAATTTCCGGAGTACCCCAAATAAGTGTGAAAGTACTGTTACTGTTTACAGTGTATACGGGGTGATCCATTGATAGTGACTGGGCCAAATAAGCATCAAACGAAAAAACTACAAAGAACGACTCGTCTAACTTGAAGGGGGAAAACAGATGGCGCTATGGTGGGCCCACTAGATGGCGCTGCCATAGGTCAAACGGATATCAATTGCGTTTTTTTTTAAATAGGAACCCCCATTTTTATTACATATTCGTATAGTACGTAAAGAAATATGAATGTTTTACTTGGACCACTTTTTTAGCTTTCTGATAGATGGCGCTGTAATAGTCACAAACGTATACGTAAATGGTATCACATAACATTCCGCCAGTGCGGACGGTATTTGCTTCGTGATACATTACCCGTGTTAAAATGGACCGTTTACCAATTGCGGAAAAGGTCGATATCGCGTTGATGTATGGCTATTGTGATCAAAATGCCCAACGGTCGTGTGCTATGTGTGCTGCTCGGTATCCTGGACGACATCATCCTAGTGTCCGGACCGTTCGCCGAATAGTTACGTTATTTAAGGGAACAGGAAGTGTTCAGCCATATGTGAAACGTCAACCACGACCTGCAACAAATGATGTTGCCCAAGTAGGTGTTTTAGCTGCTGTCGCGGCTAATCCGCACATCAGTAACAGACAAACTACGCGAGATCGGTAATCTCAAAAACGTCGGTGTTGAGAATGCTACATCACCATCGATTGCACCCGTACCATATTTCTATGCACCAGGAATTGCATGGCGATGACTTTGAACGTCGTGTACTATTCTGCCACTGGGCACAAGAGAAATTACGGAACGATGACAGATTTTTTGCACGCGTTCCATTTCGCGACGAAGCGTCATTCACCAACAGCGGTAACGTAAACGGGCATAATATGCACTATTGGGCAACGGAAAATCAACGCAGGCTGCGACAAGTGCAACATCAGCGACCTTGGCGGGTTAATGTATGGTGCGGCATTATGGGATAAAGGATAATTGGCCCCCATTTTATCGATGGCAAACTAAATGGTGCATTGTATGCTGATTTCCTACGTAATGTTCTACCGATGTTACTACAAGATGTTTCACTGCATGACAGAAAGGCGATGTACTTCCAACATGATGGATGTCCGGCACATAGCTCGCGTGCGGTTGAAGCGGTATTCAATAGCATATTTCATGACAGGTGGATTGGCCGTCGAAGCACCATACCATGGCCCGCTCGTTCACCGGATCTGACGTCGCCGGATTTTTTTCTGTGGGGAAAGTTGAAGGATATTTGCTATCGTGATCCGCCGACAACGCCTGACAACATGCGTCAGCGGATTGTCAATGCATGTGCGAACATTACGGAAGGCGAACTACTCGCTGTTGAGAGGAATGTCGTTACACGTATTGCCAAACGCATTGAGGTTGACGGACATCATTTTGAGCATTTATTGCATTAATGTGGTGTTTACAAGTAATCACGCTGTAACAGCATGCGTTCTCAGAAATGATAAGTTCACAAAGGTACATGCATCTTATCGGAACAACCGAAATAAAATGTTCAAACGTACCTACGTTCTGTATTTTCATTTTAAAAACCTACCTGTTACCAACTGTTCGTCTAAAATTATGAGCCATATGTTTGTGACTATTACAGCGCGATCTATCACAAAGCAAAAAAAATGCTCCAACTAAAACATTAATATTTCTTTACGTACTACACGAATATGTAATAAAAATGGAGTTTCCTATTTAAAAAACGCAGTTGATATCCGTTGGACCTATGGCAGCGCCATCTAGCGGACCAACCATAGCGCCATCTGGTTTCCCCCTTCATGCTAGACAAGTTTCGTCCTTTGTAGTTTTATCGTTTGACGCTTATTTCGTGAGATATTTGGCCCGGTAACGATCAATGGACCACCCTGTATAAATGGTCTTATACAAAGCGTCGGATGCTCTTTAAGATTGTTCGCAGGTGATCCGGTTGTCTATAACACAGTAGTAATGCCAGAGGGCAGATCTATTTGCAGAAGTATCTATAGAGGATGGATGAATGGTGCAGGGACTGGCAGTTGACCCCTAACGCAAATAAATATAACATATTGCGCATAAATAGGAAAATACATCCACTACTGTACTACTGCACTATTGTAACCACCATAAAATATCTTGGAGTAACTACCTACAGCGAGCTTAATTGGAATGACAACGTAAAACAATCAGCAGAAAAAGCAGATGCCAGACAGAGATTCCCAGAAAGAATCTTAAGGAAATGTAACTAATTCACGAAAGAAGTGCGTAAAAAGGAGCTTATTCGGCCGATTCTTGAGTATTGTTCACCAATATGACACCATTACCAGGGACACTACAGGCCATTAAAATTACTACACCACGAAGATGACATGCTACAGACACGAAATTTAACAGACAGGAAGAAGATGCTGTGATATGCAAATGATTAGCTTTTCAGAGCATTCACACAAGATTGGCGTCGGTGGCGACACCTACAAGTTGCTGACATGAGGAAAGTTTCCAACCGCTTTCTCATATACAAACAGCAGTTGACCGGCTTTGCCTGGTGAAACGTTGTTGTGGTGCCCCGTGTGAGGAGGAGAAATGGGTACCATCACGTTTCCGACTTTGATAAAGGTCGGATTGTAGCCTATCGTGATTGCGCTTTATCGTATCGCGACATTGCTGCTCGTGTTGGTCGAGATCCGATGACTGTTAGCAGAATATGGAATCGGTGGGTTCAGGATGGTAATAAGGAACGTCATGCTGGATCCCAACGGCCTCGTATCACTAGCAGTCGAGATGACAGGCATCTCATCCGCGTGGCTGTAACGGATCGTGCAGCCACGTCTCGAGCCCTGAGTCAAGAGATGTGGACGTTTGCAAGACAAAAACAATCTGCAGGAACAGTTCGACGACGTTCGCAGCAGCATGGACTATCAGCTCGGAGACAATGGCTGTGGTTACCCTTGACGCTCCATCACAGGAAGGAGCGCCTGCGATGGTGTACTCAACGACGAACCTGGGTGCACGAATGGGAAAACGTCATTTTTTCGGATGAATTCAGGTTCTGTTTACAGCATCATGATGGTTGCATCCGCGTTTGGCGACATCGCGGTGAACGCACATTGGAAGCGTGTATTCGCCATCGCCATACTGGCGTATCACCCGGCGTGATGGTATGGGGTGCCATTGGTTACACGTCTCGGTCACCTCTTGTTCGCATTGACGGCACTTTGAACAGTGGACGTTACATTTCAGATGTGTTACGACCCATGGCTCTACCCTTCATTTGATCGCTGCGAAACCCTACATTTCAGCAGGATAATGCACGACCGCATGTTGCAGGTCCTGTACGGGCCTTTCTGGATACAGAAAATGTCCGACTGCTGCCCTGGCAAGCACATTGCCCAGATCTCTCACCAATTGAAACCATCTGGTCAATGGTGGCCGAGCAACTGGCTCGTCATAATACGCCAGTCACTATTCTTGATGAACTGTGGTATCGTGTTGAAGCTGCATGGGCAGCTGTACCTGTACACGTAATCCAATCTCAGTTTGACACAATGCCCAGGCATATCAAGGCCGTTGATACAGCCAGAGGTGGTTGTTCTGTGTACTGATTTCTTATGATTTATGCACCCAAATTGCGTAAAAATGTAATCACATGTCAGTTCTAGTATAATACATTTGTCCAATGAATACCCGTTTATCACCTGTATTTCTTCTTGGTGTAGCAATTTTAATGGCCAGTGGTGTAGAAATGATAGAAGAGAAAGAGAAGATCTAACGAAGAGCGGTGCGTTTGATAAAGGATCGTTTAAAAAGAGCTTTACGGAGATGGTCAAGAAACTCCAGTGTCAGACGTTGCTAGAGGCGTTGTGCATCACGCAGTACTTTTTTGAAATTCCAAGAGAATACGTTCCGGAAAAAATCGGAAAACGTATTATTTCCTCCCACATACACCTCGCGAAATGACACGACGAAAAAAAATCGAGATTTTAGAGCTCCCATGCGCAATCCACGAGTGGAACAGGGAAGGGGGGATCAGTTAGTGGTACCAGGACTAGCCTCCGCCACGCCATCAGGTGGCTTGCGGAGTATTGATGTAGATGTAGAAAACACTCTGCAGTTCGAAATCAGAGGCTACCTTACACTCACTAATTCGAATTTTTCTGACACTCACTAATCCGAATTTTTTGTCGATTGCTCGGATAATTGATTCGTCATTCCGCTCTTCACAGAACTCTTTTGTTTCTTCAACAATGCTATAAAGAAACTTTACTTTCGCAGAAAAGACGCAATTATCGAGATCTTGGAATGTTGCGTGAAAAAAAGAGGATGTAGTGGAAAGTTTCGGGAGTCCGTCATTCACATTGTCAATAACCCCGGGAGAAGAGAGATATGATTGCTGCAAACATATCATAAGGATGGAGGGAGCGGACGCGGCAGGTTGAGTTCCTGCCCCTTCAAGAGTGGCTACTGAAATGGCTTAGCCGATGTTCAGGACAAAACAGACTTATTCAAGTTTATATGCTTAAAGATAATGTCAAGTCATTCATTGCTAGTCAGGGCGTGGAAGGGTTCGCCGCAAGTGAAAGGTGGCTCACCAACTTTGTTTTTAAGAAGATCTGCTGAGAAAATGTGAGTGTTGATGGCAGTTTGTTCAGCGTGGAAAAATGAATGAAATCAAATTCTCTCATGTATTCTTGAAAATTTGTATGTGTCTTTCATTTGTAATGTTAAATTAAAATATAACTGAATAGCTAAGATGTACCTTTGTTTTAATTTGAGTTCTGTTTGTCACTTCCTGCTTCCAAAGAAATACCTATGTTACTGAAATAACAGCATCATTTTGAAGTTATACTTTCAGTTCGACTTTGCCCTGATTCCACCTTAACCAGACAAACTTCCGTTAAACTGAACTCTCAGTTATTCGAATTTTTTGTTAAGCCTCATGAACATTCGAATTATAGAGAGCTGGCTGCATTAATCTAATCGGTTACAAGGCACCAAAGTGCAAGACGTTCATAGCTGACATTTTCTTGTTTGCTTAGAGGTCACTAACATGTTATTAGTCTAGCACAATCTGCCACATAATAAATATAAATAAACAAAGAGAAAGTATGATAAAAGTAGTATTAATGGCAGTAAGTGTAACTGACTCATGCCATGACTGTTGAGAGTACGTGTAAAGTCTAGTGTCGTGTTTGTGGTGTTGATGATGAGAGACAGAAAGAAGAGTTAATGCAATTTTGTCATATGATGACATGGTTGGAGACAGTGGCTGTTGTTTGAAGGCAAATGTTGATGGTGTTGAGACAGCTACCAGTCACAAATTTATTTTAAGTGCCTTTATTCTAAAGGTACCGCTACCGGTTTCGAATCATTACAGTTTATCGTTAGACGGCTTTCATGCTTTCATTAGAATATGTGGTGTGTTTTTTACTGATTAGTTGTCCCAAAATATAAATAATACATAATTACAAGCACGCTACACAGATGGTTGCGTTACAGATTTGCATTGGGATGTGACTTACGTAAAATGTCGGTTTGGAGTATTTGTTTCCATAGTTTTCGTCCAACAGATGATGTTCGTAGTTTTCGCCACATAACACAGAATATTGTTAAACCTGGTGCCTACGCCTCTCAAATAGCATCAAAGGGGCAGCCGAGCTTACTGTCTCCATTTGACAAACGGATCACGCCACCATTGCAGGCTGCTAAAGAAGGTACAGGCATACGGAATACGTTCACAGATATGTGAATGGCTCGAAGACTTCTTAAGTTATAGAACCCAGTATGTTGTCCTCGACAGCGAATGTTCATCAGAGGCAAGGGTATCGTCAGGAGTGTCCCAGGGAAGTGTGTCTCTCTATACATAAATGATTTGGCGGACAGGGTGGGCAACAATCTGTGGTTGTCTGCTAATGATGCTGTGATGTACGGTAAGGTGTCGTCGTTGAGTGACTGTAACAGGATACAAGATGACTTAGACAAAATTTCTAGTTGTTGTGATGAACGGCAGCTACCTCTGGTAGTAGGAAAATGTAAGTTAATGAGGAACACTTAATATTCGGATAAAGCTTTAGCAGTGTCCTACGTGACACAGTCACGTCGTTTAAATAATTGGGTGTAACGTTGCAAAGCGATATGGAATCGAACGAGCAAGTGAGAACTGTAGTAGGGAAGGCGAATAGTTGACTTCGGTTTACTGGGAGAATTTTGTGAAAGTGTGGTACATCTGTAAAGGAGGCAGCATGTAAGACACTAGGAAGACCTATTCTTGAGTACTGCTCCAGTGTTTTGGATCAAAACCATGTCGGATTAAAGGGAGACATCGAAGCAATTCAGAGGCAGGCTGCTACATTTGTTACTGGTGAATTCTAACAACGTGCAAGTGTTACGGACATGCTTCGGGAACCCAAATGGAAGTCCGTGAAGGGAAGGAGATATTCTTTTCGACGAACACTACTGAGAAAATTTAGAGAACCCGCATTTGAAGCTCACTGCAGAATAATTCTGTTGTCTCCAACATGCATTTCGTTTAAGGACCACGAATATGAGATACGAGAAATTAGGGCTCGTACGGAGGCAAATAGACGGTCGATTTTCCCTCGTTCTATTCTCGAGTGGAACCGGATAGGAACTGATTAGTAGTGGTACGGGCCACCCTCCGCCACGTGCCATAAGATGGATTGTGGTGTATCAATGTCTGTTTTACGGTATGGTGCATTATCACGCTGATACAAACAATCATAATCTCCAAACTGTTCCTGTTCTCTATGCAGTACATAATGCTGCAAAATGTGTACATATTCTTCCGTATTTAGCATTTTTTTAATCACAATAAAGGGACCATACCGTAACAATGAAAAACACCTCCAAAACTTAACACCACCTTTTCCGTACTCCGCTGTTGGCACCTCACATGATGACACGTAACGTTCTTAAATCATTCACTAAATCCAAACCCTTCCATCGGATGCCACATCCCAAACCATCCCAGCATTCACGTTAATTGATTAAGAAATCAACGGGGAACCTACATAGTCCAGTCACATTAATATGAGCAGTACCTATGTTCGACGTCAGTGTGCAGTAACCATTCACAGAAACGTATAGGCATGTGTATTCAAATACAGAGATTTGTAAACAGGCAGAATACGAAGCTGCGGTCGGCAACGCCTATATAAGACAACAAGTGTCTGGCGCAGTTGTGAGATCGGTTACTGCTGCTCCAATGGCAGGTTATCATGATTTAAGTGAGTCTGAACGTGGTGCTATAATCGGCGCACGAGCGATGGGACACAGAATCTCCGAGGTAGCGATGAAGTGGGAATTTTCCCGTACGACCATTTCATGAGTTTACCGTAAATACACTCCTGGAAATGGAAAAAAGAACACATTGACACCGGTGTGTCAGACCCACCATACTTGCTCCGGACACTGCGAGAGGGCTGTACAAGCAATGATCACACGCACGGCACAGCGGACACACCAGGAACCGTGGTGTTGGCCGTCGAATGGCGCTAGCTGCGCAGCATTTGTGCACCGCCGCCGTCAGTGTCAGCCAGTTTGCCGTGGCATACGGAGCTCCATCGCAGTCTTTAACACCGGTAGCATGCCGCGACAGCGTGGACGTGAACCGTATGTGCAGTTGACGGATTTTGAGCGAGGGCGTATAGTGAGCATGCAGGAGGCCGGGTGGACGTACCGCCGAATTGCTCAACACGTGGGGCGTGAGGTCTCCACAGTACATCGATGTTGTCGCCAGTGGTCGGCGGAAGGTGCACGTGCCCGTCGACCTGGGACCGGACCGCAGCGACGCACGGATGCACGCCAAGACCGTAGGATCCTACGCAGTGCCGTAGGGGACCGCACCGCCACTTCCCAGCAAATTAGAGACACTGTTGCTCCTGGGGTATCGGCGAGGACCATTCGCAACCGTCTCCATGAAGCTGGGCTGCGGTCCCGCACACCGTTAGGCCGTCTTCCGCTCACGCCCCAACATCGTGCAGTCCGCCTCCAGTGGTGTCGCGACAGGCGTGAATGGAGGGACGAATGGAGACGTGTCGTCTTCAGCGATGAGAGTCGCTTCTGCCTTGGTGCCAATGATGGTCGTATGCGTGTTTGGCGCCGTGCAGGTGAGCGCCACAATCAGGACTGCATACGACCGAGGCACACAGGGCCAACACCCGGCATCATGGTGTGGGGAGCGATCTCCTACACTGGCCGTACACCACTGGTGATCGTCGAGGGGACACTGAATAGTGCACGGTACATCCAAGCCGTCATCGAACCCATCGTTCTACCATTCCTAGACCGGCAAGGGAACTTGCTGTTCCAACAGGACAATGCACGTCCGCATGTATCCCGTGCCACCCAATGTGCTCTAGAAGCTGTAAGTCAACTACCCTGGCCAGCAAGATCTCCGGATCTGTCCCCCATTGAGCATGTTTGGGACTGGATGAAGCGTCGTCTCACGCGATCTGCACGTCCAGCACGAACGCTGGTCCAACTGAGGCGCCAGGTGGAAATGGCATGGCAAGCCGTTCCACTGGACTACATCCAGCATCTCTACGATCGTCTCCATGGGAGAATAGCAGCCTGCATTGCTGCGAAAGGTGGATATACACTGTACTAGTGCCGACATTGAGCATGCTCTGTTGCCTGTGTCTATGTGCCTGTGGTTCTGTCAGTGTGATCATGTGATGTATCTGACCCCAGGAATGTGTCAATAAAGTTTCCCCTTCCTGGGACAATGAATTCACGGTGTTCTTATTTCAATTTCCAGGAGTGTACCAGGAATACGTAAAACATCAAATCTCCGTCATCGCTGCGGCCGGAAAAACATCCATTCAACGTGGCAGAAGTGCAATACTTCCACAGAATGCGCGCATTTCAATGCTGGGCCATCTACAATTGTCAGCGTGCGAACCATTCAACGAAACATCATCGATATGGGCTTTCGGAGCCGAATGCCCACTCGTGTACCTTTGATGACTGCACAACACAAAGCTTTACGCCTCGCCTGGGCCCGTGAACACCGAAATGTTCAAATGTGTGTGAAACCTTGTGGGACTGCTAAGGTCGTCAGTCCCTAAGCTTACACAGATTTATCCTTAAGGACAAACACAGACACCCATGCCCGAGGGAGGACTCGAACTCCGCCGGGACCATCCGCACAGTTCATGACTGCAACGCCTGAGACCGCTCGGCTAATCCTGCGCAGCGTGAACACCGACATTAGACTGTTGATGGCTGGGAACATGTTGCCTGGTCTGATGAGTCTCGTTTCAAATTGTATCGAGCGGACGGATGTGTACGGGTATGGAGACAATTTCATGGATAAATGGACCCTGCATGTGAGCGGGGGACCGTTCAAGCTGCTGGAGGCTCTGTAATGGTGTGAGGTGCGTGTAGTTGGAGTGATATGCAACCCTTAATATGTCTAGATACGACAGGTGACACGTACATAGGCATCCTGTCTGATCACCTGCATCCATTCATGACCACTGTGCATTCCGACGAACTTGAGCAATTGCTACATAGTGGCTCCAGAAACACTCTCCTGAGTTAAAATACTTCTGCTGGCCACCAAACTCCCCAGACATGAACATTACTGAGCATATTTGGGATGCCTTGCAGGGTGCTGTTCAGAAGAGATCTCTACCCCCTCGTACTCTTACGGATTTATAGACAGCCCTGCAGGATTCATGGTGTGAATTCCCTCCAGCAGCGCTTTAGACATTAGTCGAGTGTATGCCACGTGGTGTTGCGGCACTTCTGCGTGATCACGGGGGCCCTACATGACATTAGGCTTCTTTGGTTCTTCAGTGTATATAAAGCGTGTCAGGAGGACTCAAATAACAGAGCAGTCGTTTCCGTAATCCGGAAACGGAGGTGCATGAGCTTTGGCTTTCGGGCTAAGGGTGACGGATTTCCGAAAGGCCGGCCGGTGTGCCATGCGGTTCTAGGCGCTACAGTCTGGAAGCGCGTGACCGCTACGGTCGCAGGTTCCAATCCTGCCTCGGGCATGGATGTGTGTGATGTCCTTAGGTTAGTTAGGTTTAAGTAGCTTTAAGTTCTAGGGGACTGATGACCTCAGCAGTTAAGTCCCACAGTGCTCAGAGCCATTTGAACCAACCATTTCCGAAAGAGCGAGTTCGTTAACTGTTCGAGTGCCGTAGCAGTAAAAGTACGCCGTGCATGACAAAATGGTACGATCCAAAACTGACACCGAGACAACTGTGGTGCACCAGGGCCCATAGATGACAAGAGTGAACGACGGTTTGCGGAGATGTGTACCAGCGAATAGATGTTCAACTGTTGAGCAACTGACAAGATGAACCAAGAAGCCACCACAGTGTCTCCTCAACAACTGTTGAGCGAACATTGCTACATTTGGGCCTTTGCAGCAGGCGCCTGATTCACGCACCCACGCTTACAGCCCTTTGTCGGCGTAGAAAGCTGGAATTTGCACTCCAGTACCGCAACTGGACGTTCACTGACTGGCGACAGGTAGCCTTTTTAGACGAATAATGTTTTATGCTCCATCGAAGAGATGGCTGCTGGCGTGTACGGCGTGAAACATCTGAAAGCAGCTGGCCGCGGTGGTCGTGCGGTTCTAGGCGTTCCAATCCGGAGCCGCGCTGCTGCTACGGTCGCAGATTCGAATCCTGGCTCTGGCATGGATGTGTGTGATGTCCTTAGGTTAGTTAGGTTTAATTAGTTCTAAGTTCTAGGGGACTGATGACCACAGCAGTTGAGTCCCATAGCGCTCAGAGCCATTTGAACCATCTGAAAGCAAACACCCTGTAACAATCGTTGGTGCATGGTCAGGGGAATTTTTTGGTTCATTCACTGGCTGATCTTGTCATTCTGGAAGGCATAATGGATCAACATAGATATGCAGCTATCCTTGGGGACCATGTCCTCCCAGATATTAAGTTTGTTTCTCCTCGGCACCACGGCATCTACCAATCTACGGGTAGGACAATTCAACGTGTCACACAGCTCTCAGTGTACGTGAATGTTTCAGAGAGCACCAGGATGAGTTTAGCGTACTCCCCTGGCCACCAAACTCCCCAGATTTAAATTTAATGGACACTCTGTGGGACCACTTCGAACGGGCTGTTCACCTCATAGATCCTCAACTGAGAAACCTAGCGAAACTGATAGTGGCATTGGGGTTGTCATGGCTCCACATCCCTGTCGATACCTTTCATTGACTCTCTTCCTACAACTTAGCCAGCGTTCCGCGCTGCAAAATGTGGTTTTTAAGGGTTTTGACATGTGGTCACTTTCATGCGACTGAACTGTTCAAAACTAGAAGACCGGACAAGGATTTGAACTTCGCTCCTTCAGGATACGATTGGACTGTGTTACGCACAGCATCACTTCGCTAAGTGCTGGTAATGATCCCAGAGAGTAGCTGACAATTTAACAGTAGCAAACTATTGCTTACGCAAGTAAGAGGATGAAATTAATTATCAAATGAAAAAATGGAACGTATCTCATACCTTAAGTTTTTTTTACGTATATACTCTACAAGTCACCTTACCATCTAGATCACCATCATTTCCTCCTTTTCCTGTTCCAGCCTGGAATGGTGCGCGGAAGAAAATGATTTTTCCTAATACTCCGTATGAGCTCGAATCTTCTTTTTTTTATTTTACTGTCATTGTCTTTTTTCTATATATATATATATATATATATATATATAGTGGACCTACCCCCATTAACCATGGACCTTGCCGTTGGTGGGTAGGCTTGCGTGCCTCAACGATACAGATGGCCGTACCGTAGGTGCAACCACAACGGAGGGGTATCTGTTGAGAGGCCAGACAAACGTGTGGTTCCTGAACAGGGGCAACAGCCTTTTCAGTAGTTGCAGGGGCAACAGTCTGGATGATTGACAAATATGGCCTTGTAACACTAACAAAAACGGCCCTGCCGTGCTGGTACTGCGAACGGCTGAAAGCAAGGGGAAACTACAGCCGTAATTCTTCCCGAGGGCATGCAGCTTTACTGTATGGTTAAATGATGATGGCGTCCTCTTGGGTAAAATATTCCGGAGGTAAAACAGTTCCCCATTCGGATCTCCGGGCGGGGACTACTGAAGAGGACGTCGTTATCAAGAGAAAGAAAACTGGCGTTCTACGGATCGGAGCGTGGAATGTCAGATCCCTTAATCGGGCAGGTAGGTTAGAAAATTTAAAAATGGAAATGGATAGGTTAGAGTTAGATATAGTGGGAACTAGTGAAGTTCGGTGGCAGGAGGAACAAGACTTTTGGTCAGGTGAATACAGGGTTATAAATACAAAATCAAATAGGGGTAATGCAGGAGTAGGTTTAATAATGAATAAAAAATAGGAGTGCGGGTAAGCTACTACAAACAGCATAGTGAGCGCATTATTGTGGCCAAGATAGACACGAAGCCAATGCCTACTACGATAGTTCAAGTTTATATGCCAACTGGCTCTGCAGATGATGAAGAAATTGATGAAATGTATGATGAGATAAAAGAAATTATTCAGGTAGTAAAGGGAGACGAAAATTTGATAGTCATGGGTGACTGGAATTCGAGAGTAGGAAAAGGGAGAGAAGGAAACATAGTGGGTGAATATGGATTGGGGGAGAGAAATGAAAGAGGAAACCGTCTGGTAGAATTTTGCACAGAACATAACTTAATCATAGCTAACACTTGGTTCAAGAATCATAAAAGAAGGTTGTATACATGGAAGAACCCTGGAGATACTAGAAGGTATTAGATAGATTATATAATGGTAAGACAGAGATTTAGGAACCAGGTTTTAAATTGTAAGACATTTCCAGGAGCAGATGCGCACTCTGACAACAATCTATTGGCTATGAACTGTAGATTAAAACTGAAGAAACTGCAAAAAGGTGGGAATTTAAGGAGATGGGACATGGATAAACTGAAAGAACCAGAGGTTGTACAGAGTTTCAGGGAGAGCATAAGGGAACAATTGACAGGAATGGGGGAAAGAAATACAGTAGAAGAAGAATGGGTAGCTCTGAGGGATGAAGTAGTGAAGGCAGCACAAGATCAAGTAGGTAAAAAGACAAGGGCTAGTAGAAATCCTCGGGTAACAGAAGAAATATTGAATTTAATTGATGAAAGGAGAAAATATAAAAGCGCAGTAAATGAAGCAGGCAAAAAGGAATACAAACGTCTCAAAAATGAGATCGATCGGAAGTGCAAAATGGCTAAGCAGGCATGGCTAGAGGATAAATGTAAGAATGTAGAGGCTTATCTCACTAGGGGTAAAATAGATACTGCCTACAGGAAAATTAAAGAGACCTTTGGAGAAAGGAGAACCACTTGCACGAATACCAAGAGCTTTGATGGTAACCCAGTTCTAAGCAAAGAAGGGAAAGCAGAAAGGTGGAAGGAGTATATAGAGGGTCTATACAAGGGAGATGTACTTGAAGACAATATTATGGAAATGGAAGAGGATGTAGATGAAGATGAAATGGGAGATATACTGCGTGAAGAGTTTGTCAGAGCACTGAAAGACCTGAGCCGAAACAAGGCCCCGGGAGTAGACAACATTCCATTAGAACTACTGACAGCCTTGGGAGAGCCAGTCCTGACAAAACTCTACCATCTGATGAGCAAGAGGATATAAAATGTAGACTGGCAATGGCAAGGAAAGCGTTTCTGAAGAAGAGAAATTTCTTAACATAGAGTATAGATTTAAGTGTCAGGAAGTCGTTTCTGAAAGTATTTGTATGGAGTGTAGCCATGTATGGAAGTGAAACATGGACAATAAATAGTTTGGACAAGAAGAGAATAGAAGCTTTTGTAATGTGGTGCTACAGAAAAATGCTGAAGATTAGATGGGTAGATCACATAACTAATGAGGAGGTTTTGAATAGAATTGGGGAGAAGAGGAGTTTGTGGCACAACTTGACAAGAAGAAGGGACCGGTTGGTAGGACATGTTCTGAGGCATGAAAGGATCACAAATTTAGCATTGGAGGGCAGCGTGGAGGGTAAAAATCGTAGAGGGAGACCAAGAGATGAATACACTAAGCAAATTCAGAAGGAGTAAGTTGCAGTAAGTACTGGGAGATGAAGAAGCTTGCACAGAATAGAGTAGCATGGAGAGCTGCATCAAACCAGTCTCAGGACTGAAGACAACAACAACAACAATACAATGGAAGACTTAATGTGTTCCTTGACTCTTCTTTGAAATTTCGCTTTTGGAATTTTAACAGTAAACCTCTCCGCGGTGCACAATATCGGTCTTGTCACGTCTTTCACTTGTGTGCCTCAAATGAAAACGAGATAGATGAGGAAAAAGTAAGTAAACTGTTTATTATTTTAAAAGTAATCGCCATAGATGTTAATACATATATCCCAATGTGAACAAGACGGTCAGTGCCTTCATGGAAAAATGTTTGCGGTTGCGTACGAAACCGTGATTGTACCTACGCGTGCGTCTCTTCGTCCGAAGCAAATCGCCGGCACGAATGTCTTTCTTCACGGCTCCAAAAGTACGGAAATCGTATGGGGAGAAATCAGGACTGTATGGAGGATGTGTTACGGGTTTCCAGCGAAACTTTTGCAGCGTACTCGAAACAGCCTTGGCAACTTATGGGCGAGCATTTTGTTGGCATGTTGTTTCCACTATGCCGCAGAAGTTTCACTGGAGAGTCCTTACACATCCTTCATACAGTCCCGGTCACTCCCCATGCGATTTGCATACTTTCGGAGCCGCGAAGTAAGACGTTCGTGGCCGTCGATTTGCTTCAGTCGAAGAGGTGCACGCCTGAGTAGTCATTTTTTTCGTAGGTAAGCGCAAACATTTTTCCATGAAGACACTGACCGGCATCTTTCACAGTGGGATAACATATTAACAGTTATGGCGAGTACTTTTGAAATAATTGACAGTTTACTTACTCTTTTCCCATCTGTCTCGTTCTCCTATGACTGCCCCTTATATCATTAAATTACAACGGGAATTTACAGAAAACCAGATTTTAAAACTAAAGCGAAGACGAAGGTTCGTTTCGAGAAGTAATAAGAGATTTATCAACGTCCCAAAACGACACGCCAATGTCGTTGACAACCTCACAAAAGCGATGTTAACGGCAGCCTCTTGTAAGCTGTCAACCTGGTGATCGATACGCGTAGACATGTAATTACCAGAGACGTTAATGAGGCTGTGGAGGCGGTGAGCAGTGCGCAGGTGCGGCAGCGGGGGCGGGCAGCGGGGGCGGCCGGCGTGGGTCGGCGTCTGCCGGCGTATCGACGGCAGTGGGTCCGCTGCCGCTATGTCGCTTGGCTGGCGCCATGAGCCTCATCGCAGGTAAGGCGCTACCACGCACCAATCGCCCTCTGAGAACGCTCTTACTAGCGGCAGTTCACGTCTACTGCTTCTGTAATTCTCCATAGCTGGCAGCTTTTGCGTCTCTACGTGCTTTGGCGCACGAGACTGACCCATTAGCTACTTTAGTCATTTAAGAAAGTGAATCGCCGTTGTAAGAGTGCAAGTAAATGGCCTTTATTTTA
The DNA here is from genome assembly GCF_021461385.2 of Schistocerca piceifrons. NCBI lineage: Eukaryota > Metazoa > Arthropoda > Insecta > Orthoptera > Acrididae > Schistocerca > Schistocerca piceifrons. Next base: position 250,094,324 of record NC_060149.1, read on the forward strand.
GCTGGAAACGACGCAATTCACGATCCACCTGAAGTCTAAGTCCTTGCTTAAGGGTGTCATTCTCTTGCTGTCATCATACATCGCTTCAGCACGTCTTATTGGCTTTGTTCGTGCGTGGGCATGTGTCACGTGTATTTACACGTGTCACCAGTCTTATCATTATTTTTTTGTCTGAAGTGTAACAAACACCGTAATGTCGTCATAAATACCGGCAGGTCATCTTACAACCTTACCATTACCCTGTGTTTGTGAACAGTGTAAAATGTCAAGACTGTCAGTAATTGTACACTATTTGGAACGATGTAACCCTGTGGCGCGACAGACACGGGCGCAGCACTGTAGTTGATGATGGGAATTAAATCAGCAGTGCCCTTTCGAAGGAACGAATCCGGCATTTGCCTTCAGCGATTTAGGGAAATCACGGAAAACCTAAATCCAGATGGCCGGACGGGGATGTGAATCTTAACGAAATGTAACTCATCCACGAAGGAAGTGGCTTACAAGGCGCTTGTTCGTCTGATTCCTGAGTATTGTTCATCAATATGAGAACCTTACCAGGTAGGACTGATAGAAGAGGCAGACAAGATCTAACGATGGGCGGCGCTGGAGCATTACCGAGTTGTTCAACAAACTCCATTGACAGTCTAGAATGAAATTTTCACTCTACAGCGGAGTGTGCGCTGATATGAAACTTCCTGGCAGATTAAAACTGTGTGCCGGACAGAGACTCGAACTCGGGCCCTGTGCCTTTCGCGGGCAAGTGCTCTACCGACTGAGCTACCCAAGCACGGCTCACGCCCCGTCCTCACAGCTTTAATTCCAACAGTGCCTCGTCTCCTACCTTCCAAACTTCACAGAAGCTCTCCTGCGAACCTTGCAGAACTAGCACTCCTGGAAGAAAGGATATTGCGGAGACATGGCTTAGCCACAGCCTGGGGGATGTTTCTAGAATGAAATTTTCACTCTACAGCGGAGTGTGCGCTGATATGCCCGCGAAAGGCAAAGGTCCCGAGTTCGAGTCTCGGTCCGGCACACAGTTTTAATCCGCCAGGAAGTTTCCATTGGCAGTCGTTACAAGAGGGGCGCTGGGTATCACGGAGAGGTTTTCTACTGAAATTTCGAGACAGCACTTTCCAGTAAGAATCTGACAACATTTTAATTCCTCCCACATACGTCTCGCGTAATGATCACGACGAAAAATTTCGAGAAATTAAAGCCAATGCAGAGGCTCACTGACAATCATTCTCCCCAACCGCCATTCACGAGTGGAACAGGGAAGGAGGGATCAGTTAGTTGTACCAGAATTATTCTCCGCCACGCACCGTTGGGTGGTTAATGGATGTTCTTGATGTAGATGTAGATGTCGATATAGATGTAGTTGAAACGTCGCCCTCCAGAGTGGGAATCCAGTCGTTACACCAGAAACTGCAAGTATGTTGACTGTTTTGTCAGACGCGGGTTGTCGTTGACCTATTGGGTCGCACTCTGACCTTCTCGTCTCTCGGCTTCTCCTTTATGAATTATTCAGCTGCCACTTCCGCTTATTCTCTCAAACTGCCAGAAGACGATGCTACAGCACTGATTCACGGCAACCGTGCCTTCTGTTTTCGAGAACGTCATCACCATACAAGTACGTATACAGTATGTTAAAAAAAGTATTCCGTATTTTTAGAGGAGGACGTATGGACGAAAACGAGGCAAAAATGTCGAGTAAACATGGGTTCTAAAATGCATGCCTTAATAGCTACCGCGAATCACATATCTCCTTGTACAATTTCTTTGCTATCACGAAGGACCTGCAGAATGCAATAAACAAACGGGGACACATTCCTCAGTTATTTTCTGTGGTTACAGCATGCAGTAGCCGCCCGGAGTGGCCGTGCGGTTCTAGGCGCTACAGTCTGGAACCGAGCGACCGCTATGGTCGCAGGTTCGAATCCTGCCTCGGGAATGGATGTGTGTGATGTCCTTAAGCTAGTTAGGTTTAATTAGTTCTAAGTTATAGGCGACTGATGACCTCAGAAGTTAAGTCGCATAGTGCTCAAAGCCATTTTTGAGCATGCAGTAAACATCTGCCAGCGTTCCGTCACAATATCAGCCTACCAGAAGGCAACTCTCCCAGTGGCTGTTACAAATATGTGATGAAGATCCACTTTTCGCAACAAAGATACTGTTCGCAGACGAGGCTTGTTTCACGCTAGATAAAATTATCAATTTTCACAACCAGCATGTGTGAGCTGATGCAAATCCACACGCAGTTGATGTAGCATGATATCAGCGCCGATTTTCAATTAATGTGAGGGAGGAATTATTGGTGACAGACTAATAGGACACAACATACGACCAAACAGGCTGACTGGTGCGAGGTATCTTCAGTTTCTGCCAACGACTTGTCTGTCCTGATAGAGGAGGTATCATTCCAACAACTACTGGAGATGTGGTTCGTGCATTATGGAGCACCAGCACATTTCCAAAAATGGTTCAAATGGCTCTGAGCACTATGCGACTTAACTTCTGAGGTCATCAGTCCCCTAGAACTTAGAACTAATTAAACCTAATTAACCTAATTAACCTAAGTACATCACACACATCCATGCCCGAGGCAGGATTCGAACCTGCGACCGTAGTGGTCGCTCGGTTCCAGATTGTAGCGCCTAGAACTGCACGGCCACTCCGGCCGGCCCAGCACATTTTCACCCAAATGTCCCAGGATACCTCACACAGGCATTCATTGGGCAATAGACTGATCGGGGAGGCTCAGCACGTTGGCCAACTCGTTCACCCTATCTTAATCCTGTGGAGTCTTGCTTGCGGGGGACCTTGAAATCTTTGGTGTACGCAAACTCCATTAATGATTTACAAACACTAAAGGAACGCATCATCAGTACCAGCCACCTCATATGTGACTACTCTGGAGTTTTCAGAGTGTGAGTGATTTCCTAAGACAGAGGACTGAAGCACGCTTTTCTGTGATGATCAACACACCTCCTTTAGCTTTGGCTCACAAGTGCTGGTCGTATGTAATAGCAAGTAGATTATATACGAAGCTCCGATGTTCCAAGTAACAGAATAATGTGTTCTCATTTGCTTACTGCATTCTGTAGCTCGTACATAATAGCAAAGGAATTGCAGTAGAAGAGATGTGTTGCAGAGCAGCGAATACGAACAAGCGCATTTAGAGCACATGTTCACTTGACATATTTTGCTTGTTTTTGTCCATACTATCACCTCTCAAAATATGGAATACTTTTTAACACTCCGTATACACCACCATAACCCTACCCAAGGAGATTACAAGGGCGTGCTGAAAAGTAATGGCTCCGAATTTTTTATCTGAAATCTTTTAAGGCGTTTTTAAATTAAACAAAGGTTATTACATTCTACACCTTTATTCTTCATGTCTACATATTCACTTCTCAACATAGTCTCCCTGGCGACGAACACGTTTCTCCCGAGACACCATTTTGTTGATACCGTCACTGTAGAACGCTTGACTTTGTTGACGGAACCACAGCCTCAACTCAGCTTGCACCTCTTCATCACTATCAAAGCGAAGTTCTCGAAGGTGTTGTTTAAGTTTTGTAAACAGATGAAAATCGAATGGGGTCAAGTCGGAACTGTATGGATGATGATCGATAACAGTAAAACCCAAGGCGTCGGATTCTTGCAGATATCGCACCTCTCGTGTGTGGTCTGATATTGTCATGATGAAGGAAAGGATGCTTTAAGTGTGGAAGAACTGTTAGAATTGGAAACCCAATTATAGTATAGCCCGCTGTTTCACACACACACACACACACACACACACACACACACCGGCATCGTTACGTTACACACCGCCAAGCTGAACGCTACAATTCGGAGCCGTCTAGCCGCAGAGGACTGCAAATGAGTAGACATGGAAAATAAAGAAGTAGGATGTTAATAACCTTTGTTTTATTTGAACAGCTTTAAGAGTTTCCACATAAAAAAATCGGAGACATTGCTTTTCAGCATGCCTTCGTACCACTACACTGTGTTAGTGAAGGGTACAAGGCGTAATTGATGAACGTTGATTGCACTAGGAATTGCAAGTATGCTGACTGTGTTGTTAGACGTAGGTCACCACTGAACCACTGGGTCGCACTCAGACCCTCTTAGCTACTGGCTTCCCTATTGAGGACTATTCAGTTTCCGATTTCGATGCTTCTCTCTGATTGTTAATAGCCGATGCTACAACACTTGTTAATGACAACGCTGCCTACTGTTTTTGAGAACATCAGTAGAAGTATATAGAGGGTGAGTCACTAACTATTGCCACCTAGAATAACTCCGAAAGTATGATAGTAGCTGAAAAATTTGTGGGACAAATGTAGCGTGGGACAACGGGAGCCATCATATGATGTTGGTTTTTTGTTGCTAGGTGGGGCCGCTTCAGAGATATGAAGGTCAACCTTTTTTTTCAATGGGATGCTATAGTTTCTTACTTATTTTCTGATAGCGGCTATCGAAACGAATCCAAAGATGTGCAACAGTAAGGTCTTTGAAGGTCAACGAAGGTCACAAAGGTGACATGAACGTCCATTTACAGAAGGTATCAATGCAGTGCTGCAATCTTATCATGGATTTAATAGTATTCCTTATCACATCGGCACTTGTCGAAGCACATACTCTGACAATTCTCTCTCGTATATCGTGCAAATAGCAAATATTCGCCGAATACAGCGTATCCATCAAACGTACCGCTATCAGAAAATAAATACCAAATTATAACATCCCATTAAAAAAAAAGTTGACCTTCATATCTCTGAGCGACCCCACCTAGAAATAAAAAACCGAAATCATGTGATGGCACCCTTTTTCCCATGCAACATTTGTCCCACAAAGTTTTCAGCTACTATCATACTTTCGGAGTTATTCTAGGTGGCAATTTTTAGTGACTCACTCTGTATATAGTTGATATATCTGAATCGGTTCATATGTGGGAATGGGGCAATACCATGTATAAGGGGTAGTCAAATGAAAACCAATGCCCGCTGCAACGGGGCTATAGAATGTTTCCATTGAAAAATAATCATCACACGCCTTATCACGTTTATCCCACTGGGAGACGAGACGATCAATTCCTGTTTACTAGAACGTGGTCGGCAGCTGACGAATTCACAAAATGGTTCAAATGGCTCTGAGTACTATGGGACTCAACATCTGAGGTCATCAGTCCCCTAGAACTTAGAACTACTTAAACCCAACTAACCTAAGGACGTCACACACATCCATGCCAGAGGCAGGAATCGAACCTGCGACCGTAGCGATCGAGCGGTTCCAGACTGAAGCTCCTAGAACCGCTCGGCCACACCAGCAGGCGACGAATTCACAACCGCACCCTCCCTTGCACTTCCTCGTCCGATTGAAACGGACGTCAACGCATGTCCTTCAGGTCGCCAAAGATGTGAAAATCACACGCTAAAACATACGTGCTGTACGGAGAATGTTGCGGTATTTTCCAAGCGAATCACTGAAGCGTAATGGCGGCACAGTTTCTCAGAATTGTCTTCATAGCGCTGCGCATTGATTGTGGTTCCACGTCCGAGGAACTCGACGAAGAGAAGGCCCCTGCAGTCGAAGAACTGGTGTGAACAGCTTCAGATTTCTTCGGCAGGTGAGATGTGGAACTTCTCGACTGTTGGGTTTCCCGTTTGCCCTCAGGCCCGAAATGCTGTCGGATGGAACCATCGTGTTGCACGAGAACGCCCGCCCCACACTGTCAATCGGACGAAGGCTACCCTTCAGCGATATCACACCGCAACATCCTCCGTACAGCCCGGATCTTTCACCGTGTGATTTTCACATCTTTAGTGACCTGAAGAATGTCATGCGTGGATGTCGGCTTCAGGCGGAAAAGGAAATGCGAGCGTGGGTGCAGTTGCGGATCCGCCAGCGGCCGATCGCGGTTTACGAAACAAGAATTGATTGTCTAGTCTGCTACTGAAATAAATGTCTTAACGCTTGTGGTAGTTACTTTTGAATGGAACTGTTCGATGATCCGGTTGTGGCTGGTGTTCGGTTTTCATTTGACTGCCCCGCGTACCACCACTGTGAAAGAAAGAGTCATATAGCATTATTGGCTGAGATTACGCGGAGGATAGCAGCCGCCTAATCGGAAAGGGTTTTCTTCCTCCGTGTACCATTGCCACTTACCTCATGGTGTGTGAGTTGCGTCTTTACTGTATCTGTTAAGTGTAGGTTGCTGTACTGGATTGTATACAGGACATTTCAGTGTCTTTGCATCAAGATTCTAGTGGTGACAGATCACATCATGGAAGCAACTTTTGCTAGAGACAATATGTTCGCTGACACCTCCGAGAGATGGTAGACATCCTTTAGTATTTGCCGGCCCTTGAACGACGAGATTTCACCGGTCTACCAGGAGCTATTAACCTGGTGTGCTGCATACTACCTACATCAGTAGACTGATAGAGCGATCTGCGCCAAGAAAACCTTATGAATGAGTATCTCTAAGCGAAGAAAGGTACGTCAGCTGCGAATCAGGGAATTTAATTTTGCTGGGCGTACCCCTTTCACACGGAGCAGGTGACTGAATTTTATAGCCAACACACAAGGCATATGTACGCCACAGACTGCCTACACCCCGCCACCTCTCAGGGGATAACCAATACGAAAGGATACACAACGTCGCCGGAAAGCTTTAGCGAACATTTTGTCTCTAACAAAAGCTGTTTCTCATGACATGATCTACCACGCCTAGAAGTTTGATGCAAAAACTGTGAAGCAACGTGTATAGCATGTTACCATGTTTACGTTTTATAATACTGAGATAATGCAGAGGGTGAAACCCTCCTGAGCAGCACCAAGGAAGCCGCCATGAGGACGGACGGATCACCATTAACAGAGTCACATGATCTCACTCCATGATATCCTGCGGAGAAGTTTGGAATTTAATCCAGGGTCTTGGTGTAAAGTCAGGTGATCACCAACTCACCGCCGCCATCTCTCCTCCCCTTGTCGGCCAAATGTAAGCGACGAAAATTTCTTCCATCAGTACGGTTCGAATTGGCTGCTCCTAGCTGAACGTCCCGAACATCAGTATATAGACGAGCGTTAACGACCTCGGCTAAAGATGCGTGTTATCTCCAGTAAGACATCGCATATCATGTCATTACATTCGAATCATCCTCCTAACTAAAAAGGCACTTATTTTTCGTGAGCCGCCCTTCAAACAGTAATTTGCACACAGACTGTCTACTTAGTCTTTTATGAAACTTTCTCAGCGCTACTGGTAGAAGATACTCTACCGAATGTACAGTCGGACTGATTGTTTCTACAAATAACCTAGTCATCTTCATCACGTACTGAAAACAAGGCTTTGGAACTGTTGGATGAAGTCTAGACAGCGAGCGCTGCCAAATTTATGGTTTTTGCTGGGCTTAGACAGAAATGAAAGTAAGAGAAGAGGGAGCTCCAGATGGCCAAGAATTTAGAAAAAAATGCGTTTTTGGCCTGACTCGGCAGAGGTATGAGCCATTTATGTTTGCGTAGTTGACACGCAGCGGTTGGAGCAGCAGGAAGACTTGTGATCGGTAATCCCAGGGTTGGGTTCCTATGCGGAAACATTTTTTTTTATTTTAAGTTTTTACTTTACTTATACCGCAAATGAACTGAAAAAATCCTCAAGTATTGCGTTTATTAATGTTTTCGTTACAGTAACGAAAAGCCTAGGCAAAGGAAAATTTGGGATTGAAAATAAATTTCCAGGAAGGTACGTGAATTTCGTATGTAAAATTAGATTCTTTTATTATTTTACGGTTGATGATTTTCACGTGCTGGGAAGATATTCATCATAAAAACAGGGGTACCTACTGTTCATGTTCAGCTGCCGAGGGCTGCTCGCAGATAAAAATTAAGCTAACGGTACAGAATACGAAGTTCTGTACGCTTTAATTAAAATCTCTACTTGAAAAGTTATTTTCAAAATCCTCGTGAAAACTGTAACTATAAACATTTCTTGGAAATTATTTGCAATCCTAATTTTTCTTTTTCCTTTCCTTTCCATGCCTTTTATGCAGATTTTAACAGATACGCTATACTGCGCATTATTTCAGTTTATTTGCAGTGTAAGTGAAGTAAAAATTGAAAATAAAAAAGAAAAAGTTTCCGCGATTCTCGGATCACCGTTCTTTATTCTTACAGTTGATCCAACCACTGTCTGAAAAATACGCTAACATAAATGGCTCATGACTCGCACGACCCTCATCAAAACTGATATCGTTTTCTAAACGTTTGACCATCTGGAGCTCCCAATCCGTCACTTTCATTTCTGCCCAGGTCCTGCGTATACGATAAATTTGGAAGAATCCGTGATGATGAGTGGGAGCGATCGCTTTGTAAGACTGTCGCTAACAGCACGTGGCGAAGAAGACTAGGTCAGCTCAGAAAGCGTATTCTTCAGCTCGAATGGACAGCTCCAAAAGTATCTTCTATTACTATTAAGATCTCTAAGCGTTTCTATGAGCAATAAAAATAACGGAGAAACTCGATATCCAGAATACCTCGGACTGCAAGTGTTTGTTTAGAAAAACATAATAAAGGAGAAATCACGTCGACGACTGTGGATAATTTCTTCTACCACACTAGGTTCTGGTCAATTGTTTCCTGTTTCGGTTCACAGGTTTACACATTGTTCTGCGAGGTATGTCGTGGTCCACACTTTCGTTGCGAATCATGCAGGAATGCCGATGTTCTGGTATAGTGGCTGTTGCTATGAGAGCCGCCAACTAAGTGATATACACATGTATTTCATACCGATAGAGACATTTGCAAACGTCCCTTATCGATAGGACGAAGCAGAATGGCAAAGATAAACTGAAAAAGATAGTTTTCCCATCAGTTTTGCTGCAGTTGTTGGGTTGTTGGTGTTGATGGTGGTTCTTTCGAAAAGAGTGCTGAGACGAGAACGATAGCAGCACTTATATTCCTTCAGTCTCTTTTTTTCATGCTGACTTGGAATGGGCTCTACACACTCGAGCGGTACTCCGCAACCAGTCTTGATTCCTGTATACAACCATTATAGCACTTTCTATAGAATTCTCAGAATGAAATATGAGATTCCTTTTTTTTCTAAATGAGTCGCTTCTATAATTAGTGTCACGAATTGCACACCACCCTCCAGTTTTATACAACGCAGAAACTCTTAACGAAACTGAATACGGTTTTTAGAACTCCATCGTCTATTGTTTTGCGAGTTCACTAACACTGATTAATACAACCATGCTTCGTGTCAGATTCATGAGAAGTCAAAACCTAGCTGACAAACAATAGTTGAACGAAGTGAAAATGACCGAAAAGAGAGCAATGAGAGAAGCGTTCATTGACTATGAAGTAAAATTTTGTGAACCGATTTGATTAAAAACCCTAAGTCGTTTTGGTCTTATGTAAAATCATTAAGCGGTTCGAACTTATATTCATTCTCTCAAAGACCATACTGGCACCGAAACAGAAGATAAGAGGGAGAATACCGAAATTCTGAATTCGGTCTTCCGAAATAGTTTCACCGCGTAGATCGTAACACAGTCCCTCCTGTCAATCACCATACGAGCGTCGAAATTGCAGATATTGAGATAACTGGTCGCAGAACAGAAAAGCAATTACAGTCACTTAGTAGTGAAAAGGCTTCAGGACCAGATGAGGTACGTATAAGATTCTAAAAAGATTATGCGAAAGAACTTTCTCTCCTTGTAGCATCAGTTTATCATGTATCACTGGAGCAACGATGGCTACCTAGCGACTGGAAAAGGCGTAATCATTTCCGTTTTCAAGAAGAGTCGCAGAACGTGATGAGGAAGCAAGGAGGACGTAAAGAGTAACCAGCACAGCAAAAGAGGGCATTCCTGCCCAAAAGTACTCTACTAGTATCAAACATCGGCCTTAATTTGAGGAAGAAATTTATGAGAATGTACGTTTGGAGCACGTCTTTGCATGGGAGTGTATCATGTGCTGTGGAAAATCCGGAAAAGAAGAGAATTGAAGCGTTTGAGATGTAACGTTACAGAAGGATGTAAAAAATAAGTGGAGTGATAAGAAAAGAAATGAGGAGTTCTCCGCAGAATAGGCGAGGAGAGGAACACGTGGAAGACAGTGGCAAGAGTAGGTGAAAAGCGCCGCCACCGGCTGCGCAGTCAACGCCGTCTGGTCGAGCAATCTAGCAGCTGAAACGCCCATCAGACCCGCCACAGCACTACACAGTCAACGGGAGGCAACGGTATAACTTCTGCCAACACAAAATCAGTGGGCACAACCAGTGTCCCAAGTTCCTAGGGATTTTTACTACGTTGTTCCGACTGCTGCCACTTCAGTTGCTCAAAATTCATACGGGGTCAATGACGTCATTTGCAATTCCAAGATGTATTGGCATATTATGTGACATGTGCATGCCTGTTATCACTAACCTCGAAACAACTGAAGAATCGTATTGTGAGATTGAATGAGAAATGTTTCTTTAAGCCTGGAACACAACAGTTACTGAGCAACGTAACATTTAAGTTAACTGGAACATTCACAATGTTTGTTCTAACAGGGGATACCCAAGTCATTATTAAAAGTAATATAAACTGGTTACTGTGAGGTTGGCAGAAGCTCAGTTACGTCGAGAATAGCATCTGTAAGCAAGGATGTAATGCAATTCATTGAAATGAAAAACATGAATTTCGTGAAGTTATCTGTATAATAAATAATGAAACGCAGTGTAACGATAGACCCATAAACGCAGGAAATTATCCATTCGAGGTATGTGCCATTAGCCATTAACACACAAAAATGAAATACGACAGCAATTTTTTTTATCTACACTACATCTTACTGAACTCCGTCGCTGTTATTGAATGAAATATTGTTGAGGGGGACCGCAACTCGCCATAAACACTTTAAAAATATATGATTATGAACGGTTTCGGGCCATTATGCCCAACTTCGGAAGACAAAACTTGCTTTAATACGATGCCAGTATCGCCGGCAGCTTGTAGCCTGCTCCTACACAACAAATAAAGTAGCCCTAAGTAGATAAAAATTTTTATGCAGTACAGTAACAGAAGGAATCGTACACAAACAATGGTAGCCATCTGAAGATGTGCATAATGACTCGAAACCAGTCGTGTAAATAATATACAGTTCTTTTTAAATTATTTGAGGCTGGTTGCAGTCTCCCTGAAGAATATTTAATAGTGTAACGTGTGTTCTGGTTGTATATCGGGCACCGAATCTTGTCTGCAGTAAGCATGGTTTTTACTGTCTAATGGATAACATCATACATCCACGAGTTACCATCGGTAATTTCAACGTCCATGGTGCTGTCTGGGGAAGTTGTAGAATAGGCCGCGTAAATGAGCTTCTGCTCAAAGCTACGTTTGAAAACAACTTCATAATTTTAAAAGATAGCACCTTCACTTGAATACCAAAACCAGGGGCAGCTCAGTCGACTGTGGAAGTGGTACTACGGTCTACTCAGCCGATATCTGGAAACGTATGACAGGATTTGGAAGACACTAGGGATTAGGACCACTTTTCTATACAGGGTGATTCAAAAGTCATGTCCCGTAGGACAAATGGTTCAAATGGCTCTGAGCACTATGGGACTTAACATCTGTGGTCATCAGTCTCCTATAACTTAGAACTACTTAAACCTAACTAACCTAAGGACATCACACACATCCATGCCCGAGGCAGGATTCGAACCTGCGACCGTAGCGGTCACGCGGTTCCAGACTGAAGCGCCTAGAACCGCACGGTCACAACGGCCGGCCCCGTAGGACAAATTCGCTATTAGTGGAGACAGCGAAAACTACAACGAGAGGAATATCCCAGCACCACTACACCGCCGAAAAGGCCATGAGTATGAATACCTCCTGCTTTAGAGATACGTGCGAACAACTGACCGGAGATGGTAGTTGCATTGTACTGTTTAGTTTCAGTTTGTCATTGGCCTATGATATAACATTTTGTTTGTGCGATTAAAGCACATCTACAGTATGTATTCGTCTCTTTGTATTTTTGCAATCTCCACTAATTACAACTTTGTCTTATGGATCAAGAGTACTGAATCACCAATGCAGACTTTGTCCTATGGGACATGACTTTTGAATCACCCCGTAAATATTCATTACCACAGGAGTGGGTAATTTCACCTAAGTTTTAATTCAGACAACTGGAATATTGAAAGATCTAAGTAAACAAAAAAACAAGAAGCGGTAGAAGTGAAAACATTCTCCTATAGTGGATTGGGGGATGCGCCTGTAGAGGAAAATTGCAGTGGAATGGTGGAAAGGCCGCGGCTGTATCAGTACATTACAGAATGCATATAAGGCTAAGGACGAGGTCACTGGTCCAGGAGTGGGACAATAGATGTCAAGCAACAATTATACGAAGGAAAATGAACACGAAATATACAACCAAAAATTCGTGCAGGGTTTTCTGACACAGAAATTCCATCCATGTATACCGAAAGTGCAATGCTACACCAAAAACTGAAGTATAGAAAATAGCTCCACCGCTAAATAGACCACAAGACTGTTTTTGATGACTAATATCAGAATCAAATTCAACTATTGTGCCGGCCGTTGTGGCCGAGCGGTTCTAGGCGCTTTTGTCTGGCACCGCGCGACCACTACGGTCGCAGGTTCGAATCCTGCCTTGGGCATGAATGTGTGTGATGTCCTTAGGTTAGTTAAGTTTGCGTAGTTCTAAGTTCTAAGGGACTGATGACCTCAGATGTTAAGTCTCATAGTGCTCAGAGCCTTTTCATACGATCATCGACTGTATTGTTTTTTTGGTGCAACTGAAGTACTCTTAAGATTTCCAGTAAGATCTAGGTTAAATATTTAGCGAATCATTAGTCGCTACTATCGTGTATAGGCCATAGACACGCACGACACAGCCACAGAACAAAAATTTTAATTCAGCTTTTCTTAGCAGGGGAGCTGCTTAACACGCTCCAGGTGTTGGATATAAGCATGACATAGTCACGGGTTACTAGGGAAGGATTACAAGAAACTCGCTATGAATGTGATATGTCAGAACAGTGGAACTCTAAAAATTTTAGCCTCCCGCTGGGTAGCTGATGTTGGTATTGCGTCTGTCTCCCTCTCGCTTGGGGCGAAATATCGATCGCAAAGCTGGTGCGTGTTTATGTATCTCATTCTCCCCCTCGTTCACGGAAGACGCTGGGGAAGATGCGGCTGGAGCTTTGTCGGGCCGCTTCCGTGCCTGCCCTCGACAGTTTACAAAATTGAAAATAAAGCTTGCAGATCGGCCATCCTAGATCCTTTCTCACCGCCCCAGACATCGTCCTCGATTTCGTTAGAAGAATTTCGCCGTCTGGAGCACATGAACGTGACGGATATAGTAGTTTTGAAGTGACATTGAGAAAGATGAGTTTGGTTACCCATCTCTAAATGCGTAAAATACTTTAGCAAAAACCGCAGTTGCAAGGTCTATTTTTGCTTTGACGATTTCAGTTCTTTGATAACGAACATTCTGTGAAAATCTCTTTGAAAAAGTTAGTTAATTTGGTACTTGATAAATTATTTACGGAGTTTGTCTTATACAGCTGCGTTTTGAGATAAACTGGTTACAGTTAGAATATGTGTCGACAATCACATATGAAGCAGTGACATTGGTTGATGTGTATGGCTTTTCAGCTGGGCTAACAAAGAACTAGTAGTGCTATGGAAAGTAATGTTCATGAAAGACAAAGGAGCAGTGCAGTGTATCTTTATCGTCCTTTAACCCTAGCATTACCAACGGGGGGGCCTCGTAGTCCCACTGACTCAGTTTTTCTATGTTGTATCCACACCCTTTGATATATGAACTTGAAAGCAAAAGTAATTGTTCGTTATTGAATGTACTATTGAGTCATTACAGAATTTCGGAATAAAAATGTAATTAAAATTCATTTACTTGATTTAATTCTCTGTGGGCCTTAGAAGCCCACCCGTTGGTAATAGCAAGGAAAGATTTACGAGGTTGAGTCTCTCGTTTCAAATTCTTACCATGAAACGAATTTTGGCATTGTTGCCTTCAGACATATTATTATGAAGCGGACCATTGCTATTTTCAGTGTTTCTGCTGCTGTTGAACCAGCAACATGAGTAGACATCGTTTACGTGATAGTTCCATTGAAAGAGTGCTAGAAGAAGTTTTGAACGAATCAGATTTAGAGGAAAGTGAAGTGGATGATGATGTGGAAGAAATTAGAACTGATTCATCGTCTGAGAATGAAGATGAGGTTGAAGCCAATCCACCAGATGATAATGATACGGAATGTGATAAATTCATTGCAAAAAGTGGACGAGAGTATATTACGAAGCCATCTCGACAATATCGGCGTTCTGTACAAAATATAGTGCGAGAAAGAATGGGGCTAGGACAACAAGGAAGAATTGCGTCTCCGAAAGAGGCTATAGAGCTCTTTTTTACACCTCAAATTATGAATCTAATAAAACTACACTCAAATGAAGAGGCTTCTCGACTAGGTATTCAGCACACAGATGAAGATGAGTTATTTTGTTATATAGGACTCTTGCTAATCATGGGTTCAAATCATGACAATAAGGTACCTGTCCAAGATTTATGGTCTTTGCTTCAGGGCCGACAAGTGTACTATGGATCAATGAGTCGGACCCGATTTTTCGAATTGACTAAAATATTGAGGTTTGATGATAAGAACACAAGAGAAATTCGTCGCCAGACTGACAAGTTTGCTCCAATGAGGGAAATTTTTGAAAGCTTCAATTCTTCACTTCCATTGTATTTCATTCCTGGTCTACATACAACAGTGGATGAGATGTTGTCTTTGTTCCGTGGTCGCTGTCCATTCAAGGTGTTTCTAAAAGAAAAACCTGGAAAATACGGCATTCTAATTCGAATGCTGTCTGATTCTGAGACTAAATATGTGATCAGCATGGACATCTATACAGGCAAGTCAGGAAATACACAGCATTCAAATGGACCGATGGAAATTGTAAAGAGACTAATAAAACCTATTGAAAAATCAGGCCGTAATGTTACCACAGATCGGTACTATACTTCAGTGGAGCTTGCTGAGACTCTATGGAATGATTTTCACCTCACACTTGTTGGCACCCTACAGTCTAACAGACGACACATACCTGAAGAGCTGAAGACTACAACTGGCCGCAGTTTACACTCATCCATCTTTGCTTATACTGACCCTCAGACACAGAGGCCACCAGTTACTCTTGCATCAACGCTAGTCCGCGAGAAGCCAAAACGACTGCTGTTGATGCTTTCAACTTATCACTCAGAAGGGGTGTTGAATGAAGACTCAAAAAAGACTAACATAAATCTTTTTTATAATTCTACAAAGGGAGGCGTGGACACCATAGACCAGATGGCAAGACACTACAGCACAAAGAGAGGAACAAGAAGATGGCCTTTGTCCCTCTTCTACACACTCATTGACATAGCAGCAATAAATGCATATTCACTCTTCCTCCTCAACTTTCCGAATTGGAAAAAGAATTTGCTAAACCGCAGAAGAGTTTTTATCACTAACTTAGGTCTCGAACTAATAAGATCTCAAGTAGATAAACGGGCACAAAATTTGTATGGACTTCAGAAGCCAGTAATAATGGCAATGGAAAGCATCACACAACGGAAGCTCAGCTGCTCTGTAGAACCATCATCCTCAACAGCAGAACCAGGAACACGTGGACGGTGCCACCTATGCTGCCAAGAAGCTGCATCTAAAAAGATCAAGTACAACAAGCTGTGAAAGTCAACTGTTACCTGCTCTCAGTGCCACAAATACGTCTGTGGGAAACACTGCAGGAAGACAGTGTTGTGTGAAAAATGCGTTGCAGAATGAGACAGTAAATTTTGTTTGCTTCATGTAGTGTATCGAATTAAAAAAGTCGTTTTTATAAGAAAACACTATTTTGAAACATTATTCCAAAAAATATATAAACTGAATCTCGTGATTTGTTCATTTTATTCCTATTATAATAACATCTTTTATTATCCAGTATACAAAAACAATGTCTAAGCATTTTGAATTGTTATTAGAGGTATCAGAAGTAAATAAACTTGATTTATGATAAAATAAATTGTGGTATTCTTTATGGGCCTTTGAGGCCCCCCCCGTTGGTATTACATGTAACAAAAAATACGTTGGTAATGCTAGGGTTAAAAATGTGTTACCGTTCGTCTCGGATACTAACTCCTCCAGGCTGCCCTGAATAGATTCCAGCTTCCAAGGGCTTCAAGTAAAGGGACCACTTCTCTGCAGTCTCCTCTCGCTACATATTGGCAGATCGCAGTTGCGTGAACACGGCAAAGCTAACAAGGTGACCTCACCTACTCATCATCGATTTCATTCCAACTTATAGCATACGCAGGCTTGGCCAGAAATGGAAGTGACAGGACAGGGACCACCAGATGGCCAAGCACTAAAAAAAAAAAAAAAATCATTTTTGGCCCGAGTCGGAGGAGGCATGAGCCATTTATGTTAGCGTAGTTTCTAGATAGCTGTTAGCTCAGCGGAAAAATTGCAGAACGTTAATACGAGGGTGGTGTGGTCGAGTACGTATGCGGTAACTTTTTTATTCTCAATTGTTATGTTACTTACATAAAAATAAACCGAAATACAGTTTAGTAAATGTGTTTATTAACATTTTAATATGATGCATGAAAAGGAAGTGTAAAAGAAAATTTGGGATTGCAAATAAATTTCCCAGAAAGAGTCGTACTTACAGCATCCTCGAGGACTCTGCAAATAACATTTCTAGAAGATATTGTAATTAAAACACACAGGACTTCGTATTCCGTTAGTTTCAGTTCGACCTTGGAGAAGTCTGCATGAAAATACGAGGGTCGTTCAATAAGTAATGCCCCACATATTTTTAAAAAGCCATTAATATACATAGACAAACGTCCTTGTTGGTGCTTCACATTTGATGTTTGTTCTGTAAGCCGGTGAAGTTTCGAACCGTTCTGGCAGATGAGAGAGCCGCAGTGCAGCGTCAAATTGTCGTCTACATACGACTCACGTTACAAGCAGCGTGCTGTTATTGAATTCTTGTGTGCAGAAAAAGAAATCGTGGTGAACATCCATAAACGTTTGTGTGCAGTGTGTGGCGATGCTTCAGTTGATAGCAGTACAGTTGGGCGGTAGGTAAAGAAGGTTACAGCTTCAGGAAATAAAGAAACGGAGCTCCATGATCAGCCACGCTCGAGACGTCTTGTCACAGCCACTGCTTCAGACATGCTGAATCGTGCAGGTGCTATTATTCGTGCCCACCGGCGCATCACAATTCGAGAATTGGCTCTACAGTTGTCGGTCAGCATCGGAAGGGCGTCTGCAATGATCGAGACACTCGGATATTCAAAGAGGTGCTGCGCCTACAGGACAAGAGCTTTTACCAGCAGGGAATACATGCCCTTCCACAACGTTGGCATACGGCCATAGAACGTGATGGAGACTATGAAAAAAAATAAGACTTGGATAAGACATGTTGAGGAATAATGTTGAAACATCCCCTTAGAAAAATTTATGAATTACTGTGGTGGTAAACCCCTTACGTTATTTGATTTTCAAATAGCTGAGCAAAACTGAACCTGCTCAGACATTTCTCTCTTTACTTATTCTGATCATCAATAAACTGACACACAATATTTTTAGCGCAACGCAATCTGACTTTCAATAATCCCTACAAAGGAATGGCCCTGACTAACAATAACCTATACCTTTCATGATTCACTTACCTCACAAAAATCTTCGTTACTCGAACTACTGCAATACAGCGAGCGCCAATACTGCCAGCTAAATAAAAGATTCTAACTACTGATAGGCATACTTAGCAAATGAATGATTTTGATAGAGAACAAACAGTGTATTTACCTTAATAATGTTCAAAAATCATCATATATACATATATCAGTTCATGATATCCAGTATTACAAATTTACTCTTTCTGATGGACACATGTCCAGATCGTCTGCTCTCAAAATTCTGCCATCTCTCTCCCCACATCCACAACTGCTGGCGGCTCACCTCCAACTGCGCAACGCTACGTGCTGTTCACATCCAACTGCCCAACACTACAATAGCGAATAATCCAACAATGCCACCCAGCCACAGACTGCACACAGCACAGCCAGTGATTTTCATACAGAGCGCTACGTGACGTTACCAACATAAAAACCTAAACAGCCTACTTACAATGTCACCAAATTCTGACTCTTAACAATATATGTTCTGTGAAAAAAAGTGGGTCACTACTTAATGAACGACCCTCGTACATTCCATTGTACATAGCAAGCTAGCCTCGCCAACATTTGCCTAAATTATGTGTTGTGCGTGGTTTGCTGCCAAACTGTTCGATGAGAGAGAATCTTTTGTGAACGAAAAAGAGGTTTGTTTTTTCTATAGAAACTTCAAAATAACCTTATAGTTGTAAAAGGCAGCGTTTATAACGTTTACAAGATGCCGAGGCGATTACTGCTTCCCCTGTTTTAAGGATGAATATCACTCCTTAACGTGTAAATCATCAACTGTAAAGTAATAAAAGTATCTAATTTTATACACCAAGTTCTCATGAGCGCATTACAACCCCTTCATGGAAATTTATTTGCAATCCCAAATTTTCTTTTGCACTTCCTTTCCATACCTTTTCAGAAAATATTAATAAATATACACTACTGGCCATTAAAATTCCTACACCACGAAGATGACGTGCTACAGACGCGAAATGTAACCGTCAGGAAGAAAATCCTGCGATATGCAAATGATTAGCTTTTCAGAGCATTCACACAACGTTGGCGCCGGTGGCGACACCTACAACGTGCTGACATGAGGAAAGTTTCCAACCGATTTGTCATACACAAACAGCAGTTCACCGGCGTTGCCTGGTGGAACGTTGTTGTGATGCCTCGTGTAAGGAGGAGAAATGCGTACCATCACGTTTCCGACTCTGATAAGGTCGGATTGTAGCCTATCGCGATTGCGGGTTATCGTATCGCGACATTGCTGCTCGCGTTGGTCGAGGCCAATGACTGTTGGCAGAATATGAAATCAGTGGGTTCAGGAGGGTAATAGGGAACGCCGTGCTGGACCCCAACGGTCTCATATCATTAGCAGTCGAAATGACAGGCATCTTATCCGCATGGCTGAGTCAACAGATGGGGACGTTTGCAAGACAACAACCATCTGCAGGAACAGTTCGACGACGTTTGCAGCAGCATGGACTATCAGCTCAGAGACCATAGCTGCGGTTACCCTTGACGCTGCGTCACAGACAGGAGCGCCTGCGATGGTGTACTCAACGACGAACTTGGGTGTACGAATGACAAAACGTCATTATTTCGGATGAATCCAGGTTCTGTTTACAGTATCATGTTGGTCGCATCCGTGTTTGGCGGCATCGCGGTGAACGCACATTGGTAGCATGTATTCGTCATCGCCATACTGGCGTATCACCCGGCGTGATGGTATGGAGTGCCATTGGTTACACGTTTCGGTCACCTCTTGTTCGCATTGAGGGCACTTTGAACAGTGGACGTTACATTTCAAATGTGTTACGACCCGTGGCCCTACCCTTCATTCGAGCCCTGCGAAACTCTACATTTCAGCACCGTACAACACCACCGTAATAAGCAAACTGCAAGTATTGCCTCAAGGTCGGCCCACAAGGTACGAAAACAATCTAAGAATTACTGGGGAGTGGCACCTACTTGTCATCATGAATTTCATCCAGACTTATAGTATATGTAGGGCTTGGCCAGAGATGTAAGTGACAGTAATGTGAGGTTCAGTTGGTAAAACGCTTAGACCAAATAACATTTTGGGCGCGGGTCGGGCGAAGCCTGAGCCAGTATGTGAGGGTAGCTCCTAGGCAGCGGTTGGCGCAGAGGGAAGATTATAGAATGGTAGTCCTTGGGTCGTGGGACCGAGTGCATACGTAAAAACGTTTTGTTACTTTTATTTTCAATTTTTACGTTACTTACGCTGCAAATAAACCGAAATAATCCTGAGCATATTACACTACTGGCCATTAAAATTGCTACACCAAGAAGAAATGCAGATGATAAACGGGTATTCACTGGACAAATATATTATACTAGAACTGACATGTAATTACATATTCACACAATTTGGGTGCATATATCCTGAGAAGTCAGTACCCAGAACAACCACCTCTGGCCGTAATAATGGCCTTGATACGCTTGGGCATTAAGTCAAACAGAGCTTGGATGGCGTGTACAGGTACAGCTGCCCATGCAGCTTCAACACGATACCACAGTTCATCAAGAGTAGTGACTGGCGTATTGTGATGAGCCAGTAGCTCGGCCACCATTGACCAGACGTTTTCAATTGGGGAGAGATCTGGAGAATGTGCTAGCCAGGGCAGCAGTCGAACATTTTTTGTATCCAGAAAGGCCCGTACAGGACCTGCAACATGAGGTCGTGCATTATCCTGCTGAAATGTAGGGTTTCGCAGGGATCGAATGAAGGGTAGAGAACCGGGTCGTAACACATCTGAAATGTAACGTCCACTGTTCAAAGTGGCGTCAATGCGAACAAGAGATGACCGAGACGTGTTGCAACGTCCCCTTAGAAAAATTATAGACGACTGTGCTTAAACTGACACACAATATTTTTAGCGCAACGCAATCTGACTTTCAATAATCCCTACAAAAGAATGGCCCTGACTAACATTAACCTATACCTTTCACAAATCACTTACCTCACAAAAATCTTCGTTACTCGAACTACTGCAATACAGCAAGCGCCACTACTGCCAGCTAAATAAAAGATTCAAACTACGGAAGGCACTAACTACTGATAGGCATAGTTAGCAAATGAAAGATTTTGATAGAGAACAAACAATGTATTTACCTTAATAGACATAATATATATAGCAGTTCATGACATCCAGTCTTACAAATTTCAAAACTCCGCCATCTCTCTCCCCACGTCCACCACTGCTGGCGGCTCACCTCCAACTGCCGAACGCTATGCGCTGTTAACATCCAGTTGCCCAACGCTACAATGGCGAGTATTACAACAATGCCAACCAGCCACAGACTGCACACAGCACAGCCAGTGATTTTCATACAGAGCGCTAAGAAAACCTAAACAGTCTACTTACAGTGTAACCAATGGCACCCCATACCATTACGCCGGGTGATACGCCAGTATGGCGATGACGAATACACGCTTCCAATGTGTGTTCACCTCGATGTCGCCAAACACGGATGCGACCATCATGATGCTGTAAACAGAACCTGGATTCATCCGAAAAAATGACGTTTTCCCATTCGTGCATCTAGGTTCGTCGTTGATTACACCATCACAGGCCCTCCTGTCTGTGATGCAGCGTCAAGGGTAACGCAGCCATGGTCTCCGACTGATAGTCCATGCTGCTGCAAACGTCGTCGAACTGTTACTGCAGATGGTTGTTGTCTTGCAAACGTCCCCATCTGTTGACTCAGGGATCGAGACGTGACTGCACGATCCGTTACAGCCATGCGGAAAGATGCCTGTCATCTCGACTGTTAGTGATACGAGGCCGTTGGGATCCAGCACGCCGTTCCGTATTACCCTGCTGAACCCACCGATTCCATATTCTGCTAACAGTCATTGCATCTCGACCAACGCGAGCAGCAATGTCGCGATACGATAAACCGCAATCGCGATAGGCTACAATCCGACCTTTATCAACATCGGAAACGTGATGGTACGCATTTCTCCTCCTTACACGAGGCATCACAACAAGGTTTCACCAGGCAACGCCGGTCAACTGCTGTTTACATATGAAAAATCGGTTGGAAACTTTCCTCATGTCAGCACGTTTTAGGTGTCGCCACCGGCGCCAACGTTGTGTGAATCCTCTGAAAAGCTAATCATTTGCATATCACAGCATCTTCTTCCTGTCGGCTAGATTTCGCGTCTGTAGCACGTCATTTTCGTGGTGTAGCAATTTTAATAGTCGGTAGTGTAGGTTACTAAGCTAAATTTTATTCCTTTTCCGGTTATCTGAGTAAGTGTGAAAATAAAATATGCACAGGGTAACCATTATTTACAGAGGCGGTACAAATAATGTATTCAGAATTAGGGTATATACTTCCTAACGAGAGATCAAAAAGCTTAAGCCTCTGTAGTTGGAAAACAGGCTTGTGTCTCGTTTCGTGTTAAGCGTTGATCAATTTACATATAAATAGAGCTGATATCAGTGGAGGAACAGTTTGCAAGTAGGAGTGTCGGGCAAACTGGTGGCAGGAAGCGCAGAGCACAAAGTGGAACGGACTAACAAGAGGTTCTTATATCGATTCCCTGTATAAGCAGGAAAAGTAAGGAGCGGCCTGAGCGCTACGAGAGGTCCTCCACAGCACCGCCAAGCTGACGGAGCGCCACTTACATCACAAGCAGCTTCTGCTCGCATTATTAGCCTAACTCGCCTAGAATCGAGTGGTTGCCCCAGCTCAGAATAACAGCGGAGAGAAAGCATTTAGTTAGACGCTCGACATAAAATTTAATTTTATTGTTAATATTTGCAGCCATTTTCCTTAGTTATTACTTCAATTACGCTTTATCATAGAGATAAGAAAATATCCGTCTTTTCCAACTCTATGTTTTATTTGTGTGTATCAAACATGTTTCGCCTATTCATGCTAGGCAAGTTCAGTAGTCTACAATATAAAAAAGTTATTTAATTATATTTGTTTTGATAGGAGACCTGTGGTGGTTGTTGGTAGGTCTTAAATTATTTAACTACGAAAGACTGCCGAAAAGTAATGCCTCCGATTTTTTATGTGTAAACTCTTAAAGCTTTCTAAATAAAACGAACTTGATTAACGTTCTACATCCTTATACTTCATGTTATTTATTCCTCAATATAGTCACCCTGGCGACGAACACGTATCTCCCACCCAGAGATCAATTTGTTGATACTGTCAGTGTAGAATGTTTGATTTTACTGACGGAGTCACAACTCACCGCTGCTTGCAGTGTTTGGTCATTATAGAAGTAAAGTCCTCGAAGGTGTTCTTTCAGTTTTGGAAACAGATCAAAATTGGATGGGGGCAAGTCGGGACTTTATGAAGAATGATCGAAGACGGTGAACCCAAGGCGTCGAATTGTTACATATGTCGCAGCGCTCGTGTGTTGTCTGGCATTATAATGCTGAAAAAGAGGGTGCTCCATCTGTGGACGAAATCTTCGAATTAGTGCTTTCAGCTTTTCGAGAGATTACAACACGCTGTTTCACAGGCGCTGACATACAGCAGTAATATTGCACACCAGCCGGCCTGTGTGGCCGAGCGGTTCTAGGCGCTTCAGTCTGGAACCGCGCGACCGCTACGATCGCAGGTTCGAATCCTGCCTCGGGCATGGATGTGTGTGATGTCCTTAGGTTAGTTAGGTTTAAGTAGTTCTAAGTTCTGGGGGACTGATGACCTCAGACGTTAAGTCCCATAGTGCTCAGAGCCATTTTTTTATTGCACACCACCATTTTACACGCTACAATTCGGAACCCTCTAGGGGCAGAGGATTGCAACTTGTGTCAGAAAGCGAGAAAATCGGCCGAGTAACATTAATTGCATGTTACACCTCAACCTATACTGTGAACAGAAGAAAAAATTCGGAGGCATTACTTTTCAGCCAGTCCCCATATCCACAAACATATGTTTGCGTTTCTTAAACTTACATTCAGTTATCTGTTTTTTTCTATTTATCCGCGTTTTCTTCGGTATGTACTAGAGGCACATAGTACAGGTTCGTTCCTATTGATAGGCCGCATTTAAACATTTCACTGCACATAGCGTATACCACAGCACACTGCACATTGTCTTTCTCACATGCTTTAGATCTGATTGAGGGGACACTGATGAGAGTAGGGTGGGGTGATGGTATGCAGATGGGGGGAGTGTGGGTGGTGGGTCACTGTATTTGTGTGTGGTGGGTGGGAACGGGGGTGGGGGGGGGGGGCGCATGGAAGAGTGAATGTACCCACTCCACATACGCAGAACATATAATATAAGAAAATCACCATTACGCTGGTGTACAAACAGACGTGGAAATCTTATGCCATTACATCAAAAGAAATGGAATGCTCACTCCACAGAAAGAACGGTTCACTCGGGATGCTGTAAATAAAAACGAAAATATTTTCAGCGACCAAAAGTGCGATTACAGACGAACAATATTCAAACTGTGACGGATCGGGTCTCGAACCCGGGAACTTTGCCTCTCGCGCGCAAGTACTTTATCAGCATTTGTTTTTCTTTTTACCTAAGAAACTGTTGCAGGACGACGGGCAGGGCATCCCGTCGCCACGCCTACGCAACGTGCTCTAGGATCAGAGAGAGGATTTAGCAGGTTTATTTACTTTTAATTATTTATTTATTTTTCATTTTCCTTTTTTTATTAACAAAAGGTCCTACAACTGTCATAGCGAGCGTCCGAGTCGTCTTCTCGTCTTTTGGTTGGGGTTGGCCCCTATTCCGTCCGTAGGGGATCAATGTGCTCCAGGGCTCTTCTTCGGATACAGCGTCTCATACCCAGAACGCCCCTATGAGCAGGAGGGTCCGCAAATCAAGAGGGACCAACAGTCGAGGGTGCCTTTGTGTACATCACGAAATATGTAGTAAAAAACCTTGCCTTTTAACCAATTAATGGCATTTGTCCTGCTTCGAGGAAATTATACGCTGTCGAGGCGTAATTATCGCCATAGGAGATAGACTCCGACAATCGGCGCAAGAGTAATGCCAGCCTGCGCTGCCTGAGCAGCCGACAGTCGCTGGTGGCGTCACAAGTCAGGCCTGTACGCATCCGAATCAACTACTGAGCATCTTGGACACAAGAGAACCTCCGTCAGGTGAATGTGATGTAGCCGCTGACGAGTAGCGAAGTCCGCGTTCAGAACGAACACGTCGCCGTCGTTAGAAGAGGCGTGTGTACTGCTCGCCACACCGTGTTCCAGCCAACTTCGGGGTGCCGGTGTGCGACCGTATTGTTGGGCTGTTGCTGTTGGTAAAAGCAATAATAGTATTTCGTGTTGGCCATCCGTGTCGACGGGTGAGTGCCGGGGAAATGTGTCCCACAGAAACCGGTGGTTGTAGAGAGCGTGGTGTCATTTTAGTTATCAGGATGCCCGTCAGATTGCCGTGGGCAGAAGTCCACGCGCGATTCAAAGCGTTGAGACAGAGCGATCGCTCTCTGTAATAGAGATGATTTAAGCCCGCTGCGGCAGCGTCAGGGTGGCGTATCGGACTTTAAAAACAAGACCGGCGCTCACGAAAAGTCCATATGTTGCTTGAAATCTACCGGCCATCGTAGCCGTCAAGGGAGAGAGGTGCGCAAAATAGTTCAGTTTGGAGACAAGATAGGTGTTGACATAACGTGGTAGTTGGAGCATGTCCATTCGACTCAATTTGTTGCCCTGTATCGGAGCACATGTCTGGTGTAGTAGTCGGCGGAACGTAGTTGCGGCGGTGCGACGGATATTGATATAGATATAGAACAGCACTCCCAAACATTTGAGTACGGACACCTTGCCAAAAAGTGACCGCTATTGTTAGGAGAAGCCCCCTTCGACATCCATGTATTTTATCTTCTTAACGTCGAAGACGCTCTCGGCGACTGCCCCGTACTAGCGTAGCCACTGAAGCGCCATGTGTATTTCACCCCCTCATATGGCAACGAACACCACATTATTGGCGAACGCACCGCAACGAAAGGTCACGTCCCGTATGCAGATGACTTTTAATCACAGACGTAGACCATGCTAAGCTCGTTCGAGAGCTGCCGCAAATAATATGTCCGACAAGGGACATCCTTGTCGCACTGACAGTCCAACAACAGTGTGACCAGACTAGTAACATTTCACCATCATGCAGGAACGGGCCCCCTGGATCGATTGAAGTACCACCTATGAAAACCCTGGAGTGAATCCCCTACATTCCAAAACTGCGCGTAGGTATCCGCGGTCGACACAGTCGAATGTGTGGTCGAAGTCGATGACAGGGGCGTCTCGTATTTTGCAGGCCACTGGCAATGCTATTATGTCGTGGTATGCACCTAATACTGTATGAATTTTGTTGACACCACGTAAAGATGTCTGATCGCTGTGGGTTGCTTTCTCGATAGCGGTGTATAGACTCGCGCGGAGGATGCGGGCGAAGATCTTGTAGTCGTTGTTGAGGAGTGTGAGTGGACGAAAGTCTTGCCACCTACAACCACCATTCGGATTCGGTACTGAGATCAGCATACCGTCTGTGAATTTCGTGGGGACAATGAAATCACTTGTCGCCCATAAGATCATAAAAAGTGCGAGTGAATTGCTGGGGTAAACCGTATAGTCCTGGGCAATTGTTCGGTACTCCTCGTGCCAAGGCAGATGTCAGCTCGTCGGATGTGATGGGCAACAGCAGGGTATCACGGGTGCAACGTCCCTAGGGGGGAGAGGTGGGATAGTGCAGCACCTCTTCATAATCCCGTAAGTTCCGCGGATTTTCCATGTACAAGATCCCATTAGTACCAGGCGAAAGTGTGTACTATGTCCTTTTGTGTCACAGCGCGTCCTCCCGACTCCGTGTCTATCGCCGTGATGATCTGATTTAGTTGGGGATCCCATCTTGCACTCTCGCACAGATGCAGACGCCTTCTACCTTCTGTTCCCTGTTGCTTAAGCAGACGGCCTTTGATGCATTGCAAGGACATCTGACGTTCGGGCACGGCTGCTACATCGCCAGCTCACGTAACGCTTTATAGTAATTTTCTGTTGTCCTTTGCCAGCTCGATCTGTCACGTCCGTATGCTATCAGCGCCTTTTGGAGTGCAGGGTTGACATATCATAGCCTCCACAGCAATGTGGAACCGTATGTCGGCAGGCGTCTGAGACAACAGCGCCACGTGTCAGCAACTGCTTACCGACATGCTTCCTCGTGAAGGAGAGTGACCTTTAGCATCCACGCGTCTCTGTTGCCTCGGATAAGTTGCCAGGGTAAGGTGACAGTGCAGACACACGTGAGGTTATCCGTGAAGACCATTGGTCAGATTTCTGCATCATAGGTCACTGCGTGGAGCCCATGCGAGACATATATCCAGTCCACGCGACTGGCAGAGTGGCCATAAAGTGCGTATATCACCAATGGTTCCCATGATGTAAAAGCCATGTGTCGTGGAGCACGAGGTCACGTACCAGAGTGTGTAGAGCTGGGCATGGGATGTAATGCTGTATCTGGTTCCTGGGCCACAGAGAACTGTTAAAATCGCCGCCCACTATATAATGGTTCATTTTTCCCTGAAAAAGTGGGACGTCCTCCTTCAAATAGAAAACATGCCTGTCGTTGTGGTGTATAGTACCGGAGGGCACGTAAGTGTTAATGAGCTGGACCACACGAAGCATGAGAGCTATACCTCGTGCTTTAAGGAAGTACGTCACGCCCATCCCTTCAATGCTGTCTCAGTGAAGGGCAGTTGTTCCTCCCACCCCATCACCAGATGGTAGGCTGTAGGTGGTGTAGCCATAAAGATCTAAATGCAGCTGTGGGTAGACCTCCTGGAGAAGGACAATATCCAAGTCTGCCACCCTTATCATTTCATGTAACATGCAGGTCTTGATGGTGTAGTGGATGCCACTGACATAGACTGTTCCCACACAGTAGGCCGAGACATCACAAGTGATGGAGGCAATGCCCATGGTAGGGTCGGACACCACACATCCACCCGGCCACATGATGTGCATTACTGTGCCGTATGGTGCACTGAGGGGCAGAGCCCTCCAGACTCAGTGCCAGCCATAGGCACAGTGGAGTTATCAGTAGTATGGTAAGCAGGCCATGACCCGATTTTTGATATCAAATTGATACGCAAATTAATGAATTGATCAACTAATTACGCCCTATACACAACCACACCCACCCCACCTTCAGATGACGCCATGTGTTTTCCTCAGCCGGCACGTGGGTCCCCGCACCCCTCCCCCTCCGCAACCCTCCCCCTTCCCCTCCCCCACCTACCCCATTGACGGGAATTTCGCTTTTTAGCGGGAATTCCGAATTTTCGCTGTACAATTAAATTGTCAATTCAGACGACGTAATATAAATGGAAATTGTTGGTGGAGATTGTTTATAAAACAGGAATAGGTTGTAGAAATCGAAAAAAAGAAAACAGTTCAGAGGACTGGAAATCGTTAATTATGCTCTGAGAAGAGCATAATTTTCATTTTGTAGCACAGGGATTATCTTGTTAACTTCCATTTGATTCAAATACTCCAATCGCAAAGTTATTAAGACGCTCAGTAGTGTGCTTCTGGGTGCGAGTGCAATAGTGGTGTGCCAGGGTTCATCCCTTCATCACCTTTTACACCAGGTCGCCTCGCGTGACCATGGGGGTTCTCCATCTGTCCCCCACCGGATCGAATTCTTGACAGCTGCCTCGCCTCCTGGGTCCTGACCGGATCCACTTACCGCCTCCTGCTTCACTCTCAGGAGGGGGGGGGGGGGGGGGGGGGGCTTGAGATGGAAGGGCGCCCTGCCACGCGCATTCGTAACTCTCTGCAGGCCTTACACAATACAACCTATGCCACGTGCGCCACTTGTCTCGATATCCAATGATCTGCATGGTGGCCACCCTCACTTGTGGTCCCCTCGGCCTCCATCCTACATTGGGGCAGTAGCCAGCAGCTGGAAATCGGATTATTGTTCTCAAGGCGCGCATTGTTAGGCATCTACCACTAACAATAGATTTGTTTTCGAAGATTAGTGTCCTCTCCCACAGCTGTGTCCTAACGAAAATAGCTTCCCCCGTCAGAGGTTCGAGTCCTCCCTTGGGCATGAGTGTGTGTGTGTTGTCCTTAGTGTAAGTTAGGTTAAGTTAGATTAATCAGTTTAAGCCTAGAGACCGATGACCTCAGCAGTTTGGTCCCATAGTTCTTACCACAAATTCCCAATTTTTTTCCTAACGAAAACAACAACATATACACTCCTGGAAATTGAAATAAGAACACCATGAATTCATTGTCCCAGGAAGGGGAAACTTTATTGACACATTCCTGGGGTCAGATACATCACATGATCACACTGACAGAACCACAGGCACATAGACACAGGCAACAGAGCATGCACAATGTCGGCACTAGTACAGTGTATATCCACCTTTCGCAGCAATGTAGGCTGCTATTCTCCCATGGAGACGATCGTAGAGATGCTGGATGTAGACCTGTGGAACGGCTTGCCATGCCATTTCCACCTGGCGCCTCAGTTGGACCAGCGTTCGTGCTGGACGTGCAGACCGCGTGAGACGACGCTTCATCCAGTCCCAAACATGCTCAATGGGGGACAGATCCGGAGATCTTGCTGGCCAGGGTAGTTGCCTTACACCTTCTAGAGCACGTTGGGTGGCACGGGATACATGCGGACGTGCATTGTCCTGTTGGAACAGCAAGTTCCCTTGCCGGTCTAGGAATGGTAGAACGATGGGTTCGATGACGGTTTGGATGTACCGTGCACTATTCAGTGTCCCCTCGACGATCACCAGTGGTGTACGGCCAGTGTAGGAGATCGCTCCCCACACCATGATGCCGGGTGTTGGCCCTGTGTGCCTCGGTCGTATGCAGTCCTGATTGTGGCGCTCACCTGCACGGCGCCAAACACGCATACGACCATCATTGGCACCAAGGCAGAAGCGACTCTCATCGCTGAAGACGACACGTCTCCATTCGTCCCTCCATTCACGCCTGTCGCGACACCACTGGAGGCGGGCTGCACGATGTTGGAGCGTGAGCGGAAGACGGCCTAACGGTGTGCGGGACCGTAGCCCAGCTTCATGGAGACGGTTGCGAATGGTCCTTGCCGATACCCCAGGAGCAACAGTGTCCCTAATTTGCTGGGAAGTGGCGGTGCGGTCCCCTACGGCACTGCGTAGGATCCTACGGTCTTGGCGTGCATCCGTGCGTCGCTGCGGTCCGGTCCCAGGTCGACAGGCACGTGCACCTTCCGCCGACCACTGGCGACAACATCGATGTACTGTGGAGACCTCACGCCCCACGTGTTGAGCAATTCGGCGGTACGTCCACCCGGCCTCCCGCATGCCCATTATACGCCCTCGCTCAAAGTCCGTCAACTGCACATACGGTTCACGTCCACGCTGTCGCGGCATGCTACCAGTGTTAAAGACTGCGATGGAGCTCCGTATGCCACGGCAAACTGGCTGACACTGACGGCGGCGGTGCACAAATGCTGCGCAGCTAGCGCCATTCGACGGCCAAAACCGCGGTTCCTGGTGTGTCCGCCGTGCCGTGCGTGTGATCATTGCTTGTACAGCCCTCTCGCAGTGTCCGGAGCAAGTATGGTGGGTCTGACACACCGGTGTCAATGTGTTCTTTTTTCCATTTCCAGGAGTGTATTTCGAGGGATGCAGCAGAATGAACAAAGGGTGTTTTTCTAAAGAAAGCAGATGTGTCCAATTTTCCATCCACTTGACAGCAAACAAAGGAGTTTTATTTGGGAAAATAAATACTGCAATAGCAAGAAAAAGGAACTCTTGTGACCACTTGTTACAAAAATGTATCACAATCTCGAAAAATTTGAATACTTCTACTTCGAAATTTTATAAATGTCGCAATTTGAACTTATAATCTTTTGTATAAACACTTACATGGCAATTGACCCAAGTTTGGTCATTTCCCACCACCACTACCGCTGGCATCACTGCTGGCTCACCGTTTCATATTTGAGGGATCACATGGACACGACTAGGCACTGTCAGAGACTGACGATTGTGTTGGGTGGGGTTTGGGCTTTGTATACTTTCAGACACCACCCTCTATTTTGAAGAGGACCAATAGGAACTAAGAATATAATACCTGCAAGTTATAACTTGCCTTCTGTTTTTCTTCAAGCACGCTTTGTGCAAGAACAGAACATGGCTGTAAAGCAGAAAAAAAATTGAGACAAATATCCTTTGTTTGCTGGCAAGTGGTTTGAAAATTGGATGCAGGCGCTAGCTTTAGAAAAACACTCTTTGTTCTGCCTCCACCACATACCCTACATCAGCACCACCCGCCAAACCCAATATTTTCCCACCTAACCCCTCTAATTCACTTTTGGGCACCCATTGGAACCCAACAACCAGCAGTTGCTGTATCATGGCGGGCCCGTTTATGTTACTGACATCCAAGTATAGAATGTAACTTAAATCGAGGGCCCCATTGAACCCCGCACCCATACGCGGATTATTTGCCATGACGTGTCTATGGACACACTGTAAAAGTCCTCCACGGATCCCGCGCTCAAAGAAAAGAAGCATATCAGCATTAGTCAAACGTTTAATGCTGCGCCTCGTTTTCTTGAGCATTACGTCCCAGGACAACCCACGTGCCGTGTAATAAAAGGCGGGGTCCAGAGAGTGCGTGGCCATGCATACACTCCGGTACTTTTCAGAAACATCCGCAAGCAGGCGCATGTTGGTTTCCATGCATAGTCTTGCGTATTCATCCGAATTTGGAATGTTGAATTCCCGGCAGACATTCACGGCATGCTCATAATCTGCACTAGTTATGGCATCGCCTGTGAGAGAACTGGTAAATGCATATATGTCGGGTAACCTGGTTTCGTCGAGTTTCGCCTTACTATCCAGATATTCATAAGGGAAAACTACTTACCTAGTCACAAGCTGAAACTTTTCCTCATCGGGGTGTGCAGATTGGGTGTTATGCATATCCTTCCGAAGTAGAGTTTTAACAAGTTTGTGGAGTGGCGCCTGCATAAAGTGTAGTGCATCAAGGAAGCGGAGCGTAATTTTTGTTGTCATGCATTTGGATAATTAAATATACTCCTCAACACTCTCAGGCAGGACACTGACCTGAGTTTTCTTCCAGCCGAAATTAAGCAATTACTCAACATGAAAGTGAGTATCATACCCTATGGAAGAAAACTGGTACGTGTTGTGGTAACTGATACTTCAAATTGCATGGGTTGTGAGCTGCACCATGGAACTTCCTCGTAAAATGACAATGACCTCTACGTTGAGTTTCAGCTTTTCTATCTAACGGCAGCCCACAAATACGACAGTTAACTGCATCGTGGTATACTTTTTTATCCTCCTCCGATTCGGTCATGGGGATGTTGGTGCTGTAATGCCTATCAACATCTCAAGAGTTTTTCAAGCTCAGTAAGCAACCAAACCGCAGGATTATCCCTGACATAAGATTCATAGCGGTTAAGACTTGAATCATATGAACATGCAAGGTGCTAGGCTGCCGCATACGGTACGTGTTGTTGTGTGAAAGTGGTATGTGAGGCTAAGGGGTTCCCTTCACAGCGAGTGATAGGGCAAGGAGAGATTCGAAGTCTGCGTATACAAAAACGGACAACATTCCTTGTGGTGAGCATTCTTGAATTTAATGAACTTGTTTTCTTCTGTAGGCATCACAACATGCACTGGTTCTTTGGATACACAGTCCCTCAGATACCTTTTTTACTTTCCTTCTGAAAAAGTATTTAGACACCGGAAGCAAATCTTATCTTTATGTTTAGACAATTGGCTGTAAAGGAGGCAGCACATGTCTTTGATCCATACGTAATGCTGATTATCACCTTCAAAGAAGAGCAGCATGTTTATATGAAGATCACTCTCACTTGCTTATTTAGAAAAAGAGAGTGGTCCAACTACAGTATGCTTGTCCTTCTCATCTGGCTTGCTTTCCTGGTTCTTCTTCAGGCCACAAACCTAAACCGATATTCCGGAATTTCGTGCCTCAAATTTTGGTATGTCCTGAATCTTTGCAGAGAACTCGATAGCATCAAAATTATAACTTCCGGGGATTTTTTCTTTGGTACATTGTATACTGCTGTGTGCTCGGGATAGTATCGAGAATGGTAAATTCTTTTTAAGCCAGGAATGACCATGCAAAACAAGTGTTATCATTTTCATTTTGAACATTAATATAAGCCTGCTTGTTCTTAATATCCTCAAGGAGTTTGATATAACGGGACCCTCCATTTAACGGATCATAGACATGAATATGAATGTAGAGGTGTGGTATTTGGCTGAGTGCTTTAGCTGACCTTCTCGCTTCCATCTTGGGTAAAAGGTCCCGTATAGCACCCAAGGTGGATTCACGATTCAATCCTCAAGGAGTTTGATATAACGGGACCCTCCATTTAACGGATCATAGACATGAATATGAATGTAGAGGTGTGGTATTTGGCTGAGTGCTTTAGCTGACCTTCTCGCTTCCATCTTGGGTAAAAGGTCCCGTATAGCACCCAAGGTGGATTCACGATTCAACCCGCAGCAGAGTACTGTGTTGCGTTCAATGACATTATATCCTGTATCATCTAGGGCTTTGAGGAGCTCTGCCTCCAGCACCGGGAGGCATGCTTCTAGAAACCAGACTGGTTCGCGATACCCCCTCTCCCCCCCCCCCCCCCCAGCTGGATTCTCAATCCTAGTAAACAAGATACGCCCCTCAAAGGCCGTGGCAACCGCCGAGTATTCTACAGGGGTCATGACGCCTAATCTGATGTTCTTTACCATCAGGACAGGATAGAGCACTACCGCTAGCCGCAGGTTCATTATCATTAATACTACAACTAGGAGACGAAAACGCCCAACAGGTGGATGAGGGAACTGGGGAGGGGGAAGTGATATTCGCTGAGGCACACATACCTGCTGCTGGCGAGGGCGAACAGCCGGAGCCGTAGTAGGGGGAGGGGATGGTGGTGAGTTTCTGTGGGAGCACCCAGCCTGTGGCGAGGGCGCTCTTTGATGCTGCTGCTGCATGTTGGAGCTGCCACAATCGCCAGTGTGGGGTTGGGAGATCGTTGCTCTGACTGATTCACCCACAGACACCAGAGGTTATGCGATGGTGTGGGGGCCGGCACTGCAGCAGCCGTGGCTGCCTCTCGTGCAGCAAGGAGCGGTGCTTTGCACAGCTTTGCACATTGCTCTGGTGAGTGTTTGATACCTGCCCCTACAACCACCGCTCTAGGTGTACATGCCACAGAAAGCTGTTGTCGTGGCGGTGCTGGTGGCACCCCTGTAACATACGAATAACGGAAAAAATTAAGTACAATGTTCAAGAGCATCATGTTAGTTTGCATGAAATGACAAGCGACTTTCTGTTATGTCCAGAGCCACAAGTTCCGCGAAGAAGCACTCTCCCTAAACTGATGATCACTGTTGGACACAAGCAAAGGTATGTAATTCATCATTATAATCTACAGCAGTGTATCATCTTAGGGATGGAGCTAGGTAGAATCACCCAGGCTATATCCTTCAATCCGTCCCCCTCGTTGAAGGAAATACAGAAAATATCGAAAAGGGGGCGAGCACGACTAGTGATTTCGAAAAAGATTTTTATAAATTGATGAATAATCCCATTTTCGGTAAAACCATGCAGAATTTAAGAAATGAACGTGATATTTTGATTAGGACCAAATAGGACGGGCATTGGGTTGGAGGAAAGTGCATCACCAGTCCAAATTTTAAGCAGGTCAGTAATTACAGTAAGAACTTCGTTGCTGTGGAGACGTCGAAGGTTTCAGTAGAGTTTACAAAACTAGTCTATTTGGGTACGTATATATTGGGCACCTCCAGATTCCACATGTACTGCTCCCACTATGAGTTTGCTTAAACTCATTTCCTGGAACGGAAAGTTACTTCATATGGATACAGATAGCTTGCTTTATTGGGCGAAGAACTGCGATCCAAATGAAATAATCAGGTGTCACGGTAATGAATTCGACACATTGGGATATGCAGCCGATAATCCTTACGGTATTGTTCCTCAGAACAAGAAGGTTGTTGTTGTTGTGGTCTTCAGTCCTGAGACTGGTTTGATGCAGCTCTCCATGCTACTCTATCCTGTGCAAGCCTCTTCATCTCCCAGTATTTACTGCAACATACATCGTTCTGAATCTGCTTAGTGTATTCATCTCTTCGTCTCCCTCTACGATTTTTACCCTCCAAACTGCCCTCCAATGCTAAATTTGTGATCCCCTGACGCCTCAGAACATTTCCTACCAACCTGTCCCTTCTTCTTGCCAAGTTGTGCCACAATCTCCTCTTCTCCCCAATTCTGTTCAATACCTCCCCATTAGTTATGCGATCTACCCATCTAATCTTCAGCATTCTTCTGTAGCACCACGTTTCGAAAGCTTCCAATCTCTTTATGTCCAAACTGTTTATCGTCCATGTTTCACTTCCATACATGGCTACACTCCATACAAATACTTTCAGAAACAACTTCCTGACACTTAAATCTATACTCGATGTTAACAATTTCTCTTCTTCAGAAACGCTTTCCTTGCCATTGGCAGTCTACATTTTATATCCTCTCTACTTCGACCATCATCAGTTATTTTGCTCCCCAAATAGCAAAACTCCTTTACTACTTTAAGTGTCTCATTTCCTAATCTAATTCCCTCAGCATCACCCGACTTAATTCGACTACATTTCATTATTCTTGTTTTGCTTTTGTTGGTGTTCATATTATATCCTCCTTTCAAGACACTGTCCATTCCGTTCAACTGCTCTTCCAAGTCCTTTGCTGTCTCTGACAGAGTTACGATGTCATCGGTGAACCTCAAAGTTTTTATTTCTTCTCCATGGATTTTAATAACTACTTCGAATTTTTCTTTTGTGTCCTTTACTGCTTGCTCAATATACAGATTGAATAACATCGGGGAGAGGCTACAACCCTGTCTCACTCCCTTCCCAACCACTGTTTCCCTTTCATGCCCCTCGACTCTTATAACTGCCATCTGGTTTCTGTACAAATTGTAAATAGCCTTTCGCTCCCTGTTATAACAAGAAGGTTATTAGCTTAATAAAGATGAGGCGCATGGATTGCGGATTGTGGAGTCTGTGGGGCTATGATCCAAAATGTATGCATATCGTACAGTAAATGGAGCCACCCAAAGGCGGGGTAAGAGTGTGCGACGTACGGCATCATGTATCCTCACGGTCGAAGACTTCTTGCAGTGCCTGTACGATGGCATTCGCGGTGCTCCGCCGCAACCTTCGCATTTGGTACAGCAAACTAGTATTCGATCGCGAGGCCATGATCTGTACACTGTGCTGCAGTCTAAAGTCGGAGTGCCACCTAATGACGATAAAAGAGCCATTTGTGATGACGGGATCGAAACCCTACCGTACTCACACTATCTACTCGAAGGGCGAGAGGGGATGAGGGACTCCGACGGTGTGCATGAGAGAGAGAGTGAGTACTGGCAGAGTGAGAGCTTGTGCCGAATAGTATGGCTCTTTTATCATAGTGTAAATATTGTATGTATGATGTATGGTATGCCTGCATGTGTGAGTTTTGCCTGTGTGTATGATTGTGTGTGCGTTTGAGTGTGGATTTCCGTATACTTCTGTATAAACATATTCTGTTTATCTTTTCTGAATAAGTAGCATAATGAGTATGCATGAATATATAAGCAGCATTTGCTAGAAAAAATTATAAAATAGTTAAAAATGTGCAATATATATGTGTTACCGGCTAAACCCGATTTTATGATGAACTAGTTTCGCCTAGGTCAAACTCGTTCATCCTGTTATCGAGAGGATGAAACCGTTTAGCCTACGTCGAATCGGTTTATCCTAGTTAAAATTTACATGCTTTAGGATAAACTGGTACGTCCTAGTCTGAACCAATTTCATCTAGTTTGTATCTTCTATAAGTTTTATAAAGTAAACTGAATAAAGGAATAGAAATTAAATAGTCAATATGATTCATTAAAGTTATTTATTAACTCACCAGTAATTTCACATCTATCACTAGGTCAACTTACATATATCCATCCACAGAAATCACCTTATCTGCAATTTGCTTATTTTCTTATTTTTGCAAGGTTTACAGTGGTGGCACTCGGAATTACAGAGTACTTTTTTTTTACAATTGAATTTGCTTATTGTACAGTTTTTCATAGAACTGCATTTTACGAAGCCTTGCCCTGATCCAACAGAATGTTTTGTAGCTGCAGTCCTTAAAGATATTTCAATATCCTGGTTAATATCTCCCACATCTAAAAACTTCTGAATGCAGACGTCGAAATCAGTTCTGAAAAAATAAATAAGAAGTTAAAACAAATACTTTTTAACATTTTATTACAAACAATTATGGAAAATTTTAATGAAATTATACCTGCAATAATGTTTTTGAAATAGGCCAAGTTCGGTGCCAACTTTGTAGAGGCCCTCATCAGTCTTTTGAAGTATTACTGCAATTATGTTTCGAAGGTCACCTCTGCCTTTAGCTACATCTGGAATAGGTATGGTTACGTTGTCTCCAGTGTCAGCTGGTTGATGACATTTGTCAGAGGAAGCTTTTATTCTTTTAGCTTGTTTCTTTAAATTTTCTGTCGCAATTTTTCTAGCATTTTCAATGACGTTTGTGTCAATTTTAACAATGTTATCATCATCACTGTCTTCGTACTGTTCAGTATTGCTGTCACCTTCGATTGCCTTCTTTAGGTCGTCTTCATCGTAAATATCATTTATGATTTCTTGAGGCAACGAGGAAGTGGAAAGTCCGACTCTAGGTTCGACTCCGAATAACGCTTTGTAAGGTGATTGTTTTATGCCAGAGTAGTAAGCTCGATTTTTCATGAATTGGACATATATTAATCCTTGCGACCTCTTCGTCGAATTGTTGTCCTTTAACCAAGAACTTACCATATTTTCAATGTCTTGGTTGGCACGTTCAACAGAACCCTGACTTTGGCTGTGCCTTGGTTTTCCATGAACAATTTTCAGTTCTGACCAAAGCTTTGTGAGTTGACTTATAACATTATTGACAAATTCTCTGCCATTATCAGATTGAAGAATACAGTTAGGAATATGTCATTCAAATGATAAGCCACTTCTTCAGCCCTCTTTGATGTTAACGCACGAAGTAGAACAACTTTTGTGAGATGGTCTTGGTAAGCTAGAATGAATTTTAAATTCCCGTCTGGTTGTGTTTGGAAATCAGTCAAATGGACTTGGCATCTGCTATTCATTTCCGAATAGAGAATTGGCTTTGAAACTAGCCCTCCTTTCTTTTTTGTCTTCTTTTGTTGACAAACATCACACACTGATAAACAGAGGCATATTATTTCCCTTGTGATGTGCCCGCATCTCGTGGTCGTGCGGTAGCGTTCTCGCTTCCCACGCCCGGGTTCCCGGGTTCGATTCCCGGCGGGGTCAGGGATTTTCTCTGCCTCGTGATGGCTGGGTGTTGTGTGCTGTCCTTAGGTTAGTTAGGTTTAAGTAGTTCTAAGTTCTAGGGGACTGATGACCACAGCAGTTGAGTCCCATAGTGCTCAGAGCCATTTGAACCATTTGAACCTTGTGATGTTGACATTTTTTTTCTGTCTCGGCTAACATCCTATCGCCACCACCATGACCCACAGCTACATGAGCTGCGTCAATCACATCATAAAGTTCATCAGCTGGAACAAAGTATTTTTTTATTTCCTTCACATCGTGCAATGAAGTTTTTCACATCACCAATTTTCAAAACAGCAAATCGTTTGAGTCCTCTTTTTTGTAATGATGTTCTTTTTTCCAACATTGCCGCGTCTTCTACTTGTTTAACCAACTCCGCATATTCGTCTACTGATAACACATTATAATGAGAGGACTTTTTGTTTTCACTCTGCAAAAGTTCCTCCAGAAACTTTTCTCTCCACAGCTTTTGATTGGCTTGTCTGCTACACGAAGGCTCATCCATGATGAAACGCCTCATAATAATTATACTATATAATCTTTTAAACGCAACCAGCAACTTAACACGCGCACTCGTCGATGCAAAATAGCGTTCAGAACAAAGAACAGAGCGAGCGAATAGCCGTTGAAAGGCGCGAGGGGCGAGCCAGAGATGATTCGGGGATTCCCCGTTCGTACAGGCCGCGCCATGCATTCCGACTAGGCAAAATTAGTTCAGACTATGACGTACCAGTTTATCCTACAGCATGTAAATTCTAACTAGGATAAACCTATTCGACATAGGCTAAACTTTTTCATCCTCTCGGTAACAGGATGAACGAGTTTGACCTAGACGAAACTAGTTCATCCTGAAGTCGGGTTTGGCCGGTAACATACATATAAAAGATTAACAACTGAACTGAAGTCATTATTAAAT
The DNA here is from genome assembly GCF_021461385.2 of Schistocerca piceifrons. Lineage (NCBI taxonomy): Eukaryota > Metazoa > Arthropoda > Insecta > Orthoptera > Acrididae > Schistocerca > Schistocerca piceifrons. The sequence goes on from NC_060149.1 coordinate 250,133,464, forward strand.
TTAAAAAATTGTGAATGAAGGAAAAAAAATTCTACCGTATTTTTCTCTTTTGCACTTCATATGCGTGTGTGATTCTGTGAGTGCATGTGTAAATAGATTAGTTTTTAAGTTTCACCTACCGCTGGCTGTCCAAGTCATACTAGTTTTAATTGTGAGTTCCACCCAGTTCATTTTAGTACAGATGTTTGGGATGAACATTTTAAGGCCATCCGCTTCATTGTATTATTAAATTGTTTCAGCTGTTTGAGGTGCAAAAAGTTTAGGGCCAGCCAGTTCAGCATATAAATTAGGTCTTCTGTTTAGGTGGAATTTCACTAGTAATAGTATTAGTGTAAGAGAAGCTATACGTCTGCAACAGCTGTAATCAGTACTACAATTGAAAGTAAAAAAATTTTCAAGCACTACTATTATTTGTAAAACTAAGAACTGTGGATAAACAAATTTCAAACAGTAACAAGAATTATGAATTTAAAAACAGAATTAATTCGTGTATCGTAAAAACAACAAGATTTGTGTATGTAAAGCTGTATTAACGCTGTGAATATTTATGTCTGAATAAAAAGTTTTTATTCGTAACCATACGTCATTGTTGTTATTTCAGAATCCCATACCCTTACAAATGTATATAATGATGCACAAGATATTAGTTTGAAGAATGAGGGAGGTGCCGTTTAAGATGGAGGAAATAAAATACATTTAATGACTACTTGGGATTTCGCCTATCGTGCTGCACGTAAAGGTGTTAAGGGAACAGGCGGAACGTGATCATGCCCGCATCCAAAGACATACAGCAAACATAGCTGAAATTATATCTCCTGTCCTTGAACAAAGCCACAGACGTAGGATCTGGGCAAAGCTATGTACTATCTAAGTAGGAGCAAGGTAGAAAGAAAGAAAAACACAGAATGTGAGGTAAAAAAATTCATTTATTTTCATTAATCCAGCTTAAAAGCAATTACACATTTTCTTAGGTAGACAACACTATTTTGACACATCTTCTTGTTGAGCTGATGGATAGCAGGTCACCCGTAGAATACAAGGTCTTGAATAGTTGCAAACTTGAAGATTCGCTGCATCCATATGATCTTCTCCTCGCCTTTGACGTAGATGATGGTCTCAGGATGATCGAATATTCGAAGTGACATCATCCTTTCCTTGTAAGGTATAACAGGATCGTCCCAGTGGAGTCCATGAAAGAAACGTGTTAGCCACTTTGCACTCCTCCGTTTTTTAGCACAGTTCACATCCTTGAAAGGCCTCGGTGATGCAATTCTTGCTGAGAATGTCTCTATTATACTATCATCTCTTGCGTATGCTATGAGTACAAGATCTTTAAATATGAATTGTCTACACTCATCATCACAGAAACCTTGAATGTCGGGAACAACGCTCACATTGCAAGTTGTCACTGTGAAATGCTGTGGGTATGCCATAGCACTTGGTCATTTATACAGCACGTGCACAATACCACTAAGTGGCCAGCAGTTAATCACAAGGCCATGTAGAAACAGATCATACAGTGCAGTGTGTTCTGGGAAATTTGATGAGGATTCAAAATCGATTCGTACGTCTATTGGTCCTGATTTAACTATCTTATTCTGCTTAGAACAGTCTATTACGATGGTTGGTGCCAGCTCCTTGAATTTCCGTGGACTGAGTAGGCATCCTTCCTCTTCATCACCTTTATGGTTAGAAGCACGGAACCTTTCAAACATGTCAAATGCTAGACTGTATATATTCTGATCCTACTGTAGCAGTAAACTGTCATACGGACAGAATTCTGAATTCAAGCAGACTCTGGCATATATTAAATTACAGTTGTCAAATACGGTGGAATCATTTGCTAAATTCCCCCTTCTGTTGGTCTGAAATGCAAGTATGGTGAATCTCAGTGTTTCCAGCTGCACGGAGGTTTTAATAGCCCATGTTTGTCATATCGCTGTCGGTAACACCGGGTACTCAAACACCTCCCATGAGGAGAAAGTTAATGGCATATACGTACTGGTATTCAGAACTTTTAAAAGCTTCAAACGCTGCTCGTCTGCCACAGTGATTTGTGGCATTTTCCGTATAATTTTATTGATGATGATCTGATTCTCCTCTTGAGCTCCTTGAATGTATGAGTTGCTATGCGTTGCACTTCGTACCAATATAAGCTCCTGTTTTGCATTCGTAATAATTGGCTGTATGTCCTCGGCGTATCCTATAAGCATTTTTAGAGGTGTGCATACAGTAGATCAGCGGTACTCTTCTGCCGATCTGCCCACAGGCTCGTCAACGAACCATGCTGCATTTTGTAAACCATTCAAATCCAAGGGCGATGATGAGACATATGTTTTAAGGGTTGACGCTATGCCAACATTACGTGGACGATCAATCTCTACCCCATTAAGTTCATATCGTATTTCCTGGCACAGGAATGCCAAAGTATTACGTGTAAGCGTGATCCCACTGCCTGACTACCATCCTTTTTCTTAAATGATCTATCCCAACTTTTAAACTCTTGCATGGAAGAGTTAAAGCGTCTTCGTGCTGGATGACAATCCTAATTTCATCGTTCTTGTTAAATGTCGTTAAGCATAAGGTTCACGCGTGAAGTATTCCTGGCTTTTGATTCGCTCACCGTATTCCATTGGGTGAGACGTATTGAGCGATGACGTCATTGCGATGTTTGAAACCTACTGATTTAAGAAACTCGTAGTTCGCATGTGTTATCACCTTGCGGTCCTGCTGCGAAGTGCTGTGCTGTGCGCTGTGTGCGCTTGTACCTTACGCCCATCTTGTCGTAGATGTCGTCTTACAATGATTTCCTCACCACTAAAATCAACAAATTGGTTATTCTGATCCACAATACGCAGCTCCAGGTAGTCCAGTGTCTGAACTGTCACTAGAAGGTATATAGCGGTCGTAGGAGTCTCAACAATTTTATGCACTGTCCCAACTGATGGGAAGAATTCGTAAATTGTATGAACCAATCAATCGTTGAGACATGAATTCCTTGCAATGTTACACAGAACACGGATTGTACTGACAGGGAGAAATACATTGTCTCAGATGGGTATGACAATACGTCTCTAGTTCCTTGCGAACGCCTACAATTTTACGTTCGAGAGTTTGAATTTTCGCGTCGGTGTACACGCGAATGTTTTATCTGTGAACATCCATCCTATCAAACTGAGCTCCCCGTATGTGTGCGAATTTATCCATGGTGATGCGTATACTGATGTACTCACCTCTTTGCATGGCTATATACACTAAGTGATTAAAAGTATCCGTACACCCCCAAAAACATACATTTTTCGTATTAGGTGCATTGTGCTGCCACCTACTGCCAGGTACTCCATATCAGCTACCTCAGTAGTCATTAGACATCGTGACAGAGAAGAATGGGGCGCTCCTCGGAATTCACGGACTTAGAACGTGGTCAGGTGATTGGGTGTCACCTGTATCATACGTCTTTAAGCGAGATTTCCACACTCCTAAACATCCCTAGGCCCACTTTTTCCGATGTGATAGTGCAGTGAAAACGTGAAGGGACGCATACAGCACAAAAGCGTACAGGCCGACCTCGTCTGTTGACTTACAGAGACCGCCGACAACTGAAGAGGGTCGTAATGTGTAATAGGCAGACATCTATCAGACCATCACACAGGAATTCCAAACTGCATCAGGATCCACTGCAAGTACTATGACAGTTAGGGGGAGGTGAGAAAACTTGGATTTCATGGTCGAGCTGCTGCTCATTAGCCACAAATCACGCCGGTAAACACCAAACGACGCCTCTCTTGATATAAGGAGCGTAAATATTGGACAATTGAACAGTGTAAAAACGTTGTGTGGAGCGACGAATCATGGTACACAATCTGGTGATCCGATGCAGAGTATGCGTATGGCGAATGCCCGGTGAACGTCATCTGCCAGCGTGTGTAGTGCAGTCAGTAACATTCGGAGGCGGTGGTGTTATAGCGTGGTCGTGTTTTTCATGGAGGGGGCTTGCACCCTTTGTTGTTTTGCGTGGCACTGTCACAGCACAGGCCTACATTGATGTTTTAAGCACGTTCTAGCTTCCCAATGTTGAAGAGCAATTCGGGGATGACGATTGCATCTTTCAACACTATCGAGCACCTGTTCATGATGCACAGCATGTAGCGGAGTGCTTAAATGACAATAACAGCCCTGTAATGGACTGACCTGCACAGAATCCTGACCTGAATCCTATAGAACACCTTTGGGATGTTTTGGAACGCCGACTTTGCACCAGGCCTCAACGACCGACATCGATACCTCTCCTCAGTGCAGCGCTCCGTGAAGAATGGACTGCCATTACCCAAGAAACCTTACAGCACCTGACTGGACGTATGCCTGCGAGAGTGGAAGCTGTCATCAAGGCTAAGGGTGGGCCAACACCATACTGAATTCCAGCATTACCGATGCAGGGTGCCACGACCTTCTAAGTCATTTTCAGCCAGTTGTCCGGATAATTTTGATCACATAGTGTATATAGTAACTCCTGGAAGTTCCGTGTACACCTGCCATCATTCAGTTTTCATGTTTTATCAATAATGAGAAACTCACACTGTGAGTGATTCCTGCTATCTGCACATATCTTTACAAAATCATTGAACGATATATCGGTCCCTAGACGAGCCTGGTAAATGTGTTTTACATTCAGATTGTCCTGTTTGAATTCTATAATTAGGTTTGCATTATTCCTGACGAGTTGTTTTCGGATTCTGAAATATGTCAGATAAACTACGTCAACGGCAATATGGCCACCGAAAAAGAAATATCGCCGAATTTTATCTTCGTTTTCCACAGCAACGCCGTCAAATATAAACACTGTGTTTGGCTTAACTTTTTCCGGTGGAGGGATACTACTGCTTTCATTAAATGTGTATGTCACACCATCTACACCTTGGAATATCTCCGGTAATAGTTGATAATTGGGCTGAAACAGTGTTTTTGAAAATACACATACATGCTGAAAGCGGACTCCATCCGGTTGTGAAAGGAGCGACATGAGAACATTTGTCTTGCCAGAGCTGGATGGACCTACAGTTATTGCTCGTATTTTGTCGGAAAGGCGTACGCCATTCATCTTCCGGTCCTCTTGCAGCTCCAATCGGTTACAACAAAATCTTGATGCTTCACCCACCCTGCCATGATGCCTACTACGAGGCGTATCCGGAAAGTAAGGTCTGATCGCTCGCGAAATGGGAACCACTGTGAAAACAAAAAATGTTTTATTTGCAACAGTTACTACAACTTTCAGCGTCTTATCCTCATAGTTGCCGATCCGACTCAGACGTTTATCGTAGCTTTGTACCAACTTTCAAATATCCTCGTTATAGAAGGCAGCCGCCAGCGCTTTCCGCATATTCTCTGCGCTGGCCTACAGCTCGTTGTCTGTGCCAAAATGTTGACTTCATAGCCAGAGGTTCATGTGAGTAGAGATGAAACTCAGAGGGGGCCAATTACGGGCTGTATTGTGGGTAATCAAACACAATTGAAAACGCTGCAGAAGCATTTTCATTGCCCCTGCAAAAGGCGGCTGAGAATCGTGTTGAAGAAGAAGAAGAAAACGCATGACAGTTATGTGATGTGGGCTGCATAGCTTCAGGCGAAATTTCTCACCAGGTTCTCGTACTTGTCGAAAGAGACTATTTTCTAGGCATCTTCATGTGGTCGCTGTGTGCACCAAACTGAAAAGAGCGACGTCATGCGATCGACAGGCGTACTAGAGACACTGCCCAACACATATGTGCAAAGCTTTATTGGATTTTCACAGTGGTTTCCATTTCGCGACCGATCGGACCTTACTTTCTTGTACATCAGATACTTGTGTGCAATGGGTTTTTATAGAAAATAATGACCACTATGCCCTTCCATGATACCGATTATGTCAGGTACTGGCGTGCAATGATCTTTTACGGAGAATTAGTTAAATGACATGATTTTCTGCTGTTGCATCTTTGCAGTGAAAATACTGGTGACAATAGTTTTCGTTCAAATGGTTCAAATGGCTCTGAGCACTATGGGACTCAACTGCTGTGGTCATCAGTCCCCTAGAACGTAGAACTACTTAAACCTAACTAACCTAAGGACATCACACACATCCATGCCCGAGGCAGGATTCGAACCTGCGACCGTAGCAGCAGCGCGGCTCCGGACTGGAGCGCCTAGAACCGCACGGCCACCGCGACCGGCAGTAGTTTTAGTACTTGCAATATAATAAGAGGTAAGAAATAAAAAACACATAGAATGTTATACACATTTTTAATCAATAATCATACACAGGATGCACTACATCAACAGGTTCTTTCTTTATCTTAACACCAGTACATTTTTTTATAGAGACCTGTCATCACACCGCCTTCCAAGATTTAAATCCTTAATCTTAGATTATGGATAAAATTTACGATTGCAGTTGATACCAATTCGCGGTTCCTGTCAATCTGGTAATGTCAGTATAGTAGTGTCAGAATAGTAAAACAGGACATTTTGTACTTATCTTGTATGTGACATACCACTGGAGACCTTGTAATTAATTAATGCATAAACTATAAATTATGACCTCCTTTGACTGAAATATGGAGTAGTAAAATCTACGATGGTTTACTAACGATGTAACATTTCACCCGTTTAGTGTTCTAGGGTTAATAAAAAATTGTGTCGATATTTTAGAAAATATTAATTCGTGTAACTGAGTACCTTAGAAACGAAAATTATACTGCTCGATGATGTTATTAGCTCCTTTAACGTAGAGTCTAACTGTGTTACTATCGGAACCACAATTGATGCCTTCTCGTATTGGAAAGAAAGAAAGGAAGATTATGGTTTAACATCCAGTCGACAACGAGATCATCAACACACGCGCGTATTGCGGAAGTATAGCGAAGAAAATCAGCCGTGCCATTTCGAAGGAAGCATCCCTGCATTCGCCTCAAGCCATTTAGAAGAACATGCGGGATTTGAACCGCTGTCCTCTCGAACGCGAGTCCAGTTCTTACCACTGAGCCACTTCGCTTGGTCTTTCCACTTTCAAGACTTTCATACTAGGTAGATATATATTTCCGCTCGCCGCTGTAGAGATGATGGGAGAAGCTGCTTCTGACGTTCCTTAGCGGCCTCCATTTTCTGCCGAATGAGGTGACGCAGTGGTTAAGAATGCACAGGACTCGCATTCTCGAGGACCGGAGTTCAAATCCCCGTCTGGTTATCCTTGATTAAGGTTTTTCGTGGCCTCGTTAAATCTCTTAAGGCAAATGCTTAAATGGTTCCTTGACACGGCCACGACCGACTTCCTTCCCCATGCATTTCGCAATCAGAGCTTGTGCGCCGTCTCTACTGACCATGGCGTCAACGGGATTTTCCACCCTACTTACTCTAGCCCTACTCCACGCCCATGTTCCCTTCCATCCGTGTAGGAAACGAGGCAAAAATCAATGTATTCTTCATTATGTGCTCCTAATGTCTCCTACTTTGTATTGATGCTTCTTACCCGAGATATTAGCAGTCCTAGAAGTGGTTTTAATGTCCTTAAACTGGGAAAATGAAGATGGGATGCATGTTAGTGGACATATCTCAACCAGCTTTGTTTTGATGATGACATTGTACTGTTCACCTCTAGAGCAGATAATTCTCAACAGTGAAATAAATAAATTACTACAGCAAGTTTAAAAGTACGATTGAAAGACAGTTACGATAAGAGTGAAATAATATACAACCACTATATTGAAAAGAAATAGTTCACATTAGCAGCGGAGTCATAGAAAAAATGGATGAATTTTTATGTTTAGGGCACTTGAAGACGAGGAATGGATGGATAGTAAAAGAAATAAACTGAAGAATAAATATGGCCTGTAATGTTTTGGAAAACCAAATACGGTTCTCAATTCTTAGCTTCCGATTTATTAAAAAAAAAGGGTTAGAAACATTGCGTATTACCAGTAGGAATGTTACTAAATATCGATTCTGGGAATTTAAACATCGATGTTCCATTATCGATACTGAAGTCTTTGAAACGTCATAACAAACAAAAAATCGACCTTCGACGTTGACAAAAAAACAAGGCTACTTGTTGCGACTGTCAATATTTTTTTCCTTATTTAAACGAATCTATTTTATCATAGATCATAACGACACCAGTGCAACTCATGTGCATCTGGTCAAGCATGGTAATGGAGCGCGGCGATTAATGTTTTTGAACAAATTAAGACAGGAACGTTGGTTTTTGTTGCAGCTAAGCGTGGACTAATAACATTCATTGTTCATACGTTTTATGCTTTCGTGGTATCAAGCAGTGTTTATCCGTGTTGTTTGGAAGGTTTACTTAATTGGTAAAAATGATACTTCGAATTATGTAAGTACACATCAAACAAAACGTAGTTGTGGACTGCAGATATTGTACATCTGGCAGATATTTGTGAGATTCTGCGGCCTATAGAAATGGTTATTTGTGAAATTTGCGTAGAAAAGTACGTTGCAAGTCGTTAAGCACGGGTGCGGAACTTCCGGCCCGTGATTGGTTTTAGTCCGGCCCGCGGAAGCCATTCGCGGGAAAGAGAGCGAGCGCTGCAAAAATTTGCTACGGATTTTTTTAAGACAGCTATTGTAAAATGTCGTAAGTAAAGAAACAAAGTTCATGACGCTTAAATGTGTGTAAAGATCTGAATGTTAGGTGAACATAAAATTAATATGCTGTAAAAAACGCGTGTTGTGAGGCACGGTTTGCTGGCGTGGCGTGTCGCGAAAGAGGTGCCATTCGCTTTGGTGCCGTATACCTTAATGTCAGGGACGCTATAGATTTTACTTCATGCACTATGAGTGCTGCTGTCGCTCCATATGATTTGATCGCCTGCGAGCTTAATTAAGTATGTCAATCAGGCCCGCCGGTCACCAAACGTTGTCCACAATGGCCGCAAAGTAATCACAATAACGAGTATGTTGAAAATCAACATATCTATCTTGTAACCAATTCAGACTATTAGAGATAAACTGAAGAGCCACATTATAATAGAAATGAAAAAGCGTTTACAGCTGAACATGTTAACATATTAGCCATGTGTGCTTTACTCGATCCTAGATACAAGAACATGCACTTTCAAGATGAGTTAAAATGTTCGAAGGCAATCAAAGCTATGAAGGAGACGCTTGCGTCTGTTCAAACTATTATCCGTGAGGATGGACAATACGTTGATAAATTAAATGAAAGCAGAGAAACTAAATTTGATTTATGGAGCGGACATCAAATAGCACGACAAAAGGGTAATTAGCAAACTAGAACAGAATCCGGCACGAATGCGTCCGGCAGATTAGTGTCGAGGTCCGGTGTGCCGGCCAGCCTGTGGATGGTTTTGAGACGGTTTTCCATCTGCCTCGGCGAATGCGGGCTGGTTCTCCTTATTCCGCCTCAGTTACACTATATCGGCGATTGCTGCGCAAATACTGTCTCCACGTACGTGTACACCATCATTACTCTACCACGCAAACATTTGGGGCTACACTCGTCTGGTATGAGACGTTCCCGGGGGGAGAGTGGGGGGTCCACAGGGGGTCGAACCGCACAATAACCCTGAGTTCGGTGTGGGGCGGCGGTAGAGCGGGTGGATTGCTATGGCCTGTTGTGGGATTGTGAACCACTGAGGGCTACGGCGGGACGAAGCCTCCCCGTCGTTTCTAGGTCCCCGGTTCCATACCCAATACACAATACACACAATGGAATCACGTCATCGGCATTACCAAACCAAAGCAACAGAAATTTCGCACTTAAATGTTTGTGTTTTACAGACACATCGTCAGCTTCTGAAAGACCGTTCTCGGAAGCTGTCAATAACGCAAGAGACTGAAGGGGAAACTTCACTAAAAATGTTGTTTTTAAAGTACGTAAAAAACTTGTAGAATATTACATATTAATTGTTGCTGTATTTTTATTTACGATTTTGATGCTAGATGTACACTGCCTGCAAAAAAAATGTCGCACTCAGAATACATGGTCGATGTCAAAGTACATTCGTACGTGTACACACCAGGGAGGGTATGTAAATGATTCGAGTTACAAATCTCTGTGACAGGTATAACGACCACCAGAGTGCATGAGTGTTGTTCGTGTATAGTGTTGTTACCGGACCAGATAGGGTATATAAGAATAGTGAACAGCGTCATATGTTGGGAGATCGCTGTGAAGGACACGGAGAGTACTCCTCTGAAACAGCATTATCCGTACCTGATAGGGTTTGAACCAGGGCCCATTGTGGGTCTCCATTTTCCCCACTAGTCGAATCGTGCAATAGCCAGATTCGTGGGGCATTCTTATGTGACACTAGCCCCATGTGGGACTGCACCGGAACATGAGGACAAGCATACTAGTCGCGAAGAATCCGGTCGACGGCATCTCTGTACCGCCAATGAGGATCGCCGAATGGTGCACCAAGCACTTAGCAATCCCTTCACATATGCGGCTGCCATCAGAGAATAATTAACTGCTCCTTGCAACATTCTGTGCCAAAACCATTGGTCGGAGACTAGCAGCAGTTGCACTACGGAATTACCATCCCGTGCGTAGGCTGCCGTTAACACCACAACACAAACGGCTGGCCGGCCGCTGTGGCCGAGTAGTTGTAGGCGCTTCAGTCTGGAACCGCGCGACCACTACGATCGCAGGTTCGAATCCTGCCTCGGGCATGGAAGTGTGTGATGTCCTTAGGTTAGTCAGGTTTAAGTAGTGCTAAGTTCTAGGGGAATGATGACCTCAGATGTTAAGTCCCATAGTGCTCGGAGCCATTTTTGAACAAACGGCTGTGTTTGGAGTGGTGCCATGACTGGGAAGAATGGACTGCTAATGAATGGTGTTGCATTGTGTTCAGCAATGAATTGCGCTTGTGCACTACTCTGAATGACCATCGTCAGAGAGTATGACGGCGACCTTCCAATGTTTTGCAATGACACAACGGTATTACTCCTGGCGTCATCCTGAGAGGAGTCATCGGGTATGACTTCAGGTCACTGCTACTAGTGACTCATGTGTTACCTCTCATGTAACAGCGACGTGTTGCCACTTTTCAACAGGGCAATGCTCGTCCACGCACGTGTTTCGATGAATTTCATGGGTGATGTTGAAGCACTGCAGTGGCCAGCAAGAAGCCCACTCCTGTCCCCGACAGAACATGGAGGGACCAGCTCGGACGTCAATTCCGTCCCAGTGTTCAGTCCAGGATAACACGGACCACTTACAATAGCTGTTGTACAGCTTGCATCAGAAGAGAGTATAAAGGCTTTGTGACGCACCTCCGAACTGAATCAACGGATGAATCCAGCAGGGCGGAGGCCGTGCATCTTCGTACTGGCAGCTGGGTTTATACTGCCAAGTTCCTTGTAAATTTGACTCGACGTTATAATCACTGAAATACACCACATACCCTCTCAACCAGTGAATTTTCGTACCGGTTCCTTCTCCCCTTCTGGATGCTTCATTATTTTTGTCAGGCAGTTTATTTGTTTGTTGCTCTAACCCCATCTATAAATTCATCAATTAGCGTGGATGTTATTTTCGGCCATCGATGTTTAGACGTAGATGATAAAATCGAAATCAGCATCGATAATTTTCCAACAAAGTACAGCCGTAATTACCAGTTTTGACTTCAGTCCGTGAGATACGGCGTTTCAATGTGGAAACTTTTCAAAAACTGCTATCTGCTCGGTGGCAACGGCAAGATACATGTTAGGAATTAATTGGAGACATAGGAAAACAAACATGAATTAGGGAACAAACTACTGTCGAAGACGTAATTATGACCGTGATGAAAAGGAAACGGAGGTGAGAGGTACATGCAGGAAGGCATGTGTGCATATAGTTGAACACATAATACACTACTGGCCATTAGAATTGCTATACCACGAAGATGACGTGCTACAGACGCGAAATTTAACCGACTGGAAGAAGATGCTGTGATATGCAAATGATTAGCTTTTCAGAGCATTCACACAACGTTGGCGCCGGTGGCGACACCTACAACGTGCTGACATGAGGAAAGTTTCCAATCGATTTCTCATACACAAACAGCAGTTGACAGGCGTTGCCTGGTGAAACGTTGTTGTAATGCCTCGTGTATGCAGGAGAAATGCGTACCATCACGTTTCCGAATCTGATAAAGGTCGGATTGTAGCCTATGCGGTTTATCGTATCGCGACATTGCTGCTCGCGTTGGTCGAGATCCAATGACTGTTAGCAGAATATGGAATCGGTGGGTTCAGGAGGGTAATACGGAACGCCGTGCTGGATCCCAACGGCCCCGTATCACTAGCAGTCGAAATGACAGGCATCTTATCCGCATGGCTGTAACGGATTGTGCAGCCACGTCTCGATCCCTGAGTCAACAGATGGGGACGTTTGGAAGGCAACAACCATCTGCACGAACAGTTCGACGACGTTTGCAGCAGCATGGACTATCACCTCGGAGACCATGGCTGCGGTTACTCATGACGCTGCATCACAGACAGGAGCGCGTGCGATGGTGTACTCAACGACGAACCTGGGTGCACGAATGGCAGAACGTCATTTTTTCGGATGAATCCAGGTTCTGTTTACAGCATCATGATGGTCGCATCCGTGTTTGGCGACATCGCGGTGAACGCATATTGGATTCGCCATCGCCATACTGGCGTATCACCGGGTCCCGGCGTGATGGTGTGGAGTGCCATTGGTTACACGTCTCGGTCACCTCTTGTTCGCATTGACCGCACTCTGAACAGTGAAGGTGACATTTCCAATGTGATACGACCCGTGGCTCTACCCTTCATTCGATCCCCGCGAAACCATGCATTTCAGTAGTATAATGCACGACCGCATGTTGCAGGTCTTGTATGGGCCTTTCTGGATACAGAAAATGTTCGATTGCCGCCCTGGCCAGCACATTCTCCAGATCTCTCACCAAAGGAAAACGTCTGGTCAATGGTGGCCGAGCAACTGGCTCGTCACAATAAGCCAGTCACTACTCTTGATGAACTGTGGTATCGTGCTGAAGCTGCATGGGTAGCTGTACCTGTACACGCCATCCAAGCTCTGTTTGACTCAATGCCCAGGCGTATCAAGGCCGTTATTATGGCCAAAGGTGGTTGTTCTGGGTACTGATTTCTCAGGATCTATGAACCCAAATTGCGTGAAAATGTAATCACATGTCAGTTCTAGTATAATATATTTGTCCAATGAATACTCGTTTATCATCTGCATTTCTTCTTGGTGTAGCAATTTTAGTGGCCATTAGTGTACATACACTGTCCTGTCACATTGGTGTGAGCACATGTCGAAAGCCTGAATGATCACTTTCTGCGGTGCGGACCGCTGCGAGCCATGCAGGAAGAGAGTCAATGAGATTTTGGAAGGTACCGACACGGATGTTTAGCCATGTTGGTTCCAGTGCCGTGGTCAACTGCTCTAAGTTCCTGGTTGAGGATCGGTAGTGTGAACAGCCCGTCTGGGGTGGTCCCACAGATTTTCGATTGGGTTTAAATCGTGAGTTTGGTGGCCAGGAGAGTACAGTAAACTCACATTAGTGCTCCTCGAACCACACACATACATTGCGAGCTGTGTGACACTTTGCAATGTCCTGCTGGTAGATGACATCGTGTCGAGGAACAACAAACTGCGTGTAGGGGTGGACAAAGTCCTCAAGGATAGATGCATAATTGCGTTGATCCATTGTGCCTTCCACAATGACGGGATGACCTAAGGAATGCCCAGACCATAACGCTCCCTCCTCGGCCCCGGATCCTTCCGACGATTGTCTTAGGGTCTTTACTTTCGGACATTTCACGCTGTACACAACAACGGCCATCTGTCTGATGATCAGCGATCAGCATGGGTACGTGAACCAGCCGCCTTCTGCGAAGGCCCATACGCAGCAACGTTCGCTGAATCGTCGTTGAGGAGACAATGACTGGTCAGTTGCTTAACAGTTGCACGTCTGTTCGCCCGTACACATCTTCGCTGCCGTCGCTCATCCCTGACATCTATGGCCCATGGTGTACCAACAGTTGCCTCTGCGGCCGTTTTGCATAGCGCCATTTTGCCATGCACTGCATACTTTAACCGCAATGCAACTCGAAGAGTTTACAGACTTAGACATTTCGGAAATGCTTCCTCCCTTAGACCGAGAGCCAATGATCGTGTCGTTTTGGACGTTAGATAAATCGCACGCATTACAACAACTGCACTGTTTTCCGTGTTCCCCAACACACTTTATATACCATCAATAGCTGGTGCTGCCACCTGCCGCCTGTGAGTGGTTATTGCACGTTGAAGTCTGTAACAGGCGGTAGTCACATTAATGTGACTAGATTGTGTAGAATGGTCTTTATCTGGCAACGGAATCAAATGAGTGATAACTGCTGTATTTGCCAAATACCTTTGGTATCCAGCACAAAGATGGCAGAAAGCAAACCCCCTACAATACAAAATAATTGTGGCATTGTGGTGGCGTACTTACACTCTGCAACTAGTCTCGTCACAGGGCAAAAATAGACAGCAACAGAATTAATAGTGGCAACACAGTAAGTAACAAATAACGTTCATTTATTAAAATAATATATTCTTTCTTTCTTTTGCTTGTGCCGTTCTTCCCACGGATACGCAGGGTTGGCATGGTTAATCGGATGTGGCAATGTTAGTTGAAGGGGTGGCCGGATGCCCTTCCTGCCGCCACCCTGTACTCCCCTGGGAAGGAATTAGTGTACCCCAACTGTCTGCGACTAGTGTAATCCATGGAATAGTGCGAAACTGTTCAGATGTCTGCGAGCCGTGTAACTGAGGCGGTACGTGCGGACCAGCCCAGTATTCACCTAGGTGGTTGTGGAAAACCGCCTAAAAACCACATCCAGGCTGGCCGGCACACCGGCCCCCGTCGTAAATCCGCCGGGCGGATTCGATCCGGGGCCGGCGCGCCTACCCGAGTTCAGGAAGCAGTGTATCAGCGCGCTCGGCTAACCTGGCGGGTCTTATTAAAATCATATATATCCTATACAAACAATGAACTCTAGTGTAATGATGAGAAGAAGACGTGACACTGAATTTAAAGTTCTGAGCACTGGTGTAAGCCTGACTCCAGTGAACAAAGACTAAGTAATCTAATAGTAGCTCTAGTCTGGCTCCACTGTCGGTGACAGTATGTAAGTCCTGGATCTGTTAATAATACACATGGAGACACTCGGTGGTTACTGTGATACTGTGCAGTGACTGCGACAACTGTTTGTGTAGTAACTGTCCGGCAATGTCCCACCGGTAACTGCTGGCAACTCGTGACAACTGATGGAGACTTGCAACTGTACAGCGATAACTGGCCAAGTGAACTTGTACAGTTGACAGCACAAAAATCAGCTCCCTCAGGGGCTCAGCATTCGTTTGCTGGATACGGGCTTGGCGACCCTGGGATTCCTGAACTGGGGATTGGTAAGTGCTGCCAGTTCTCTGTCACCGTAAGCTCTGCTCATGCTTCAGTGACCACCGTGTGGTGCGGCGGTGGAATGTTGTATGTCACAGGCAATGGGGATCTTGGCTTGACCACCCGGATTGTACGGATGGTAAAAGCTTCTATAAAACAAAAAAAAAACCTCAGTCTCAAAGTGTGCTGCGTGCTGATGAAGTGCATGGCAGTTGAGGTGGAACAGTCGTTAGCGGGCAACGTCTGGGGAACCTGCCGCGCCTCAGTTGGGTAAGGTTTACTCAGGCACACACGGCTCTGTCTGAGTGGACTCTTATTTCCCTATGTGCTCGTGGGATCGAGATGGAGCTCTTGAAATCTTCTTCTACTCATCCCAGCGTGATGGGTGCACCGCCTGGGTGCACTCACACCCAGTCATCCAAACGAATGAGGGACGCTAACCCTCCTGATAATCGGAATCAGTTGCACTATAGTAACAGAGCTCAAGGAGTCGTAAATCAAACTGCTTTTTTGGTGATTAAGAGGCTTGGAAGAACTTGCTGGAAGCCTGTAATATATAAAGCGGATGCGAAATGGTTCCCTACTGGTCGAGACTAACAGGGCACAGCAGGTGGGACTACTTAAAAAGTCAGAAAACTTGGGTGATTATGACATAATTGTTGAATTGCATAACTCCCTTGGCTCCAGGAAGGGTGTGGTCACGTGCCGTGACATTATTGACAAAGACATTGCTGAAATTAAACAGAAATGGGTACACAGGAGATAGTGGACGTAGAGCAAAGGATACGTAGGAACAATGGAGAAATTGAGGAGACCGCCGCCTTCATTGTGACTTTCAATTTCTAACGCTGTCTGAACACATCATGACAGGTTTCCTCTAACTCATGGTTAGGCCTTATCTACCTGACCCTACGCGGTCCTACAAATGCAAGCGATTTGGCCACATAAAGCTGAGTTGCGGGGCTGAAGCGAACTGTGGAAAATGTGGAAAAGCAGCTCATGAAGCTGGACTAACTCCTCATCTCCAGCAGTCTGTACTAACTGCTCTGGGACCCTCTTAGTCTGGAGCCGAGACTGCCCTGTCTTTGCAGAGAAACCAAAAATTCCGGAACTAAATGTGACCAAACGGTAACCCCACGCAGAGACCAAAAAGGAATATAACGCGACGAAACCATTTGTCTTTACCACTTCTTGTGCTTCTATGGCACAGAAACTTGCTCCTAAGGTCGACGCTTCGACGCAGACGATGTTCAGCATACAACTATCCACCACCAGCACCTGTACTTGCATGTGTACATCCCAAGGTAAAGTAAGTAAGGATAAGGCAATCCAAGCAGCTGCCACAGAAATGACCAGCAACATTTCTGCAGTCAGCATCAAAAAGGCACACGAAAAGCAGAGTGCCTCCCAACGCCATCTCTTCCTCTCATCCTCGAAGGGACAGGGTGCAGGGTAAGGATCACGACACTCAGGTCAAAAGCTGTGCCAGCCGCCGTCAGACGTCATTCTGGCACGCTTGACTGATGAGGAGGAGTTCATGGAGTTAGATGCCTAGGATCCAGCCAGCCCCTCCAACCCCCCTCCCCCCGCACTAGAAGTGCTTCACCTCCCTGTTGCAAGGAGAGGTTCAAAAAATGACTCTGAGTACTATGGAACTTAACATCTGCGGTCATCAGTCCCCTAGAACTTAGAACTACTTAAACGTAACTAACCTAAGGACATCACACACATCCATGCCCGAGGCAGGATTCGAACCTGCGACCGTAGCAGTCGCGCGGTTCCGGACTGAAGCGCCTAGAACCGCTCGGCCACCGCTGCCGGCTGCAAAGAAAGGGGTAAATTAAAACCACACCACTGAAATGGTTCCCATACTACCGTGGAACTTGAATGGTTTCAGGACTCATGTGGAGGAACTGAAACTCGTAGCACAGGCACGCCTCTTATGCTTGTGTTTATAGGAAACACATTTTAAAGATACTGACGTCCCATACCATGTGCTACACTGCAAGGATGATCTATCAGGGGAAAGAGCATCTACATCTACATCTACATCCATACTCCGCAAGCCGCCTGACGGTGTGTGGCGGAGAGTACCCTGAGTACCTCTATCGGTTCTCCCTTCTATTCCAGTCTCTTATTGTTCGTGGAAAGAAGGATTGTCGGTATGCTTCTGTGTGGGCTCTAATCTCTCTGATTTTATCCTCATGGTCTCTTCGCGAGATATTCGTAGGAGGGAGCAATATACTGCTTGACTCCTCGGAGAAGGTATGTTCTCGAAACTTTAACAAAAGCCCGTACCGAGCTACTGAGCGTCTCTCCTGCAGAGTCTTCCACTGGAGTTTATCTATCATCTCCGTAACGCTTTCGCGATTACTAAATGATCCTGTAACGAAGCGCGCTGCTCTCCGTTGGATCTTCTTTATCTCTTCTATCAACCCTATCTGGTACGGATCCCACACTGCTGAGCAGTATTCAAGCAGTGGGCGGACAAGCGTACTGCAACCTACTTCCTTTGTTTTCGGATTGCATTTCCTTAGGATTCTTCCAATGAATCTCAGTCTGGCATCTGCTTTACCGACGATCAACTTTATATGATCATTCCATTTTAAATCACTCCTAATGCGTACTCCCAGATAATTTATGGAATTAACTGCTTCCAGTTGCTGACCTGCTATTTTGTAGCAAAATGATAAGGGATCTATCTTTCTAAGGAGGGGTCACTGTGTTTGCCACTAATGCACACCACTCCTCTGCCCTCCCCCCGGCTTCTGAGCTTCAAGGAGTTGCTGTTGAAATTCTTGTGTGTCGGATGACCACTGTTTCCTCGTTGTATTTACCTCCGCAAGGTGCAATAGACCCTGAGACTCTTGTAAATCTTATAGGACAACTTCCACAACCATTTATCATCCTGGGGGACTCCAATGGTCATCATGTCTTGTGGGGATCGACCTCTACTTGCCCTCAGGGTCAGGTTTTGGAGAATCTCATGACATCTCACGAGCTGCGCATCCTCAACACAGGTACTTACACTCATTTCTGTATTGGTAATGGGTCACTATCAGCCATCGAGCTCTCTTTCTGTTCTACAGCCCTCACAGACTCTGTCCAATGAGAGGTCATTGACAATCTTAATTCCAGTGACCACTTCACATTCCACATTCATCTACTGGATGAAGCACTACCTAAAGAGAAGCCACCAAAATGGATGGTCAACAGGGCTAACTGGACGCTGTTTAGCCAGCTGGCTGTGTTCGAACGCTGTGACAGCATCCAGAAATGGGTGGACCACATCACATGAGTGATCCATTATGCCGCTGACTTATCCATGCCTTAGTCTTCTGGTCATCTTAGGAGGTGATCTGTACCTTGGTGAATTGCTGAGTGCCGTTCAGCGATCTAGGACAGGTGTGCAGCTCTTCGCCAGTTTAAATGCCGCCCAACAGCAGACAACCTCACAGCCTTTCGAGTTGCGAAAACCAGGTCTCGACCCGTGATTAAGGAGAGCAAGCAAAGGTCATGGCAAGAGTTCCTGGACTCTATCAACCGTTCCACTTGTTCCACAAAAGTATGGTAAGCCATCCAGAGGATTTCTGGTAAACACAGTCGTTTACCAATAGCAGCAGTGCTGAAGCAGGGGTGTCTCTTAGGACACGCCCAGAGACATAGCTCAGACGCTGGCAGAGAGTTTTGCAAAAACTACTGCCCTTTCCAGCCAGGATCTAACGTTTCACCGCTACCGTGCGACTGTAGAGAGGGACAAATTAGACTGCTGGAATCAGCCCTGCCTGAGGCGCATGACACTACACACGGTCACGACTAAAGCAGGTACTGCATACTTCGACATTCGCCACAAGCGTCTTTTAATCTTATATGGCACACAGGCAAATTCACCATCTCGTGAAGGGAGGCAATTCTACCACCTCTCCTCAAACCAGGAAAGGACCACACGTATCCTAGTAGTTACAGAAGTATCGTCTTAATGAGCTGCGTAGGAAAGACCCTGGAGCGAATGGTTAACCGTCGTCTGGTCTGGATGTAGAGACCAGACAACTCCTTAGACGTTCTCAGAATGGGTTCCGGAGATTTCGGTCCACTGTCGACAACCTGTCCCTGCTAGAGTCGACTATTCAGCAAGCTTCCCTACGTAAGCATCACTGTATTGGCATATTCTTCGATATCAGTAAGACATACGATACTAGTTGAAGAGTTTGAATTCTCGCACAACTCCATCAATGGGGCTTTCGTGGCCACCTCCCCATGTCCATAAGGTCTTTCCAGCCTCAGCGGTTTTGTAGGACCCTAGTTGGTGACATGCTGTCAGATCGCTTTGAGCAGGAGAATGGCGTCCCTCAGCGCAGTGTTTTAAGTGTTACCCTCTTTGCCACAGCTACAAACAGCATCACGTCTACGGTAAGGAATCCTGCACAGTGCTCCTTATTTGTGGACGATTTAGCTGTTTTCTGTTCCTCCTCCAGTGTTGCAACAGCGAGCCGTCAAATGATACTGCTGAGGAATCTGGGGGTGCGAGTATTGTCGCTTACAGGGAGGTGAATGAGGAAGGAGCTGCGAATGAAGCTCTTAACAGACCGCCAACCTACAACAAGTACTGAGGCTACAAATACTAAACGACAACGCCGAAACAAAAAAGACGATACCATTCTCAATTACTTAAAAAAAGGGATGACAGTCGGCAGATATTGTTGAATGAAATAACGCAAAAACATGATATTGAAATAAATTCATTTTGCAATCACGTCGGAGATGTTTTGGGCTCGCTACTTCAAATTTACAAACTTAAAGCGAAGCAAGAAATTTTTAACATCCTTATTAATTATCAAATGATGGCAGCTGAGAAAGCTGATTCTTCTATTCAGCAGTTCAGTACCGAAGTGTCATTAACCTGTCTTTCATGTCACTCAAATTCCCCAAGTCCAACTGCGAGCTCTCCTAATTACATAATTTCAAAGCCTTCTATTTCCACCAATTCCGTTGCCATGTATGCGTACTCGCCTCAAGAGCCTACTGATTTGACACTACCACCTGTTCAAGAACAGCATAGTTTCAGTGTAGAAGAAATTGAAAATATGATAAAAGACGATCTAAATACAATACCTTAAGGGGGGTAGGACGTCAAACGGGCCGACTTGGAGCAGGAGAGGCTCCACAGGACATTTTAATTTCCACTGTCGATACTTTTACAAGTAAATTCATAAACCTTTGTCAGCATGACCAGGAAGGACTCAGGATTCACACTCGTAGCAGCGGAATATCAAAAACATAACAAAACAATTTTTTTTACATGTGAAGTTTCATCATTTTTTCACTTACTATTGGCTGCATTTGTTGCTATAGGTACACTTTTCTTCATAAGTAAGAGAGACTGTTCGATGAATTTTGCACAGCATACAAACCATACTTACAGGTGTCTGAAACTCTAGACTCTATTTAATTTATGAAAAAATGAATGAGCTGTTACGTTTTAAATTTTATGTTTAGAAAAAAATCAAATTTTGTAGTTAATTATCTCAATTTTTACCATAGTTTTTAATAGATTTGGAAAATTCTAGAGTTTCATACACCTGTAAGTAAGGTTTGTATGCTGTGCAAAATTCATCAAAGAATCTCTCTTACTTGTGAAGAAAAACGTACCTACAGCAACAAATGCAGCCAATAGTAAGCGAAAAAATGATGAAATTTCACATGTAAAAAAATTTATTTTGTTATGTTTTTGAACTTCCACTGCTATGAGTGTGAATCCCGAATCCTTCCTGGTCATGCTGACAAAGGTTTATGAATTTATTTGTAAAAGTATAGACAGTAGAAAATAAAATGTCCTGTGGTGCCTCTCCTGCTCCAAGTCAGCCCGTTTGACGTTCTACCCCAATTACCGTTAAGAATAATTTTTCTTCGACTGTAATCACACCTCTTGTAGTTCTTGGTTGTAATTCTTCACGAATTAAATTCAAAATAAAATTAAATTGTCTTTTATTTAATCTGCAATACGATCTGAATTTTTCTTCATCACTTCGTAAATGTTTTTCTAACATGTAGAAACCTTCCTTGTGTCGTTCTTTGAACATCGAGTTAATAGGGCGTCTCCTCGTTAAATATTGGCACAAAAACAAATCATCATCTTCTTCCTCTTCAAAAAGTAAACGCACAATTTCATTAGTCGACATGTTTTCGCAGACAACCGTCGTCTTCGGATTCGAACGAGACACTGTAGAGTCTGTCGCTGGGTACGACAACAACATGTCGCTGTCATGGGCGACACCTGTCTCTGTCCACTGTCGCCCGTCGCTGTCGCTGCGTTCGGAATGTTACCTTAAGCATAAAGCTGTTTCTTACCGTAGTTTGATTTTCTGTGCGAATTAACTTCGATAAAAAAAACAGGTGAACACCAATACATTGAAGCGCAAAGATATTATTATAGGCATGCGTATTCAATTACAGAGAGATGTAAACAAGCAGAACACGGCGCTCCAGTCGGTAACGCCTATATAAGACAGGTGTCTGGCGCAGTTGTTGGATCGGTTACTGCTGCTACAATAGCAGATTATCAAGATTTAAGTGAGTTTGAACGTGAAGTTATAGTCGACGCACGAGCAATGGGACAAAGCTTCTCCGAGGTAGCGATGAAGTAGGAACTTTCTCTTACGGCCATTTCACGAGTGTACCGTGAATATCAGGAATCTCTGACATCGCTGCGGCCGGAAAAATATCCTTCAAGAACGGGACCAACGACGACTGAAGAGAATCGTTCACCGTGACAGAAGTGCAACCCTTCCGCAAATTGCTGCAGATTTCAATGCTGGGCCATTAACAGGTGTGAGCGTGCGAACCATTCAACGAAACATCGTCGATATGGGCCTTCGGAGGCGAAGGTTCACTTTTATACCCTTGGTGACTACACAACACACAGCTTTAAGCCTCGCCTGGGCCCGTCAACACAGACATTGGACTGTTGATGACTGGAAACATGTTGTCAGGTCGGACGAGTCTCGTTTCAAAGTGTATCAAGCGGATGTACGTGTACGGGTATGGAGACAACCTCATGACCCCATGAACCCTGTATGTTAGCAACCTGGTGGAGCCTCTGTAATGGTGTGGGGCGTGTGAAGTTGGAGTGATATGGGGGACCCCTGATACGTCTACGACTCTGACAGATGATATGTACGTAAGCAACCTGTCTGATCACTTGCATCCATTCATGTCCATTGTGCATTCCGACGGACTTCGGCAATTCCAACAGGACAATGCGAGACCCCAAATGTCCAGAATAGCTGCAGATTGGCTCCAAGAACACTCTTCTGAGTTTAAACACTTCCGTTGGCCACTGAACTCCCCAGACATTATTGAGTATACCTGGGATGCCTTGAAATGTGCTGTTCAGAAGAGATCTTCACTCTTACGGATTTATGGACAGCCCTGCAGGATTCATGGTGTCAATTCCCTTCAGCACTACTTCAGACATTAGTCGAGTCCATGCCGCGATGTCGCCAAACACGGATGTGACCATCATGATGCTGTAAACAGAACCTGGATTCATCCGAAAAAATGACGTTTTGCCATTCGTGCACCCAGGTTCGTCGTTGAGTACACCATCGCACGCGCTCCTGTCTGTGATGCAGTGTCTAGGGTAGCCGCGGCCATGGACTCCGAGCTGATAGCCTATGCTGCTGCAAACGTCGTCGAACTGTTTGTGCAGATGGTTGTTGTCTTGCAAACGTCCCTATCTGTTGACTCAGGGATCGAGACGTGGCTGCACGATCCGTTACAGCCATGCGGATAACATGCCTGTCATCTCGACTGCTAGTGATACGAGGCCGTGGGATCCAGCACGGCGTTTCGTATTACCGTCCTGAACCCACCGATTCCAAATTCTGCTGACAGTCATTGGATCTCGACCAACGCGAGCAGCAATGTCGGGATACGATAAACCGCAATCGCAGTAGGCTACAATCCGACCTTTATCAAATTCCGAAACATGATGGTACGCATTTCTCCTCCCTTACAGGAGCCATCACAAAAACTTTTCACCAGACAACGCCGGTCAAAGCTGTTTGTGTATGAGAAATCGTTTGGAAACTTTCCTCATGTCAGCACGTTGTAGGTGTCGCCACCGGCGCCAACCTTGTGTGAATGCTCTGAAAAGCTAATCATTTGCATATCACAGCATCTTCTTCCTGTCGGTTAAATTTCGCGTCTGTAGCATGTCATCTTCATGGTGTAGCAATTTTAATGGCCAGTAGTGTATCTGTAGCGTGATAATCAGATTTAATGAACGTAGTCCTCAATTCATGGACTGCTAAACGATACATAAATGACAACACACTTCACTGTTGTAATTCTGCAGATAATTGCATAGCAAATATTATCGTCTGCTATGCAGCACAAATGGTCATCAGTTCACAGGTTCTATTTGCTAAATTTAGTTAAGTAATATACTCGCTGCAATCCTGTTTCCACTGTCCTGAAATATAATGACCGTTAGTTATTTGAATTGATAGGCACTGCACTGTAATTCACAAATATGCTGTAATCTGGCTAACAATGACCACTGTTAAAGCAGTGCTAGTTAGGCGTCATGAATCAACAGCTTGAGGATACTCTTTTCTAATTGTAGGACCGTCTGCCCATCTATGCTGTTGCACTACACCTTGATAATTCTCATATGAATATTGTGGTAGATTAGATGCATCTTTCGTATGAAACCATCAGGGATTAAATTTATGAATAAATTAAAAGCACTCCGTCTTCAGGCCACGAGTGAACTACCGGGACCATCAGACCGCCGAGTGATCTCAGTGGAGGATGCTGATAGGATGTGCGTGGGGTCAGCACACCGCTCTCCCGGTCGTTATGATGGTATTCTTGACCGAAGCCGCTACTATTCGGTCGAGTAGCTCCTGAATTGGCATCACGAGGCTGAGTGCACCCCGAAAAATGGCAACAGCGCATGGCGGCCTGGATGGTCACCCATCCAAGTGCCGACCACGCCCGACAGCGCTTAACTTCGGTGATCTCACGGGAACCGGTGTAGCCACTGCGGCAAGGTCGTTGCCTAATAAATAAATTAACAATTAATTATTACTAAATAATAAATAATAATAATAAAAATAATAAATAATTAATAAACTCTGGGCTGACTGTGAGATGGTGCACAGAAAATCAGCCTCACGCTGAGCTTGGTGAATTCATTAGTATTTCGGATCCTCTCTGTCTGGAGGAAACTGCAAGTGGAGTAGCACTCCCACATAAGCCCTTTTCACATCCATCTGTAATGGACACATCCCTGGGAAGGAGTTTGTAGTGCGCAACGCTATTTTTGTGCCACCAGTTGCAAAGTATTATCTGTTGAGACTATCTTAGAAAACATTATCTGTTGACACTGCCTTTTGCTCGACGAGATGTCTTTTATAAGGTGTCAGCCATTAACTTCTTCTTGAGTAGTTAGTGTAAAGGCATGGTTCAAATGGCTCTGAGCACTATGGGACTCAACCGCTGAGGTCATTAGTCCCCTAGAACTTAGAACTAGTTAAACCTAACTAACCTAAGGACATCACAAACATCCATGCCCGAGGCAGGATTCGAACCTGCGACCGTAGCGGTCTTGCGGTTCCAGACTGCAGCGCCTTTAACCGCA
Source organism: Schistocerca piceifrons (assembly GCF_021461385.2). Classification (NCBI taxonomy): domain Eukaryota; kingdom Metazoa; phylum Arthropoda; class Insecta; order Orthoptera; family Acrididae; genus Schistocerca; species Schistocerca piceifrons. The sequence continues at coordinate 250,158,544 of NC_060149.1, forward strand.
CGGCCACTGTAAAGGCATCATAATGCGTCAATAGTGATAATATTGCAAAGGATGCTCAGTGAGAGAACCGATGACATTCAAACAAAATGCAGTAATAGACATACGTTTGATTTTTATTGCTTTGAGTTAGAGTATGTAGTATTCTTACATTCGACTTCTGAACATTGCCTGTTGAATGAAACTGTCACACGAAGGTCAAATGGTCGCAGTTTATCACATATGTCAATTATCGAGAGTTTCTGAATGTAAAAAATCGCTCATGCAGGAACGATCTTTCTTGAAACAAGAAAATTCTTTTTTAATTTGATTTTTCCGATAACATTCGTCCACCACACGATAAAATGTTTCAATCCGTGTCCGCTGCCTTCACCTCTCTATTAAACCCAAAATGAACAATGTGCCGCAAATATTAGACCTTTCCCACGTGTGACTCTATTTTATAACGCTTAAACAACGTTCATAAGACTGAAGTATGAAAAATGCAATTCGTAACTGCAAGACAAGTACTAGGAATTCAAATAAGAAAATGGTAACTGATAAATACACTCATAATAACCTATGCATTCTGTGTAACTACACGGTGTTCACTTGGTTTATCGAAATTATTTCGCGCGGAAAATCATACTACAATAAGCAACAAGTGATTCTTGAGCTCACAGGAGCTCAGTCCGTCAGTTCACCTGATGATGGCGACATGTATGATCGCCGAAATATTGTGCCCGTTGGACACTGTAGACCGGCAGTACACCCGTGGATATTTTGATTAATAAGCAACAAGTTTATGCTTACCAATGCGAGGGCAGAGACATGCTTCAGATGCGCCATGTTCAGCTGGTGGGATGGCGGCCGCCGTTAAGCTGCCGGTGGCAGGTAGTCTGTTGCCGGTTGCCGCTGTGGTGTGCGGACATTTGCCACGCCGGACATTTGCCACGATTTTACCTGCTCCAAAGGGTTGCGTTCCTTGTCTCCTCCTCCTCCTCCTCCTCCCCATCGCTTACTGAGCCTTTCCGCTGGTTTACTTAACATAGAACCAGAATCTCTTTGGATTTTCCGCCACATGTCTAGAGAGAGTTTCGTTGTGGAAACTATTAAGTGCATCTCGCATTGGAATCCGCACCAAATTTCGAGCCTAAATAAAACTTCGCCAATCTTGGTGATTTTGTGTTCGTCTAAATTATACTTGCCTTTTTCGGTGCTCCTGCAGCACCTTTCTGTCGTGTTTTGTGCACCATGGGGGATCAGATCCGTCTCTTATTAATTTATTTAGTATGAATCTCTCGAGTGCTGTTAATACTATTTCTTTGAAGTTAAGCCACATATGGTTTTCACTTACATAGTTTGGAAGGATTGGAGATTGTCTCTTAGAAAGACGTCAACCGAATTTTTAGTTGCTTTTATAAACAGATGTATTTCGCGTTTAGTTTTGGTGAATTTCTTTGTTACGGAATTGAGCCTCGCTACGACTGTGTGTTCACTAATCCCTGTATCCGTCGTGATGCTCAGCATTATTGGTGGCTAGGAGGTCAAGTGTGTTTTCGTAACCGTTTACAATATCAATGGCCTCGTGAACTAATTCTTCAAAATAATTAAAAAAAACATTTAGAACAATTACGGAAGTTGTTTTCTATCTACAATAGGGTCTGAAAATGTATTTTTGTCAACATACGGAAGGTAGATTGAAGTCACTGCCAACTATAATTGTATGAGTAGGGTACCTATTTGTGATGAGACCTCTGCCCACACTAAGTCTCAGGAACTATCTGCTTCAGTGTCGCTTGTGAGCTAGAAGACACATTACATTATTTTCCCTTAAGTTGTGCTTCTTGTTTCTGTTGTAGTGCAGATCTTTACAATTACGGCTTTTCCCTCCAAAGCCTAGGATGCTTTCTCTGTGACCCTGTAAATACCAGAGCTAAACAATATAGAACAACAACGTACGTTACAAGCATAGCATTCTGTATTACTTCATTTCCTTATTTCTAACATTTTAAAATTATACGTCGACTTTACATGACATGTCAATCATAGATGTTCTTATCTCTATTTAGTGAACGTATTTTCAGTCATGTTTCGAACATTGTCCGGCTACACTTTATTAACTAATGTTTCACCGCAAGGGAAATCGCATTTTAGAGAGTACATTAATATGGAGGATGTCCTTCTTCTTTTCAAACATTCACGTACCCATTTCTTCTTTCCTTGTTGTCTTTTGGGCATGCAGTTGTAGTAATTAAAGTAGGCACAAATGCAGTGATTAAAAAAGAAATGATTAGCGTACATTTGCATTCTCTTTACATTGCTCCTTTCTTGTTGCTCCCATGACGATGGACTGTTTCTATCGCAATCAGTAAGCGTGAATGGAAGCTACCGTACAGACAGAGGGATCTATATTTATACTTGGCAGAACTAATTACATACTGACATAATCGTCGGTATTATTTTCGTTTCCCAAAAGTTATAAATATTTCGATTTCGGAAAAGAACCTCTGTATTTGGCCAAGACGTCGAAGAAGAAGGACCCTTACGTACTGGTTGTATCGAGTAAGATGTGGAGACGGCGGTTTGAAAGCGGACAGAAGAAGTACGAGGAAGGGCGTCCCTTACCTGAGGGATCGCTACCTGGCGAAGGGGCAAGTGTGGCAAATGTCCGGCGTTGCAAATGTCCAGCATTCGCCGCTGTAGGACGAGGAACTTCTCGAGCACAGCGATGTTCTGACCTTGATGTTGGACGTTTTTACTGTTACTGGTGGGTCAAAAAGTGAAGCAAATTATCTTTCGAGTTACATCAGTCTGATACATTTAGCAGACAGCCGAAATGAGGTTTAAAAAATTAAAGAAGGACTAAACTCGAACTCACAACTTTGCGTCAATATTGCGCGACGTTTACCATTAGACCACGCACGAATACACCATTATAACAACTCCAGCAAAAGACCACAATTTTTCCAGACACTTCCGAGCCTTACAGTGTTGGCAGATCAGACGGTCAATTTTTGTGCTGCCAAGTGTATATCCGCTTAAATCCACGACCGGCGGATGAATGTTCATTTGGAAGCTACACTACTGGCCATTAAATTGCTACACCACGAAGATTACGTGCTACAGACGCCAAATTTAACCGACAGGAAAAAGATGTGATATGCATTCACACAATGGTGGCGCCGGTGGCGACACCTACAACGTGCTGACATGAGGAAAGTTTCCAACCGATTTCTCATACACAAACAGCAGTTCACCGGCGTTGCCTGGTGAAACGTTGTTGTCATGCCTCGTGTAAGGAGGAGAAATGCGTACCATTACGTTTCCGACTTTGATAATGGTCGGATTGTAGCCTATCGAGATTGCGGTTTATCGTATCGCGACATTGCTGCTCGCGTTGGTCGAGATCCAATGACTGTTAGCAGAATATGGAATCGGTGGGTTCAGCAGGGTAATACGGAACGGCGTGCTGGGTCCCAACGGCCTCGTATCACTAACAGTCGATATGACAGGCATGTTATCCGCATGGCTGTAACGGATCGTGCAGCCGCGTCTCGATCCCTGAGTCAACAGATGGGGACGTTTGCAAGACAACAACCACCTGCACGAACAGTTCGACGACGTTTGCAGCAGCATGGACTATCAGCTCGGAGACCGTGGCTGCGGTTGCCCTTGACGCTGCATCACAGACAGGAGCGCCTGCGATGGTGTACTCAACGACGAAACTGGGTGCATGAATGGCAAATCTTCATTTTTTCGGATGAATCCAGGTTCTGTTTACAGCATCATGATGGTCGCATCCGTGTTTGGCGACATCGCGGTGAACGCACATTGGAAGCGTGTATTCGTCATCGCCATACTGGCGTATCACCCGGCGTAATGGTATGGGGTGCCATTGGTTACACGTCTCGGTCATTTCTTGTTCGCATTCACGGCACTTTGAACAGTGGACGTCACATTTCAGATGTGTTACGACCCGTGGCTCTACCCTTCATTCGATCTCTGCGAAACCCTACATTTCAGCAGGATAATGCACGACCGCATGTTGCAGGTCCTGTACGGGCCTTTCTGGATACAGAAAATGTTCGACTGCTGCCCTGGCCAGCACATTTTCTCTCCAATTGAGAACTTCTGGTCAATGGTGGCCAAGCAACTGGCTCGTCACAATACGCTAGTCACTACTCTTGATGAACTGTGGTATCGTGTTGAAGCTGCATGGGCAGCTGTACCTGTACACGCCATCCAAGCTCTGTTTGACTCAATGCCCAGGCGTATCAAGGCCGTTATTACGGCCAGAGGTAGTTGTTCTGGGTACTGATTTCTCAGGATCTATGCATCCAAATTGCGTGAAAATGTAGTCACATGTCAGTTCTACTATAATACACTCCTGGAAATGGAAAAAAGAACACATTGACACCGGTGTGTCAGACCACCATACTTGCTCCGGACACTGCGAGAGGGCTGTACAAGCAATGATCACACGCACGGCACAGCGGACACACCAGGAACCGCGGTGTTGGCCGTCGAATGGCGCTAGCTGCGCAGCATTTGTGCACCGCCGCCGTCAGTGTCAGCCAGTTTGCCATGGCATACGGAGCTCCATCGCAGTCTTTAACACTGGTAGCATGCCGCGACAGCGTGGACGTGAACCGTATGTGCAGTTGACGGACCTTGAGCGAGGGCGTATAGTGGGCATGCGGGAGGCTGGGTGGACGTACCGCCGAATTGCTCAACACGTGGGGCGTGAGGTCTCCACAGTACATCGATGTTGTCGCCAGTGGTCGGCGGAAGGTGCACGTGCCCGTCGACCTGGGACCGGACCGCAGCGACGCACGGATGCACGCCAAGACCGTAGGATCCTACGCAGTGCCGTAGGGGACCGCACCGCCACTTCCCAGCAAATTAGGGACACTGTTGCTCCTGGGGTATCGGCGAGGACCATTCGCAACCGTCTCCATGAAGCTGGGCTACGGTCCCGCACACCGTTAGGCCGTCTTCCGCTCACGCCCCAACATCGTGCAGCCCGCCTCCAGTGGTGTCGCGACAGGCGTGAATGGAGGGACGAATGGAGACGTGTCGTCTTCAGCGATGAGAGTCGCTTCTGCCTTGGTGCCAATGATGGTCGTATGCGTGTTTGGCGCCGTGCAGGTGAGCGCCACAATCAGGACTGCATACGACCGAGGCACACAGGGCCAACACCCGGCATCATGGTGTGGGGAGCGATCTCCTACACTGGCCGTACACCACTGGTGATCGTCGAGGGGACACTGAATAGTGCACGGTACATCCAAACCGTCATCGAACCCATCGTTCTACCATTCCTAGACCGGCAAGGGAACTTGCTGTTCCAACAGGACAATGCACGTCCGCATGTATCCCGTGCCACCCAACGTGCTCTAGAAGGTGTAAGTCAACTACCCTGGCCAGCAAGATCTCCGGATCTGTCCCCCATTGAGCATGTTTGGGACTGGATGAAGCGTCGTCTCACGCGGTCTGCACGTCCAGCACGAACGCTGGTCCAACTGAGGCGCCAGGTGGAAATGGCATGGCAAGCCGTTCCACAGGACTACATCCAGCATCTCTACGATCGTCTCCATGGGAGAATAGCAGCCCGCATTGCTGCGAAGGGTGGATATACACTGTACTAGTGCCGACATTGTGCATGCTCTGTTGCCTGTGTCTATGTGCCTGTGGTTCTGTCAGTGTGATCATGTGATGTATCTGACCCCAGGAACGTGTCAATAAAGTTTCCCCTTCCTGGGACAATGAATTCACGGTGTTCTTATTTCAATTTCCAGGAGTGTATATTTGTCCAATGAATACCCGTTTCTCATCTGCATTTCTTCTTGGTGTAGCAATTTTAATAGCCAGTAGTGTATGTATCAATGTTTTGAGCATCCCATTCTTCTGCACCGAGTGGTGGCAGCTGTCCAAGTTTAGCTATAGTCGGCATGTCTTGCATATCTTGGCGTCAAAATGCTTTCTTTTCGACGGTGGCTACAGCCAGCAGATGGAAGGAGTAGCCACTGGGAGTCCACTTTTACCAGCTGTCGCCAATATGTAAAGTACCTAGGGGAAGGTGCCATACCATTTGCTTCTATATGAAATTATGACAAGAATTTTGAGATTTTCAAAACGAAGTTGATGACACGTGTTTGCAAGGTTTCTTCAAGATGTATGTGATAAAATCGTAACTTTCACGTCCCGTAGTAATTTTTTTATGGGTTGAACTATAGAAGATCGTGGTAAGATGGTAAAATTAGACATCACCAATTTAATTAGATACAGGTATTTCATTGCCAAATAATACAAACCAAAAACTGGTAATGCAATTACCGACCATTCTACGGTTGATATTTACTGTATTACAGCACAGTCGTTTCACATATCTGCTTCATCTGTGCGTGTTTTATGAAGCCACTTCTTACAGTAAATACCCTGAATCCAGTCCACTTAAGGGCTGTTTTTTCGTAGTAGTTTCTTCTACTCGCAACACAGTCATTGTCTTCAGAAATTGGATTTACTTCTCTCCCTCGTTTGGTGGTTGGTAAACGTTTTTTTGCCAGTCCTTTTCTGTTGCGATGCTTTCAAAGTTTGTAGCATTTCCTGGTATGTCAACAGCCATAAAGTTATCTTCCTCCTTTGTTTCCGAAATTGGCATCGGTGCAATCTTTTCAAATAAAGTAGAGATCCCGTCTTTAGCTGCAGCACGTGCATTAGATGCAACTTCTGCAATTATGGATTCATTAGGAGTGTTGCGCTCTGAGATGTCATATCCACCAAGAATGTTGGTTCTTTTAGAATGCTTCTCCGCAATCTCAAGGCATTGCCTGAAAATAAGTAAATGTGCCAAAAAGGTATTACGCGTGTCCATCTTATCCGAAGGAAAATACGGTGTCTTTCCCAGGTATCGTGATGAGATGGAAGTTGAAACACGGGTTCCATTATGGCAGCAAATGGGACGTAACTGGATGCACACATAGTTCAAGACACAGAGTACGGGATAGACTTATTGTTAGAATTGCTACAAATGTATAGAAGTCACTATTATTGTTTTTAAAAATATCTGCTTTTATTTTACGGAGTAGATTTTAACACATAGCACAGTTTTTTGGTTCCCAGGGACTAAAAATGTCCGCTATAACAGCAGCTACCGCTAGCCACTCGAAACTTGGACTCGAGGAAGCAGCGGACCGCTGAGTGTTGCGCTCTCTTGACACAGTGAAGTAACACTAGCAAATACGCGTCATACACCGATTACCATCTTCCTCCGATTCACTCTATGTGGAAGATTTCGAGGAGGAAGCCAAACCCATGTGTTTTTTGCAGTATGTAGACGACATATGGAAGAAACAAGCTGAATGGCTTCCTCATACATCTCAGTTGCATATACCAGAACATCAGCTTTACAGTGGACGTCGAATCTGATGGAGTGCTCCCCTTTCTGGATACCCTGGTAAAAAGGAGAACGGAGGTTCACATTGAGCTACAGTATGTATCATAAGAATATGCGCACCAACTTACAAACACACGAGGACAGTCGCCACCACCCGAGGAATGGAGTGCTCAAACACTGGTACATTGGGGCCGGCCGGAGTGACCGAACGGTTCTAGGCGCTACAGTCTGGAGCCGCGCGACCGCTGCGGTCACAGGTTCGAATCCTGCCTCGGGCATGGATGTGTGTGATGTCCTTAGGTTAGTTAGGTTTAAGTAGTTCTAAGTTCTAGGGGACTGATGACCTCAGATGTTAAGTCCCATAGTGCTCAGAACCATTTGAACTGGTGCATTGGGCTGCAACCTCCCTGACAATGAAAGTCTCAACAAAGAACGGGGTTTCGGAAGAACAGCTACAAAAATTCGGAGAGCCCTACGTCCTACATCCACTGTACATCCGGTTGAAACAGAAGTGAAACCTGAGGAAAATGCGGTCATTGCGTTTATTTCTTTTTGTAGCGCATTATTCGGAAAATAGCACGAATTCTCCAGAAACACTAACTGAGGACAGTTTATCGCCCACCAGCTAAAACAGAGGCACGGCTTGATAGTGCCATAGACGACCTCGGACTACGGAAATCTGGGGCAGACACCTCGCCAATGTGCAAGACATGTGTTGGTCAAACGGTGCGCACTGTCGGAGATCGTTGCCGAGAACATCAATGACATACCAGACTGCAGCACCATAACACGTCGGCAGTAGCAGAACTTTGTCTATTAGGATTACGAGGAATGGATTACGATAGTAAGTTTCGGACACAAACGTCTAACTTCTGGTATTATTAAATAATCTGCCGAGATTAGAGTAAGAAAACCGCTGATCAGTCGCGGTAGTAGCTACACCCTTGGTAAGGCCTGGAAACCCACAATTAGCCTGTTTATGAAGAGGAAGGAGATATCCCACAACGGACTGACCAGATGCAGTTGGAGGAACAGCGGAGGCGCCGCCAGCACGCATATCTGGGTGCGAACCGTAGACGGAGCAATGATGTCGACGGAAGGAATGGGTTGGGATGGTTGGGGGGGGGGGGGAGGGGGGAGGTGCTGGCGCAGACGGCAGGCACAGAGGCAGGTCGTAGGGTGGGGAGTTCAAAAATGTGTGTGAAATCTTATGGGACTTAACTGCTAAGGTCATCAGTCCCTAAGCTTACACACTACTTAACCTAAATTGTCCTAAGGACAAACACACACACCCATGCCCGAGGGAGGACTCGAACCTCCACCGGGACCAGCTGCACAGTCCATGACTGCAGCGCCCGAGGCCGTTCGGCTAATCCCGCGCGGCGAGGATGGGGAGTGGAGGTGGGTGATGGTCAGATAAAAGTGCTCCATCCAGTGTGGCAGAATTTTGGTCGAGTTCCGCGCCAGTGCGAGATCATTAACTCACCTTACACGTCATATGAAGTTCTGAGCTGTGTTCTTATTGTCTCACGTATTGACTCCTTGCTGTTTAAAGCGTCGTCGAACCCGAGGGTGACGTCGCAGGGCGCCACGTTTTCGCACCATTAGAAAGGAAGGTCGTACACACCTTTGAGACAAATTTCAAACTTATATGTCGCAGTGGGAGACAATTACGTGGATTCGAAAAAGTAATCCTTTAATTCTGTTGCGCAGTGTAGAAAAAGGCGTATGCGGCTCGGACTGAACTAAGATGAGAAAGAGAAAATTTCAAAGAATTGCAACTCCTTTTTTTTTACCATCACCAAATAGGGGAGCGAATGACACGGATGCGATAAGTGAGATGCGGCTCCAATCATTAAGACAAATGTGAGTTTCGTTAAGACAAAACCTTTCCACGAAATTTCAATCATCAGCTTTCGCTTCCTAATGCCGAAATATTTTGTTGACTCCCACCAACTTAGGGAGAAATTGTCATCGTAATAAGACAACTCAGTGTTCGTGTGGGGAGATTCAGGTGTTCATTTTTCCAAGCGCTATTCCAGAGTGGGACGGTAGAGAAATAGTCTGAAAGAGGTTTTATGAACCCTCTGCCAAACACTTAGTGTGAATTGCAGAGTAATCATGTAGATGCAGGTATGGATGTTATAGTTTTTGGGAATCCGCATAAAACGTTAAACTCGATTGTCAGATGGGGATTTGAAGCCGTTTCCTTCGACATACATATAACAATGTTTTAGTCATTATGCCACCTGAGCCCCCCCCCCCCCCCCCTCCCCAGCAAGATTCCGTAAACACTGCGAAACATAGGACTTAAAATTTAAAAAAAGGTTCATACCTAATAACGGGCTCCATTTGTAACGGGATCTTACTAACAGGAAAAACCCAACAGGTCTCATCGAAGAGGAAATGCGAAAAGAGTAAGTAGTGTCGGGCGTGTGATAGGTCCGTTTCTGTTCACACTATACAGAGTGATTCCATGATGATGTTACAAACTTTCAGGGATGATGGAGAAGGGTAAATGTATCAATTTTAGGTAAGGGACCCTGGTCCGGAAACAGCCGGGTCAAAAGCCATGAGCGAAAATCGTTCCACTACCTCCGATAGTGTGTATCAAAGACCCAGGCATCTGGAATATATCCGACTTGCTATTCGTGAACGGATGTGGATCCAACGTGATGGAGCCGCATCTCACTTTCGACTGAGGGTTTGTAAGCACCTGGATCAGACATTCTCTGAAAAGTAGGTAGGCAGAGGAGATCTTGCAACTTCCTGGCAGATTAAAATTGTGTGCTGGACTGAGACTCGAACTCCGGACCTTTGCCTTTCGCGGACAAGTGCTCTATCAACTGAGCTACCCAAGCACGACTCACGCCCCGTCCTCACAGCTTTACTTCCGCCAGTACCTCGTCTCCTACCTTCCAAACTTTACAGAAGCTCTCCTGCGAACCTTGCAGAACTACACTCCTGAAAGAAAGGAGTGGTAGAGCACTTGCCCGCGAAATGCAAAGGTCCCGAGTTCTAGTTTCGGTCCGGCACACAGTTTTAATCTGCCAGGAAGTTTCATATCAGCGCACACTCCGCTGCAGGGTGAAAATCTCATTCTGGAAACATCCCCCAGGCTGTGGCTAAGCCATGTCTCCGCAATATCCTTTCTTTCAGGACTGCTAGTTCTGCAAGGTTCGCAAGAGAGCTTCTGTAAAGTTTGGAAGGTAGGAGACGAGGTACTGGCAGAAGCAAAGCTGTGAGGACGCAGCGTGAGTCGTGCTTGGGTAGCTCAGTTGGCGCCGGCACGGTAGCTCAGCGTGTTCGGTCAAAGGGTTAGCAACCCTTTGTAATAAAAAAACTGAGCTAATCGATCAACAACGAACTTAGACGGATGTCGTACGACGTCCGCCCCGAGCTAAGGCAACGAACAAAAGCGAACAAAACGAGATTAAAAAAAAAAAAAAAAAGAGTTGGTCGAGCACTTGCTCATGAAAGGCAAAGAAATCTCATTCTGGACGAGATCTTGTTTGACGGCCAGCACGTTCATCTGCTCTCAAACGACTTGATTTCTTCTTATGGTTCCATGTGAAAAGTCTTGTGCACGAGACGCCTGTCCAGGCGTAATTTCTTGCGTGTTGGAGTGCCTACTAGACACAACCGTTTATTTTAATAACAGTGTAGTGTACAGTATCGCCGTTGCTATCGACCCTCGTATCGTACAGGCTTTTGTTTGGTTAGAACAGCTCAGTGTCGGTTAGACCGTCAGTGAGAGAGCACTTCGATTTCCTGCTGCTAATAAGGCGAGTACACCGTTCGCTTGTTACACATTTTTGCGAGCTTCAAACAGGTACAACTTATTTTCAGTTATCTGGGTAGTTACTATTTTATTTTTGTAATTTCTTGCGTGTTTGAGTGCCTATTAGACACAACCTTTTATTTTAATAACAGTGTAGTGTACAGTATCGCCGTTGCTACTGACCCTCGTATCGTACAGGCTTTTGTTTGTTTGGTTAGAACAGCTCAGTGTCGGTTAGACCGTCAGTGAGAGAGCACTTCGATTTCCTGCTGCTAATAAGGCGAGTACACCGTTCGCTTGTTACACATTTTTGCGAGCTTCAAACAGGTACAACTTATTTTCAGTTATCTGGGTAGTTACTATTTTATTTTTGTAATTTCTTGCGTGTTGGAGTGCCTACTAGACACAACCGTTTATTTTAATAACAGTGTAGTGTACAGTATCGCCGTTGCTATCGACCCTCGTATCGTACAGGCTTTTGTTTGTTTGGTTAGAACAGCTCAGTGTCGGTTAGACCGTCAGTGAGAGAGCACTTCGATTTCCTGCTGCTAATAAGGAGTACACCGTTCGCTTGTTACACATTTTTGCGAGCTTCAAACAGGTACAACTTATTTTCAGTTATCTGGGTAGTTACTATTTTATTTTTGTAATTTCTTGCGTGTTTGAGTGCCTATTAGACACAACCTTTTATTTTAATAACAGTGTAGTGTACAGTATCGCCGTTGCTACTGACCCTCGTATCGTACAGGCTTTTGTTTGTTTGGTTAGAACAGCTCAGTGTCGGTTAGACCGTCAGTGAGAGAGCACTTCGATTTCCTGCTGCTAATAAGGCGAGTACACCGTTCGCTTGTAGGGTAAACAGTCATGTGTAGGGACTGTGGTTGTTGTGAGCGGACGCAAGGAGAATTGGCCACTCTTCGGGGGCAGGTGGAGGCTTTGTCTGTTAGGCTCATCGAGCTCGAGGCGCAGGCGTCGGCTCGTAGTGGCGTTGGGGCAACTGTGGTGAGACCTATGCCTACTTCGGTGGCCTTGGAATCGCATGGAACCCCTGATGTCGCTGCGTCTTCCGGCAGTGAGCATCTTACCGGTCAGCCATCACTCCAGGGTGAATGGCGGACAGTGGTGGGCTCGCGCGTGCCTGGCCGAAAGGCGAAGGTGGGATCTGGCCGCGTGGCAGCTGCCTTACCCATTTCCAACAGGTACGGGGTGCTTCCTAGTGGTGATGACATCGTTTCCGAGCCACCACAGGATGCCTCGCCTGTTGGGCCAGTGGCCGATTTTCCGGCAAGGTCCCGACAGTCACAGAGGGCGGGCCTATTAGTTATAGGGAGCTCCAACGTTAGGCGGGTTATGGAGCCCCTTAGGAAAATAGCGGGTAGGTCGGGGAAGAATGCCAGTGTGCACTCGGTGTGCTTGCCGGGGGGTCTCGTCCGTAATGTGGAGGAGGCCCTTCCGGCAGCTATTGAACGCACTGGGTGTGACCGGCTGCAGATAGTAGCACATGTCGGAACGAATGACGCCTGCCGCTTGGGTTCTGAGGCCATCCTTGGTTCCTTCCGGCGGCTGGCTGATTTGGTGAAGACAACCAGCATCGCACGCGGAGTGCAAGCTGAGCTTAATATCTGCAGCATAGTGCCCAGAGTCGATCGCGGTCCTCTGGTTTGGAGCCGTGTGGAGGGTCTAAACCAGAGGCTCAGACGACTCTGCGACTATAATGGTTGCAAATTCATCGACCTCCGTTATTGGGTGGAGAACTGTAGGGCCCCCCTAGACAGGTCAGGCGTGCACTACACACCGGAAGCAGCTACTAGGGTAGCAGTAGCAGAGTACGTGTGGCGTGCACACGGGGGTTTTTTTAGGTTAGAGGGACCCCCCCTGGGGCGAAACGATAAAATACCTGACGGCTTACCAGAGAGGACATTATCATCGTTGATAAAGAACGTCCGTCCTCAGAGACCAAAAACAGGAAAAGTCAACGTAATATTGGTAAACTGCAGGAGTATCCAGGGCAAGGTTCCTGAATTAGTATCTCTTATTGAAGGAAATAGTGCGCATATAGTATTAGGAACGGAAAGTTGGTTAAAACCGGAAGTGAACAGTAACGAAATCCTAGACACAGAATGGAATATATACCGCAAGGATAGGATAAACGCCAATGGTGGAGGAGTATTTATAGCAGTAAAGAATTCAATAATATCCAGTGAAGTTATTAGCGAATGCGAATGTGAAATAATCTGGGTTAAGTTAAGTATCAAAGGTGGGTCAGATATGATAATCGGATGCTTCTATAGACCACCTGCATCAGCAACCGTAGTAGTTGAGCGCCTCAGAGAGAACCTGCAGAACGTCGTGAAGAAGTTTCGTGATCATACTATTGTAATAGGGGGAGACTTCAATCTACCAGGTATAGAATGGGATAGTCACACAATCAGAACTGGAGCCAGGGGCAGAGACTCTTGTGACATTATCCTGACTGCCTTGTCCGAGAATTACTTCGAGCAGATAGTTAGAGAACCAACTCGTGAAGCTAACGTTTTAGACCTCATAGCAACAAATAGACCGGAACTTTTCGACTCCGTGAATGTAGAAGAGGGTATCAGTGATCATAAGTCAGTGGTTGCATCAATGACTACAAGTGTAATAAGAAATGCCAAGAAAGGAAGGAAAATATATTTGCTTAACAAGAGTGATAGGGCACAAATCGCAGAATATCTGAGTGACCACCATCAAACGTTCATTTCTGAGGAAGAGGATGTGGAACAAAAATGGAAAAAATTCAGAAACATCGTCCAGTACGCCTTAGATAAGTTCGTACCGACTAAGGTCCAAAGCGAGGGGAAAGATCCACCGTGGTATAACAATCATGTACGAAAGGTACTACGGAAACAAAGAAAGCTTCATCATAGGTTTAAGAGTAGTCGAATCATAGCTGATAAGGAAAAGCTGAACGAAGCGAAAAAGAGCGTAAAGAGAGCAATGAGAGAAGCATTCAACGAATTCGAACATAAAACATTGGCAAACAATCTAAACAAGAACCCTAAAAAGTTTTGGTCATATGTAAAATCGGTAAGCGGATCTAAATCCCCTATTCAGTCACTCGTTGACCACGATGGCACCGAAACAGAGGACGACCGAAGAAAGGCAGAAATACTGAATTCAGTGTTCCGAAACTGTTTCACTGCGGAAAATCGTAACACGGTCCCTGACTTCAGCCGTCGCACGGACGCCAAAATGGAAAATATTGAAATAAACGATATCGGAATTGAAAAACAACTGCTATCACTTAGTAGCGGAAAAGCATCCGGACCAGACGAGATACCCTTAAGATTCTACAGTGATTATGCTAAAGAAGTTGCCCCCTTTCTATCAGCAATTTATCGTAGATCGCTGGAAGAAAGCGCAGGTCGTTCCCATTTTCAAGAAGGGTCATAAATCAGATGCGAATAATTATAGGCCTATTTCGCTTACGTCAATCTGTTGTAGAATAATGGAACATGTTTTGTGTTCTCGTATTATGACGTTCTTAGATAATACAAATCTCCTTCATCATAACCAACATGGATTCCGCAAACAGAGATCATGTGAAACTCAGCTCGCCCTATTTGCCCAAGAAATTCACAGTGCCGTAGACACTGGCGAGCAGATTGATGCCGTATTCCTGGACTTCAGGAAGGCATTTGATACGGTTCCGCACTTACGTTTAGTGAAAAAAATACGAGCTTACGGAATATCGGACCAGGTTTGTGATTGGATTCAGGATTTCCTAGAAGAAAGAACACAACATGTCATTCTTAACGGTTCAAAATCTGCAGATGTAGAGGTAATTTCGGGAGTACCGCAGGGAAGCGTGATAGGACCTTTATTGTTTACAATATACATAAATGACTTAGTTGACAACATCGGTAGCTCCGTGAGGCTATTTGCAGATGACACGGTTGTCTACAAGAAAGTAGCAACATCAGAAGACTCGTACGTACTCCAGGAGGACCTGCAGAGGATTAATGCATGGTGCGACAGCTGGCAGCTTTCCCTAAACGTAGATAAATGTAATATAATGCGCATACATAGGGGCAGAAATCCATTCCAGTACGATTATGCCATAGGTGGTAAATCATTGGAAGCGGTAACGACCGTAAAATACTTAGGAGTTACTATCCGGAGCGATCTGAAGTGGAATGATCACATAAAACAAATAGTGGGAAAAGCAGGCGCCAGGTTGAGATTCATAGGAAGAATTCTAAGAAAATGTGACTCATCGACGAAAGAAGTAGCTTACAAAACGCTTGTTCGTCCGATTCTTGAGTATTGCTCATCAGTATGGGACCCTTACCAGGTTGGATTAATAGAAGAGATAGACATGATCCAGCGAAAAGCAGCGCGATTCGTCATGGGGACATTTAGTCAGCGCGAGAGCGTTACGGAGATGCTGAACAAGCTCCAGTGGCGGACACTTCAAGAAAGGCGTTACGCAATACGGAGAGGTTTATTATCGAAATTACGAGAGAGCACATTCCGGGAAGAGATGGGCAACATATTACTACCGCCCACATATATCTCGCGTAATGATCACAACGAAAAGATCCGAGAAATTAGAGCAAATACGGAGACTTACAAGCAGTCGTTCTTCCCACGCACAATTCGTGAATGGAACAGGGAAGGGGGGATCAGATAGTGGTACAATAAGTACCCTCCGCCACACACCGTAAGGTGGCTCGCGGAGTATAGATGTAGATGTAGAAGAGGATCTCCTGGGAAGAATTCTCGCTGTCTGCAACACTGTTCAGATGGCATCAGGGCTATTAGAAAGGGTACGACAGAACTATGTGCTACGATGCCATGCCTGCATTAACGCTTGGGGACGCCAATTTTGGACAACTATTGATATTGAAGTGGCTTGTGAAACTTATGTAGATAAATGGAATTCGTTATTACTGTATCGTAACAATACGAGTCCCTGACTACCAATCCATGCTCTGGCCTCTCTGAATCTAGTTACGTGCACCATAACTAATTTATCAACAGGGGAAATTATCTGAGGGTTTTGAAGAGTATTCAACGAGAATTCTGTACGTCATGATCAGCTTTTGGAAGCTCGGGTCTTTCACCTGAGCACTGCGGGAGATTAAGGTGGAACGTGAGTAGAGTTTCTCTTATATATTTCAACTCGGTAGTTTCTTGCCTAGGGTCCTTTACCTCAGATTCATACCTTTACCCTTCTCCATCATCCCTCAAAGTTTGTAACGGAATCAGCCTGTATACATGGTGAATTGCCAGGGGAATCAACTAAAATTTGTACCACAAATATTGCGGAAATGAAAAGTGCTATTAATGTGCGGCTTTCACAGCATAGATTGGAAGGCAGGAGCTGGTATTGTTAGCCAATCAACAGATTGTAACAATACTCAGTAAGTGTATGTTTTGTGGACACACACACTTTTTAAATGGAACCATGCCTATTGACATTAAGAAACTAAAATTAGGGTAAATTAGAATATCAGTGGTGTTTGTTGCAGTATTCTTGGGCGAGTCGTTTACTAGATATTATATATTGAAAAGTTCCCACACCAACACTTGCACAATACATGTGGTAATACGCACTAAATAACAACACAAGTTACGTGGATTCTGACCAGTAAAGAAACAATTGCCCATAACAGGTTGTGTTCAAAACAACCACTGACAGCGGCAATACATGCTTCCTGTCGTGTATGGAACGACTGCTGCACACGTGCTAGCATTTCAGCGGAGATGTAAGAGCAGACTGCAGTACTACGTCATTGTATATCATTGGGTGTAGTTGGCATGATCTTGCAGACAGCGTCTTTCAGCTATCCCCACAGGAAAAGGTCTACAGGCGTCAAATCTGAGGAACAGACCGGCCAAGGTACAGATTCTCTGGGTCAAATCCGACGATTTGAAAAAAAATTAGTCAAAACATACTATAGTACTTCGTGCAGTGTGGGCTGGACCGCCATCATGTTGTTACCATAGGTTCCTCTTAGTCTGCAGAGGAACGTCTTCTAGCATCCGTGGAAGATGGTCTGTTAGAAGACTGCGATACATATGCGCGTTCAGTGTTCCGTCTAAGAAAATCCGGCCTACGAGCTGATGGTTCACCATCCCATACCACACGTTTACATTCCATGGACGCTGACATTCCACCTGACGAATCCATCGGGGATTGTCAACAGATCAACAGTACATGTTTCGGCGGTTTATCTGGCTATGATTGGTAAATGTGACTTCATCACTATCAAGATACTTCGTACATCTGGAGTAGCCTGTCTTAATGCCTAAGTACAGAAGTTAACATGATTCTCATAATCATTTCCATGCAGCTCTTCATGGAGAGAGATGTGATAGGGACGGAACCTTTGTCAATGGACAATGTGTAGGACACTTTCCTGACTCATACCACTGCCTCATGCGACTGCCCAGGAGTTAACGTGCAGATCAACCGCAACAGCAACAAGAAGATTAATTTCTCTCTCTTCTGTCGTCACTTGTTTCCTTCTGTGAAGCTGTCTAGGTGTTATATTACCACTTTCATACAGCTGGTTGAAGAGGTTGATGAACAATTGCTGAGAAGATTGACATCTATTGAGTTATCTTGCCGCACACACCACATAAGAACGAACTGCTTTCTTCTTACACCCTCCCTCTCCATACACTATGAGCATGTTGGCTTCTTCTGCATTGGTAAATCCCATAGTCAACTCACGATCTACTGCTTGAACTGTCACACGCTGACTAGCAACACGCAGTGCACTCAAGGAACACACAAGTAAACTATAAGCAAACAACAACATCGTTCCTAGCAACTACGCAGGCTGAATGACACAAACAAGTTTCAGTGTCGCAACTTTTCTAAATACGATATCCCGTAACGACTCTCACAAGAATCCTGCAACAAACGCCACTGGCATTCTAATTTACCCCATTTTTAATGTGGCATTGTTCCATTTAAGGAAGCGTATATTTGCACAGAAATGCACTTCCTAAATGTTATTACAGTCTGTTGATTGGCTAACAATACGAGTCCCTGACTACCAATCCATGCCGTGAAACCTGCACATCGATAACACTTTCCATTTCCACAATATATGCAGTGCAAGTTTTAGGCAATTCACACTGGTGGCTGTTAACATTGCCACACGAGGAAGGTGGCGTGTAATAAACGTAAAATTGGCATTAAGTGTACTACATGCTAGAATAAGCAACACACAACCACACAAAGGATTTCCTTCTTGGGGCCTTGGTCCTGCGTCACGCGGGTTCGGCCGTATTACTATTGATTTGGCAGTGTTAGTTGCAGAGGGTGGCCGGATGCCCTTACTGCCGCCACCCCGAACCCCCTGGGACAGAATGAGTGTACTGCAGCTGTCAGTGTCTAGTGTAAGCCATGGAATAGTGCGAATGGGCTCAAATGTCTGCGAGTCGTGTAACTGAGGCGAAACGTGGGGACCAGTCCGGTATTCACCTAGCGGGATGTGGAAAACCGCCTAAAAACGACATCCAGGCTGGCCGGCATACCGGCCCTCGTCGGTAATCCGCCAGGCGAATTCGACCCGGAGCTGGCGCGCCTACCCGAGTCCAGGAAGCAGCGCATTAGCGCTCTCGGCTACCCCAGCGGGTAACCACACAACGGATGTAGGAGTAATATTTTGTATATAAGAAAAGACTACTCAGTGGGATTTTCAATCACAAATCGCATTTGAGTGTTGTTTGTTTGTGAGAAGATACTGTTATGCCTCATGTTAAAAGGAGAAAAGTTTACCAGCACATATCAAAATTCGACAGCAGCAGAATCGCTGCTTATCGAAACTGCAGTTTGTCGTTCTGTACTATTGCTGCTCCCATTCGTTGGATCCAAAGATCACTGGTTGGATCCCACGACTGCGATGTGCATGTGGAACCGATGGGTTCAGGAGGCCCATACTCAACACCATAAAGGATATCAGCTGCCCGAGCGACTAGCGCCTGAGAGAACAGCGTAGGATCTTGCAGGCACGTCGCGCACCTTGAATCAGGAAATGGGCTTTCTTACAGCAAGACAAGTATCCACACAGACAGTGCAATGATGTCTGGAGCACCATAGACTGTCAGCACAGCGACCATTGTTACAGCTTCCCTTGATGTGGCAGCAAAGAGAGAAGCACACCAATAGTGGTGCACCCAATGGCAACACCAGGTACAGGATGGCGGCCTATCGAGTCTGGTACACATGATCATAATGGACACACACATGTCTCAATGCTCATAATACAGGCCAAGCACGTGGTGTGTGGAGTGTCACAGGGTACATAAAACGATCACCTCTGGTTCACTCAGCCAGTAATTCAGACAGCAGGACTTACCTTTATAACTGTTGAGGCCGATGGCTGCGCTGTGTTTTCGAGATCTCTGACGTTATCTTCCAACCAGATAACGGAAGTATATATGTTGCCCATTCAGTCTGTGTTGGTCCGTTGCCCTGGTCAGTATGAGTACTGTAATCCCCAAATCCTCGAAAAATAAGCGAAAAATATACCAATTCGAAAAAGCAGATAAAAATTCACTTGACGCCTTCCTGAGAGACAATCTCCACTCAGTCCAAATTAATTATATAAGTGTAGACAAGATGTGCCTTAAATTCAAAGAAATAGTATCTGCAGCAATTGAGAGATTTATACCAAATAAATTAACAAACGACGGACTGATCTGCCTTGGTACACAAAACGGGTTAGAACACTGTTGCAGAAACAACGAAATAAACATGCCAAATTTAAACAGACGCAAAATCCCCAAGATTGGCGATCTTTTACAGAAGCTCGAAATTTAGGGCGGACTTCAATGCGAGATGCCTATAACAGTTTCCACAACGAAACTTTGTCTTGAAACCTGGCAGAAAATGCAAAGAGATTCTGGTCGCATCTGAAGAATGTTACCGGCAAGAAACAATCAATGCCTTCTCTGCACGCTAGCAATGGAGATACTATCGAAGACAGCGCTTCCAAAGCAAAGTTAATGAACACAGTCTTCCTAATTGCCTTCACAAAAGAGGACGAAGTATATATTCGAGAATTTGAATCGAGAACAGCTGCCAACATGAGTAACGTAGAAGTAAATGTCCTCGGAGTAGTGAAGCAACTTAAATCACTTAATAAAAGCAAGTCTTCTGGTCCAGACTGTTTACCAATTAAGTTCCTTTCGGAGTATGCTGATGCATCCTTCATACTAAACAATCATATACAACCGTTCGACCGACGAAAGATTGGAACCCAATGACTGGAAAGTTGCACAGGTCGCACCAATATTCAAGAAGGGTAGTAGGAGTAATCCACTAAATTACAGGCCCATATCGTTAACGTCGATGTGCAGCAGGATTTTAGAAAATACACTACTGGCCATTAAAATTGCTACACTACGAAGATGAAGTGCTACAGTCGGGAAATTTAACCGACAGGAAGAAGATGCTGTGATATGCAAATGATTAGCTTTTCAGAGCATTCACACAACGTTGGCGCCGGTGGCGACACCTACAACGTGCTGACATGAGGAAAGTTTCCAACCGATTTCTCATACACAAACAGCAGCTGACCGGCGTTGCCTGGTGAAACGTTGTTGTCATGCCTCGTATAAGGAGGAGAAATGTATACCATCACGTTTCCGACTTTGATAAAGGTCGGATTGTAGCCTATCGCGATTACGGTTTATCGTATCGCGACATTGCTGCTCGCGTTGGTCGAGATCCAATGACTGTTAGCAGAATATGGAATCGGTGGGTTCAGCAGGGTAATACGGAACGGCGTGCTGGATCCCAACGGCCTCGTATCACTAACAGTCGAGATGACATGCATCTTATCCACATGGCTGTAACGGATCCTGCAGCCACGTCTCGATCCCTCAGTCAACAGATGGGGACGTTTGCAAGACAACAACCATCTTCACGAACAGTTCGACGACGTTTGCAGCAGCATGGACTATCACCTCGGAGACCATGGCTGCGGTTACCCTTGACGCTGCATCACAGACAGGAGCGCCTGCGATGGTGTCCTCAACGACGAACCTGGGTGCACGAAAGGCAAAACGTCATTTTTTCGGATGAATCCAGGTTCTGTTTACAGCATCATGATGGTTGCATCCGTGTTTGGCGACCGCGGTGAACGCACATTGGAAGAGTTTATTCGTCATCGCCATACTGGCGTTATCACCTGGCGTGACGGTATGGGGTGACATTAGTTACACGTCTCGGTCGCTTCTTCTTCGCATTGACGGCACTTTGAACAGTGGACGTTACATTTCAGATGTGGCTCTACCCTTCATTCGATCCCTGCGAAACCCTACATATGAGCAGGAAAATGCACGACCGCATGTTGCAGGTCCTGTACGGGCCTTTCTGGATACAGAAAATGTTCGACTGCTGCGCTGGCCAGCACATTCTCCAGATCTCTCACCAATTGAAAACGCCTAGTCAATGGTGGTCGAGCAAGTGGCTCGTCACAATACGCCAATCACTACTCGTGATGAACTGTAGTATCGTGTTGAAGCTGCAAGGGCAGCTGTACCTGTACACGCCATCCAAGCTCTGTTTGACTCAATGCCCAGGCGTATCAAGGCCGTTATTATGGCCAGAGGTGGTTGTTCTGGGTACTGATTTCTCAGGATCTATGCGCCCAAATTGCGTGAAAATCTAATCACATGTCAGTTTTAGTATAATATACTTGTCCAATGAATACCCGTTTATCATCTCATTTCTTCTTGGTGTAGCAATTTTAATGGCCAGTAGTGTATATTGTGTGTCGAACATTATGAATTACCTCGAAGAAAACGGTCTATTGACACACAGTCAACATGGGTTTAGAAAACACAACTATCTCTTTATTCACATGCAGTTTTGAGTGATATTGACAAGGGGTTTCATATCGATTCCGCATTGCTGGATTTCCGGCAGGATTTTGACACTGTTCCACACATGCGGCTCGTAGTGAAATTGCATGCTTATAGAATATCGTCTCATTTATGTAGTAATTGACGGAAAGTCATCGAGTAGAACAGAAGTGATTTCTGGCGTTCCCCAAGGTAGGCTTATAGGCCCTTTGCTGTTCCTTATCTATATTAACGATTTTGGAGACAATCTGAGCAGCCGTTTTCAGTTTTTTGCAGATGACGCTGTCGTTTATCGACTAATAAAGTCATCAGAAGACCAAAACAAACTGCAAAACGATTTAGAAAAGATATCTGAATGGTGCGAAAAGTGGCAGTTGACTCTAAATAACGAAAGTGTGAGGTCATTCACATGAGTGCTAAAAGTAACTCGTTAAACTTCGGTTACACAACAAATCAGTCTAATCTAAAAGCCGTAAATTCAACTAAATACCTAGGTATTACAATTACGAACAACTTAAATTGGAAGGAACATATAGAAAGTATTGTGGGTAAGGCTAACCAAAGACTGCGTTTTATTGGCAGGACACTTAGAAAATGTAACAGTTCTACTATGGAGACTGCCTTCACTACGCTTGTCGATCCTCTTTTAGAGTACTGCTGCGCGATGTGGGATCCTTACCAGATAGGACTGACGGAGTACATCGAAAAAGTTCAAAGAAAGGCAGCACATTTTGTATCATCGCGAATTATGTGAGAGAGTGTCAGAGAAATGATACAGGATTTGGGCTGGACATCATTAAAAGAAAGGCGTCTTTCGTTGCGACGGAATCTTCTCACAAAATTCCTATCACCAACTTTCTCCTCCGAATGCGAAAATATTTTGTTGAAACCGACCTACATAGGAAGGAACGATCACCAAGATAAAATAAAGGAAATCTGAGCTCGTACGGAAAGATATAGGTGTTCATTCTTTCCGCGCTCTGTACGAGATTGGAATAATAGAGAATTGTGAAGGTGGTTCGATGAACCCTCCGACAGGGACTTAAATGTGATTTGTAGAGTACCCATGTAGATGTAGATGTAGATGTTCTCCAAAGCTCTCACCCAATTACGCGATCTGGACACAGGTTGCCGGGAAACTGTCATGCAACCACTCGCCAGCCACTGCAAATGATGAGCTCTGGCTTAGCATTGAAGTAGTTTGGAATGACGTATCTGTATCTGCCATCCAAGCTCAGTTTAGCTTGATGTGTAGCCAGGTTAGAG
The DNA here is from genome assembly GCF_021461385.2 of Schistocerca piceifrons. Lineage (NCBI taxonomy): Eukaryota > Metazoa > Arthropoda > Insecta > Orthoptera > Acrididae > Schistocerca > Schistocerca piceifrons. Next base: position 250,181,835 of record NC_060149.1, read on the forward strand.
CTATAGTTGCTGGCAGCTCTGTGTACCAAATTTCGCATCCTCTATACTCCGCAAATCACCTCCAAATTTAATCGCGCGTTCTTTCTTCTACAGTTTAACACATAATAAGCAAAATTTCGCTATTTACTGCCTTTCCTGTCGTTGCAGTTTAATGATCAACAGTGTAATTGTTCTAGTATCAACCTGAGATCGTTCTTAGACAATACTGTTTATTCGTATACTGATATGTGACGCGAGCATTGCATGGGAAATTTTCCAGAGGAGAACTGTATCCAGCAGTGTGTGTCAATTGGATGATGATCATGATGATGATAATGATGAACATCTTAAGGAAATCTTACTTAATGTGCAAAGTCTTTTGATTAATCTAGCCACTCATCTGGAATAATTGTAAGTCCGAAAATGGTCCTATACTCTCTGGCAGCACAAGTCCGAACTGCCTAAAAGTCAGTTCTTCTTTCTAACTCACAATACGTGAATACACTATTTGATAAAAGGTATCCGAATATCTAATAGTGGTCATTAATATGAGGTGTGTCCACACGTCACCGTTGTGGCGGATCGAACTCTACTTGGAACACATTCAGTGAGGTGTGTGAATGCTTGTGAATGAACGGCAGACCATTCTTCACCGAGAACCAAAACTAGAAAAGGTAATGATGTTGGACACTGCTAGCTTGAGTGAAGTCGACGTCCTCATTCACCCCAGAGGTGTTCCACTGGGTTCAGATCGGGTCTCTGGGCATGCCAGTCCATTTTAGGAATATTGTTGTCCACAAACCATTTCCTCAGAGATGCTGTTTCATAACAAGGGGCGTTGCCCTGCTGATACGAACAGTCATCGTCTCTGAACTGTTCTTCAACTGTACGCAGTAGACAATACTGTAACATGTTTTCCTATCCTTCCGCATTTCGCACTTTTAAGCGCAACAGGGGGATCTCACCCCAACCGTGAAGAACACCCCCATTCCATTACACCACCTCCTCCATACTTCACTGTTGGCACTACACACGATAACTGAGCGAGGTGGCGCAGTGGTTAGCACACTGGACTCGCATACGAGAGGACGACGGTTCAATCCCGCGTCCGGCCATCCTTATTTGGGTTTTCCGTGATTTCCCTAAATCGCTTCAGGCAAATGCCGGGATGGTGCCTTTGAAAGGGCAGGGCCTACTTCCTCTCCCATCCTTCCCTAATCCGATGAGACCGATGACCCGGCTGTTTGGTCTCTTACCCTCATATCAACCCAACTACACACGATAGCAGCTAATGTTCTCCATGCATTCGCCAAACCCATTTCCTTCGAGCGGATTGCTACATGGTATAGCATAACGCATCATACCAAATCCCTCGTTTCCAGTCATCCACACTGTCAAGTGGCAACGCTCTTTAAGCCACGTCAAGCGTTGCTTAGCATTGACTACAGAAATGTGTGGCGTATGACGAGCTACTCGACCATTGTTCCCCATCCCTGTCCGTCAGTACAAGTTTTCTGGTTGGTCCTCGGGATAGCTGTGGCTGTTTCTTTTCGTTCACACTTCACGATCACGTCACAAACAGTCGCATTTGGCAGCTGTAGAAGGGTTGAAATGTTTCTGATGGTTCTGTTACTCAGATGACATCCGATGACCTTCGAAGTCACTGAGCTCTTATGACCAACCCATTCTGTCGTTGCGATGAAGAAGTGAACTTCAGCACTGGAAACTCTTCACTCCCAGTTTAAGATGAAGTTTTAACACTTTGTGTTTTACTTTATTTATTCAGTTTTTGTTGTTTTTTTTTTTTAAATTATCGCACAGTACTAGTCCCGAATGTGTTGTGGCCACTGTTCAATGAGCCGGTACTTGCCATTGTTGGCCGCGTTTCTGATGTGTATGTTTGCAGATTTGGCAGTCTGTTGGTAAAACTTTCTTGCAGTTTCTCAATATCGTTCTTTCAGTCGTGGTACATCAGCGAACAGATGCAGTTCGTACTGTGGATAATCCTGAGGAAGGTGGAGGGTCAGTCGCTATCCCTGCTCTGAATTTGTTGCAGCCGTCGGACGTGGGTGTCTGCAACACTGCCCCAAGTAGCTACTGCATATTCGAGGAAAGATCATATGAGGCATTTGTAGATATAAAGACCGGCGTGAGAGGGTAGCGTCGAATGTAGGCTGAGAGTTGGATATAGGTCCCTGCGTCGTCCAACGGCCCTGTGTTGACGCCAAGTAGATGTCTGTCTGGGGCGAAGCCAAAGTATCAGGCAGATGATGCCCGGTTCACGGCTGTTCCTCTGACGATGGCGGTGGCAGAGATCCTGGCGCCACCCATTTCATAATGATGACGGCCTTCATTTTTTTGGGTTGAAAGCTAGTCACCATTGTGTCGCCTAGCTGCCGAGTTGATTTATGTGCATCTGAACTCTCCGTTACGGTATCCATGCATTAAGGCTATTGGTGCGCAAGGCTGTGTCATCAGCGTATAAGGCCAGATTCATCAGTGGTGTTGTGGGGATATCTACTGTATAAAATGTATACTGGATCAGGTCAGACACTGACCCATGCTGTACACTGGTGGCAGTGGGATACCGACAACACAATACTGCCCTGGCGAGTCCACCTCACGTGCCGCCTAGTGGTCAGTTCTGCATTATGTAACGGTGTCCGTAAACTTGTCATCAGATAGTGTATATCCTGTTGTTGGGAGCCACGCTTGTACTTCAGATGGTAAGTCCCATAGTGCTCAGAGCCATTTGAACCATTTTTGAACATGCTTGTAGGTGGTGTATACTGAGAAGACTTTCTTCAGCAGAATATGGTGATATCTATATTCTACTAACTTTCCCAAGGCCTGTGACAATGACAGGGAACTAATATGGTGGGTGACAATATTAATTAATGTGGCTGATGTACTGGTATCACATACAGTCAAATTTAAAACAACCTAGGCATGGTTTACCTGGGTCTAATACGAGGGTAATCCCAAAAGTAAGGTCTCCTATTTTTTTATAAGTACATAGATCTGTTTATTTCTACAATGGTTTACATCAGTTTACAGCTCGAACATTTAGCTATTTTTCGACATAATCACCACTTCTGTCGATGCATTTTTGTAGACGCTGTGGCAGTTTTTGAATGCCCAAGCCATACCAGCTCGTCGCCATGCTGTTTCTGGACTCAGTTGTCACGGGTGACGAAACCTGGGCATACACCTTAACACCTGAGACCAAGCAACAATCACGCCAGTGGCGGCATCCTTCTTCGCCAAAGCCGCGGAAATTCAAACAAACACAGTCTGCCGGTAAAGTCATGACAACGTTTTTTGGGATGGGAAAGGGGTATTGTTGGTCGACTTTATGCCCACTGGGACCACAATTAACGCTGACAGGTACTGTGAGACTCTGAAAAACTCAAACGGGCAATTCAGAACCGAAGAAGAGGAATGATGGGCAACGGCGTACACATTCTCCATGACAACGCTCTCCTGCAACAGTTTCAGTGGAACACAATCACCCACGCACCCTATAGTCCTGATTTGGCGCCCATTGACTATCACCTGTTCCCTAGGTTAACAGAACATTTGGCCGCAAAGCGATTCAGCTCCGACGGCGATGTGAAAGAAGAGGTTCATAACTGAAACTTCCTGGCAGATCACAACTGTGTGCCGGACCGAGACAGGAACTCGGGACCTTTGCCTTTCGCGGGCAAGTGCTCTACCAACTGAGCTACCCAAGCACGACTCACGCCCCGTCCTCACAGCTCCACTTCTGCCAGTACCTCGTCTCCTACCTTCCAAACTTCACAGAAGCTCTTCTGCGAACCTTGCAGAACTAGCACTCCTGGAAGAAAGGATATTGCGGAGACATGGCTTAGCCACAGCCTCGGGGATGTTTCCAGAATGAGATTTTCACTCTGCAGCGGAGTGTGTGCTGATATGAAACTTCCTGGCAGATTAAAACTGTGTGCCAGACCGAGACTCGAACTCGGGACCTTTGCCTTTCGCGGGCAAGGCAAAGGTCCCGAGTTCGAGTCTCGGTCCGGCACACAGTTTTAATCTGCCAGGAAGTTTCATATCAGCGCACACTCCGCTGCAGAGTGAAAATATCATTCAGGTTCATAGCTTTCTGAACAGCATGGCGGCGAGATGGTATGACATGCCACAGCTTCTACAAAAATGCATCGACAGAAATGGTGATTATGTCGAAAAATATCTAAATGTTCAAGCTGAAAACTGATGTAAACCATTGTAGAAATAAACAGGTCTATGCACTTATAAAAAATAGGAGACCTTACTTTTGGGATTACCCTCGTACTATTGACTTACACATGTTCCAAGCGAGTTGTCAATTGATAAGAGTGGGAACAACTATGATGATACAGCAGCAAGGCACTATTGTCGCCCACATTTTACACAGAATTCTTGGTAGTGTGAACAATTGACCTCATGAGTCTGTCGAATAGGAAGCCCTAAGACGCAATGAAAAAATGTACGTTGCCAGACAAGGTCGCACTGTGCGTCTCACCATGTGCCACTGTACCTGTGAGAGTGACCCTACGCATTGGAGCTTCGCAAAGTCAGCGAAGATAGTGCACAGTGGACACTCCAGGGGCCACTGACATTACGATCCAACAGTATGCATGACTGAGGGAGGATCTGCAAACTAAAGACTGCTCTGTAAAGAGTGCAAGGGGAACAATCATTGGAAAATGTGTGTTTTATGGTGCGACAAAAGAGAGCGTTACTCAGGAGCAAGGAAAGTTACTACCAAATAATTCTATTGGTGGCACGACGTTATGAGTTCACCAAACAAAAATAAAGAAACCTCCAGGGCAAAATTTTGTAGAAGCTTAGGGGAGACAAGAAGTGTCTGTATGCTCCAACTGGGAGACATTTCGTTGTGATGCTTGATGATAGACACTTAAACACCTGCTGTAGGGTCACGTACTTCGCCGGTGATGACAGAGTCATTGGTATCAAACGCCTGGTCCGGACCAACCCACCACAGCCACATGCATGCAACATCCAGCATGTGGAGGTGCAGCCGTCTCACGTGGACTGCTTGAAAGCCGACAGTCGCTTGACACCACTACACCAGACACACACAACCTGGTAAAGACAAGCACTAAAGCACTGTTTGCCTCTCAGTCGTCAATAAGTAACTTGCAGGATAACCACCCTGGGATGATTAATAAGTAAATGGACATACACTACTGGCCATTAAAATTGCTACACCAAGAAGAAATGCAGATGATAAACGGGTATTCATTGGACAATTATATTATACTAAAACTGACATGTGATTACATTTTCACGCAATTTGGGTGCATAGATCCTGAGAAATCAGTACCCAGAACAACCACCTCTGGCCGTAATAACGGCCTTGATACGCCTGGGCATTGAGTCAAACAGAGCTTGGATAGAGTGTACAGGTACAGCTGCCCATGCAGCTTCAACACGATACCACAGTTCATCATGAGTAGTGACTGACGTATTGTGACGAGCCAGTTGCTCGGCCACCATTGACCAGACGTTTTCAATTGGTGAGAGATCTAGAGAATGTGCTGGCCAGCGCAGCAGTCGAACATTTTCTGTATCCAGAAAGGCCCGTACAGGACCTGCAACATGCGGTCGTGCATTATCCTGCTGAAATGTAAATTATCCTAAGAACAAACACACACACCCATGCCCGAGGGAGGACTCGAACCTCCGCCGGGACCAGCTGCTGTCGCGATACGATAAACCGCAATCGCGATAGGCTACAATCCGACCTCAATCAAAGTCGGAAACGTGATGGTACGCATTTCTCCTGCTTACACGAGGCATTACAACAACGTTTCACCAGGCAACGCCGGTCAGCTGCTGTTTGTGTATGAGAAATGTGTCGCCACCGGCACCAACTTTGTGTGGATGCTCTGGAAAGCTAATCATTTGCATATCACAGCATCTTCTTCCTGTCGGTTAAATTTCGCGTCTGTAGCACGTCATCTTCGTGGTGTAGCAATTTTAATGGCCAGTAGTGTGTTATGGTTTTTCAAACACGTTTGTGATGAAAGGATATTAATTGTCTGGTTTACACACTTCAGACCAAGATGTAATATATAATTTTGTAAAGGGTATCTAACAGAGTGAAAGATACCAGTAAACCCACGATACCGTAAAGAAGCGAACTCCCGTGCATAAAAAAGTTTCATAGGTCTGACTGCTTTACAAATGAGTTCATGTATTAAATATTTGGCCTTAAGCGTGTAGGTGAGGATAGCTTTAGAAAAGCTTTGAAAGTATGCTTAAGGTTTGTTGGAAGTCCCTATCTACTCTCAATTTGAAATACTGGATGAATGTGGTCTGGGTAATTTGCACTCCATTTTAAGCAAAAGCAGTTTTCCACTGAGCTCATTGCTAATGACGTGACATCTCCTTACTACGTGTCACACAGTGATATAATTTTGCAGGTACATTTACTCATATGTGGAATACTTTCTGCAAAGTGAGATGCCAATAGAGTTTTCAGTAAAGAAGTAATACATTAAAACGTCATGCCTGATGCTGAACTTCTACTGCGCACTATTTCTAAGCAAAAGCTAGTTTCCGCGCGTCTAAATATCTATGACATCCTATCTCCTGAACTGTATATCGTACGGTGATTTAATTTTGCAGGTACATTTAGTGGTACTTGTCTACAAATTGTGTTTATTTATTTATTTATTTTATCCATCTTTCAGCACCTACATGCAATCGATGTCGTCAGAAGAGTTACAGCTATTTGTACCTTATGTTTTACATACCAAAATATTACATAGTAAAAATATAGCAATGTTGTAAACTATTAGCTTACAACAGCCTCTACACCTAGATCCATACATAACAGTAAGCCATAATTTATCAGCATTAACATGCAATCAATGTTGTCAGAAGTATTATAGCTATTTGTACATTATGTTTCATATAGCAAAAATATTACATGGAAAAAAAAAGATAGTGTTGTACCCTATTCGCTTATAGCTAGCTGCCTCTACATCCATAACTATACATAACAGTAAGCCTTAGTTTATCAATAAATTAGATCATCTTTACAACTATTCTGAAATTCTTCTACACTGTAGAAAGTATTTTTCTTCATCCACACTTTGGTTTTAGTTTTGAAAATATCCATTGAAACCAATTGAGCCTGTATGGGTAAAGTGTTGAATAATTTTATGCGTATGTATTCATAGCTAGATTGGGTTTTCTGAAGCCTGGTTGTGGGTATATCAATCATATTTGTTTGTCAAGTATTGTGTTGATGAACTGATTTCCTTATAGTGTAGAGGTTTAAGTTTTCTTTTATGTTTAATAGGCAACAATATATGTAAAGAGATGGGACTGCGAGAATTTTTAAGTCTCTAAAATAAGGTCTGCATGAGGTCTTGTTGTCAGTGATTCCGTACAAACGTCTAATTGCTTTCTTCTGCCAAGTGAAAATTTTTTTGGCTCCTGGAGAGTTACCCCATAAAAGAATGCCATATTGTAGATGGCAATGAAAGAAGGCATAGTATGACTGAAGCAATAGATCTTGTGTAACACGTGTGTGTAGTTTGGCTAGTAGGTAGATAACTCGTGATAGCTTTCGACATACATAATCTGTATGTGTGTCCCAAGTTAATTTTGAGTCAATGTGTATTCCTAGTAGTTTAACAGATGATAACTCCATGTTACTGTTTGATAAACTGAAGATTATCTTGACAGTCTTTTCATGGTTCATAGATAAGTCATCAGCTTTAAACCAGATATTAGATATTTTGAGACACTCTTCACTTTCCTCCTTCAATATGTTTATATCCTTTCCAGAATTAGCTAATGTTGTGTCATCAGCATAGAGGATAGATTTACAGGGTAAGTTGTTCGGAAAGTCATTTACAAACAATATAAATAGTAGAGGGCCAAGCACTGAGCCCTGAGGAACACCTCGTTTTATACTTAAAGTCTGTGACTGTTGGTCATTATGCTTTACTATTTGTTTTCTATTGCTGAGGTATGATTCAATTAGTGAGAGTTCCAAGTGTTTGATTCCATAGCAACACAGTTTATCTAATAATAATTTGTGGTTAACTGAGTCGAAAGCCTTACTCAAGTCAATTAGAATGTCTTCAGCAGATAATTCTGACTCAAATGCGCTTAGTACAAAAGAGATAAGGTTTTCAACTGCTTTGACTGTTGATAAGTTTGACCTGAATCCATACTGAGAATCATTTAATATATTATTGTCTGATAGGTGTATGCATATTTGCTGCATTATGCAATGTTCTATTATTTTTGAGAGAATAGGCACAAGTGAAATTGGTCTATAATTATTGATACAGGACTTGTCACCCTTTTTGTATAATGGTATGACAACTGTTTTTTTGAGACATTCTGGAAAGTGTCCACTCGAGAGCATCCAGTTTATCAGTATGCAAGAGGGTATGTTATGAGATCTACAACTTTTTTAATTACATAGTTTGACAGGTCATACACATCTTCAGATCTAGAGTATCCTAATTTAGAGGTTGCTTTAATTATATAAGTTACTTGTATTTCTCTCCATTTACAAGCTGACACTATGTTTGTTATGTTTTGTTGAAAATTTCTGCCAGATATGGGGTGAGAAGTAGGTGTATGTGTTAAATTGGAATTCTGGTTGCTATGGGTTGGAAGGCTAAGATTGGCAGAGTTGACAAAAAAGTGATACCCATATACCTCTATGGTCTGACAGGTAACCGACATTAAGTAAGCCTAGCTCAAAATCACATTTGTATACATTTGTTATTAGATTGTCAAGACAGGAAGAGTGCCTTGTAGGACTTTCATTAGCACAAAAGAGATTATAGGATCTTAACATGTTTACTAAATTAACATTTCTGGCTGTCATTTTCCTAATGTCTATCTTTAGATCCCCAAAGATTAAAATTTTGTATTTAGTATATTTTTGTATACTGATCACAAGTTTTTCTAAACGTTCTATAAATTGTTCTACATTACTTTCAGGAGTGTGATATAAAGACACAGTTATGAGCTGTATACTAGGTATAATAAAAGCAGCTGCTTCAAAAACACCTTTAGTGCATAGGTCACTAACTTCAAGAACAGAAAACTTTAGGTCTACATCATTGCTAATATATATGGATGAACCCCCATAGGATTCACTGAGTCTGCAGAAGTATGTAGCTAATCTGAAACCTGATGGTACATACGGTATTATATCCTCTTCCTTTAACCAATGTTCGTTTATACATAAAATCATTCGTTTGTTACTTTTTAATAGTACACCAAGCTCATCAGCTTTATTTTTCAGAGACCTGACATTTAAGTGCAGAAATAAGATAGAGTTACTGTCACAGGCGGGGAGGAGTACAGTATTATTGGGCAATGGAGAACATTTAATTGTTTTTCAGCCCTGGAATCTATATTAGGTGGCGGTTGGACTTCCTTGGGATAAACCATAAAAAATCTTCATTTCTCTTAGGTAATTTTTTGGGTCTGTTTGAAACACGGTTGGAAGTTTGTTTCACTTTACTGTCCACAAGTTTTATAGGAACATGTTTTCCCAAATCATTTGGTATCACTTCATCATGAGACAAATATGATACTTTACTTACTGTGACAGGTCTATTCTTTTCTGCTACTCTTGAAGGTGATGGAGGAGGAGCTTGTACTGTTTCTACTGTTGGTGAAGTTGGTTTAGTTGCTGCTGGTGGAAGAGTTGTTTCTGCTATTACTGGTAAAGGAGTTGGTTCTACTACTGCTGGTGTGGGAGATGGTGCTGCTGCTATAGGAACTAGTTCTACTGCTGGAGGAGTTGCTTCTGCTGTTGCTGATGGTGTTTCTTCTGCTATTTCTGGTGAAGTAGTTTGTGCTGTTACTGCTGGTGAGGGAGATGGTGTTACTGCTGTAGGAGCTCGTTCTAATGCTGGAGGAGTTACTTCTGCTGTTACTGAACGTGGTTCTTCTGACGCTGCTGTTGATTCTACTTCTGTTAGTATTGCTTCTTTAGGTACTTCTGCTGCATTTTCTGTTACTGTATATGATTCTGCATTAGTCACTCCTAGAGATACTTTCTGTGATGATGATACAGGTACCACTGATGATGTTGTTGGTAAGTATTGCAGTCTCTGAATAATTTCCATTAGCTTTAATGTAACAAGTTGCTTTCCAAGGCCATTTAAGTGCAGCCCGTGAGTAGTGTGCAATCTGCGTCCAATGGTATTAATATTAACAACAGAAACATTTCTATATTGTTTGCATATACTGGAAAAAAGTTCATTGGCGGCACTAATTTCCTTGTTTACACACGACCAGGACATCAAGTCGTACCTTTGTGGTATATTTACGAGGATAACGTTTGTATGACTTAGTTCAGATAAACACTTGTTTAATTCGCAACAGGCTTTAGATGTATCATTTTGATAAATGTCATTAGATCCACCGAAGAGGACAACAAAATCTTTCGAAGACAGCTTTTTTATTTCTTCAGAAAAAACTAATTTTCTTATTTCTGAGAGGGGCGCCCCAGACTTTACAAAGCTCATCGATTTCACATTTGAAGCTTTATTTATGCGTGAGACAATACCGCGGCTGTGGCTATCGCCTAAAATGTAAAGTTTTGGAACATGGACGGGAGTTTTAGACTGATGTTTTCTTTCGCACTCGCAACAGGTTACACCACTGTTTGTGTTTTTCCCGCACTTTCTACAAACATAAACAACAGAACTGTTATTAACAAAAGTTACAGTATCTTGAGGTAAAACGCTAAGCCTCTTTGCTTCTTTTTCATACTGTTCGTGTTCGTGATGTTTTATAACTGAAAACTCTTCCAGTAGAGCACTGATAACTTCGTCTTTGGTGTTTCTCATATTAGGTTTTTGGCCTAAGTCGCCTTTGAAACAGCTATTGCAGAACCATAGTTTCCTTTTAGGACTGACATTAACACACGAATAATGAAAAACCGTTTTACAATTTAAGCACATTATACCTTTTACAACACGTTTCTTGCAATGGCATGTTGTATCAGAGTTCACCATTTCCCACGAATGAGTCGAAGTACTTGCTGGATGAGATGCCTGATTATAACATTTTCCTGTTACCAGGTTTTTTTTTGGCGTCTGCTTTTGCGATAATATAACATGGCATACATGTACTGTCATAATACACACAGAATTTGTTGCATATCGAACACTTTTCCTCGTTATTTTTTGACTTTTGTACGGAACTAACATACTCCCGATCTACACTAGGCGCCATCTTTAAAGTAGTGTTGTGAGTGTAGACGGTAGTAAAGAAGTAATAACTTTCCGTCATGTCTGATGCTAAAGTTGCACGGCATGAACAGAGAAAATGTAGTAAGCGATAAACTTCTTTCATCATTTTACGGCGGATGTCAGTGAGAAAAAGTTTCATAAGCGTTCAATACTATGTGTACAGTTTTTTGGAAGTCGCTAAGCGCTCTGGTTCTCAGTTACTAAAACTAAACTCTGCCTGAACAGGTCATGCAGTACAGTTTAAATTGGAGCTCCATGAGGCCCCCACTGTCACCACAAAGCAACAATTTGGAACTAAAAGAATAATGTATAATGACAACATAAATAGACTGAACTGCATGCTAGCACATATAAAATGGTTTGAAAATAATAGTTTTTCATATGATAGCTTTGCTGCTGACTTCTATTACTGCCTTGATACCACATGCCCAGTTGTAATCACAAAAATGAAACAAACAAAAAATATAAACAAAAATATTTGGGTAAAGCTAGGGAAAAATTAAAACTACTCCATAGTGCAATGCTGAGCTTCCTGAGCTAAAGGAAGCCTTCAAAATATATCAAGCACACTATAAGGACTTAGTCACACAGTCCAGGAGCAACTATGTTGCAAATAAACTTCAAAACTCACACAACGTAACTGCTGGCATCTGGGCAGTCATAAACAGTTTTAGAACCTTCAATGAGAAATCCTGTATGGACTTTACTATTAACCACAATGGCATGCTCATAAAAGACCAACTGGAAATTGTAAATATTTTTAATGAATATTTTTCTTCTGTAGGGGAAGCCATAAATGACAAACATAAAAACATGCACTAAAGTTTTAAAGGTAATACATGTGACCATAGTAGATAACTAGCCCCCACAAACTGTGCAGAAATAATGGGCACCATTAGCTCTCTAAAACCCTCTAATTCAGCTGGGCATGATGGCCTAAATATTAATGTTTTAAAAGCCTGTAGCCAAAATGTGTCTGTACCCCTGTTTGTAGCAGTCAGCAATATAATAGAATCAGGCACCTTTCCAGACAGACTAAAAATAGCACAGGTAACACCCATTTTTAAGAAAAGTGACAACAACAAAATAGAAAACTACAGACCAGTCTCAATCCTTCCTGTCTTTTCCAAAATAGTTGAGATAGTTATATACAAGAGGATTAGAAACTTTCTTAACAAACACAACCTGATGTTTGAAAATCAAAATGGATTCCTAAAAGGTAAATCAACTAGCACTGCAGCAGCTCAACTAATTGAAGAGGTGTTAGGGGGTATCGAAAGCAAGGAACGTGCGGCACGTGTATGCCTAGACCTGGAAAAAGCCTTTGATTGTGTGAATGTTGACATGCTATGAGACAAGCTATGGAACATGGGCATTAGAGGCGCTGATTATGACCTAATAAAGTGTTATGTGAGCAATAGAAAACAGTTTGTTCTGCTTAAAACGGACAGTGGTGTCTACAAATCAGAGATCACTTGCATAAAATATGGCGTGTGCCAGGGCTCGTTGTTGGGCCACCTTCTGTTCTTGATCTATGTAAATGATATTAAATACTGTACTATAAATTCCAAAATTGTTCTTTATGCCAATGACATGTCCATTGTGTGTAAAAAGGAATCATGTAATGAACTAGAGGCCAAGTGTAAAAATGTGACAAAAGAAATTGCTCAGTTTTTTAATGAAAGCCACTTAAATGTAAGCACCAGTAAAACATGTTTGATGTAGTTTAACAGAAGTAGTTTGGATAATGAAATTAAATTATACATTGGCAACGAATTGGTAAAGAAAGAGCCTAGTGTAAAATTCCTTGTTGTAACAATCCAAAGCAACCTGAAATTGGACACACATATTGACTTCCTAGCAACTAAGTTGTCAAAAAATATATTTGCAATCAGTACTATTAACAAGTTCTATAAAGACACTGTAGTCCTAAAAATTGCATACCATGCTCTTTTCTCCTCTCACTTGAACTACAGTATTGAAATTTGGGGGGCAACAACCGAAGCTAATCTAGATAAGCTACCCATTTATCAAAAAAGGGGTGTGAGAATAATCTGTGGGGCAAAATGTAGGGAGTCTTGTGGCAACTTGTTTCCAAAAACAGAGGTGTTAACTATTATAAACACATACATTCTAAAAGCCATATTGCTTGTGAAAAGACTGCACCCAAACACTTATTCATATTTCCACCAATACAATACTAGAAATAAGGAAAGATTTTACATTGGCAGCCACAGAACAGCACTTTATGAAAAGGGGCCTCAGTATGCAGGTATAAAATTAGCTAATGCACTGCCTAGTGCAGTCATGGCTCTTCCTACAATTAAACTGAAACATCAGCTTAAGAAATTTTTAGTAAAACACACTTTCTACACATTAGAAAGGTACCATACTTATATGAAGAACAACAAATGCTTTGTGAAATCATGTGAATAGAAATTAGTAAACATCTTATTGTAATTTTGTTGTAAATTAATGATGCATTCAGAAGAATGTGTCTTGTGTATTGTACAAATAACTTTAATCATTACTGTTTCTTTGTACATGTGCAGTGTACCATTCGATGTTGAATAAAGCTATTATTATTTCTTTCTTGTCTCAGACGTTATGTCTGGTTAAAAATGGAAGGTGACGCTGACCTTGATCAAGCGTGACTTCCTTTTAACTGTACGGTATATGTTACATTGCATTTAGGAACTTTCGGGTAATTGAACAGGTGTCAATAATTACAGATTTCTGTAGTTGTATATATAAGTTTGGATGTAGCTGTATTGCATTGATGTACTGGTGGATATTGTGTGGTATGACTCCTGTAGTTGATAGTATAATTGGTATAATGTCAACTTTATCCTGATGCCACATGTCCTTGACTTCCTCAGCCAGTTGGATGTATTTTTCAATTTTTTCTCCTGTTTTCTTTTGTATATTTGTTGTATTGGGTATGGATATTTCGATTAGTTGTGTTAATTTCTTCTTTTTATTGGTGAGTATGATGTCAGGTTTGTTATGTGGTGTTGTTTTATCTGTTATAATGGTTCTGTTCCAGTATAATTTGTATTCATCGTTCTCCAGTACATTTTGTGGTGCATACTTGTATGTGGGAACATGTTGTTTTATAAGTTTATGTTGTAAGGCAAGCTGTTGATGTATTATTTTTGCTACATTGTCATGTCTTCTGGGGTATTCTGTATTTGCTAGTATTGCACATCCACTTGTGATGTGATCTACTGTTTCTATTTGTTGTTTGCAAAGTCTGCTTTTATCTGTTGTGGTATTGGGATCCTTAATAATATGCTTGCTATAATATCTGGTGTTTATTGTTTGATCCTGTATTGCAATCATGAATCCTTCCATCTCACTGTATATATTGCCTTTTCTTAGCCATGTGTTGGATGTGTCTTGATCTATGTGTGGCTGTGTTAGATGATACGGGTGCTAGCCATGTAGTGTTTTCTTTTTCCAGTTTACTTTCTTTGTATCTGTTGATGTTATGTGATCTAAAGGGTTGTAGAAGTGGTTATGAAATTGCAGTGGTGTAGCCGATGTATTTATATGAGTGATTGCTTTGTGTATTTTGCTAGTTTCTGTTCATTCTATAAAGAATTTTCTTAAATTGTCTACCTGTCCATAATGTAGGTTTTTTATGTCGATAAATGCCCTTCCTCCTTCCTTTCTGCTTAATGTGAATCTTTCAGTTGCTGAATGTATGTGATGTATTCTATATTTGTGGCATTGTGATCGTGTAAGTGTATTGAGTGCTTCTAGGTCTGTGTTACTCCATTTCACTACTCCAAATGAGTAGGTCAATATTGGTATAGCATAAGTATTTATAGCTTTTGTCTTGTTTCTTGCTGTCAATTCTGTTTTCAGTATTTTTGTTAGTCTTTGTCTATATTTTTCTTTTAGTTCTTCTTTAATATTTGTATTATCTATTCCTATTTTTTGTCTGTATCCTAGATATTTATAGGTATCTGTTTTTTCCATCGCTTCTATGCAGTCGCTGTGGTTATCCAATATGTAATCTTCTTGTTTAGTGTGTTTTCCCTTGACTATGCTATTTTTCTTACATTTGTCTGTTCCAAAAGCCATATTTATATCATTGCTGAATACTTCTGTTATCTTTAGTAATTGGTTGAGTTGTTGATTTGTTGCTGCCAGTAGTTTTAGATCATCCATGTATAGCAGATGTGTGATTTTGTGTGGGTATGTTCCAGTAATATTTTATCCATAATTTGTATTATTTAGCATGTTGGATAGTGGGTTCAGAGCAAGGCAGAACCAGAAAGGACTTAATGAGTCTCTTTGGTATATTCTACGCTTAATCTGTATTGGCTGTGATGTGATATTATTTGAATTTGTTTGGATATTAAGTGTGGTTTTTCAATTTTTCATTACTATGTTTAGGAACTGTATCAATTTAGGATCTACTTTGTATATTTCCAATATTTGTAGTAACCATGAGTGGGGTACACTATCAAAAGCTTTTTGGTAATCAATGTATGCATAGTGTAGCGACCTTTGTTTAGTTTTAGCTTGATATGTCACCTCTGCATCTATTATCAGTTGCTCTTTACATCCTCATGCTCCTTTGCAACAGCCTTTTTGTTCTTCATTTATAATTTTGTTCTGTGTTGTAGGTGTCATTAATTTCTGTGTAATGACTGAAGTTAATATTTTGTATATTGTTGGTAGGCATGTTACGGGGCGATATTTAGCTGGGTTTGCTGTGTCTGCTTGATCTTTAGGTTTCAGATAAGTTATTCCATGTGTAAGTGTATCAGGGAATGTGTATGGGTCTGCAATGTAACTGTTAAATAATTTAGTTAGATGTGAATGTGTTGAGGTGAATTTCTTTAGCCAGAAATTTGCTATTTTATCTTTCACAGGGGCTTTCCAGTTGTGAATAGAATTAATTGCTTGGGTGACTTCATGTTGTAAAATTATCACTTCAGGCATTTGTGGTATCATCTTGTATGTATCTGTTTCTGCTTGTATCCACCGTGCATGCCTGTTATGTTGTACCAGATTTGACCATATGTTGCTCCAGAAGTGTTCCATGTCTGTTATGTTTGGTGGATTGTCTATTTTAATGTGTGTGTTATTTATTGTCTGGTAAAATTTCTTTTGGTTTGTGTTGAATGTTTGGTTTTGTTTCCTTCTATTTTCACTTTTTTTGTATCTTCTAAGTCATTTGGCCAATGCTTGTAATTTCTGCTTCTTTTCATCTAATTGCTCTATCACTTCTTGTTGTGAGATTCTACCTAACCTTTTTCGTTTTTTTTTTTTCTGACATTTCATTTCTTATAAATTGTGTTAGCTGTCTGATGTCTTTTCTCAGTTTTTCTATTCTGATCTGTAGCCTGTGTTACCATGCTGGTTTTGTGGGTTTCTTCTGTGTGTTGGTTGGTTCTGATCTCTGCCTAGTGTGTATATTTAGTGTAGTGAGTACTCCTATATAAACCAGTAGCTGTAACTCTTCCATAGTTGTGTTTTCATTTATTTTGTTGTGTATGATTGTGTTGATAGTTTTTATTGTTGTTTCGACTTGTGGGTTATTTGGCGGTCTATGCAAGAATGGTCTAATGTCTGTATTTGTGTCTTGTGTTGAATAAAGCTATTATTATTATTATTATTATTATTATTATTATTATGAAGACTCAGTGATACCGACTGGCTGCCATGTTATCCTCAGCCCACATGCATCATATGGAGGGGCATGTGGTCAGCACACTACTCTCCCAGCTGTATGTCAGTTTACGAGACCAGCGCCGCTACTTTCAGTCAAGTAGCTCCTCAGTTTGCCTCACAAGGACTGAGTGCACCCCGCTTGCCAACAGCACTTGGCAGACCAGATGGTCACACATCCAGCTCCCTAGCCCAGCGTGATAGAGCTTAACTTTGGTAATCTAACCGGAACCGGTGTTACCTCTGCGGTACGGCCGTTGTCGCCATTCTCACTTACTGGATGACTAAAATAGGGTACTTGCACGCAGTCAATCATGCTACCTTAAGACCAACACACAGTTTGCAACTGTAATACTCACAGGTCAGCACTTCACATAATCTGTGAGAAGTTTAACACAATTTCTCAAATGGCAACACAGTGAAGTAGCATACTTCAATAAGTGGACAAAAATATGCGAACACCACAGCCACAACACATTACCATGCCTGTTGTCATGTAGGAAAACCCTTGGCATTCAAAACAGCTTCCAGTCACCTCGGAATGGATAATACAGGTCCTGTATGGTTTTTAAGAGAATATCATACCATTTGTCCTGAAAAATAGTGACAACTTTAGGCAGTGATGATGAAGCTAAATAGCGATCGTGCACCCTTCTCTCTAAAGTAGACCACAAAGATCTGGTGACTGTGGTGCCCAGGGGAGATGTGAGAGTTCATTTTCGTGCTCACAAAACCAGTCCTGAGCTATTCGCCACAGTCTCCTTCAATGATCTTCCCTCATGATCATTCAACATACGCTTTTGTCCTCACTGTGACTTAGCAGATGATTTATTTCCACTTGCCCTTTATGCAGTATAAAACTTTGATACAGTGTCTCTTGAAACACCAAACACTCCAGCTCCCTTGGTTACAGAAACACTCATCATACTATCACCAACTATTTTCCCACGTTTGAGTTTACTTAGCTCTGACATAATGTACTGACAACAACACAGAACACTGTTCTGACCATGACTGACACTTGCAGTGTATTGAGGGCCTTGCACAGATGCCATTCATGGACAAATACAACAGCATGACATGCAGGCTTGGCTAGCATCTGCATTTATGTTCAAGGATGCATTTCTCACTGTGTTTCAATATTTTTAGTCCAATCTCTACACTTTACGCTATAACTCCACAATCATGACTTACGACAACTAAATTATTTTTACATACTGAATGCTCGCTAGCCACTGACTGTGGTTTTATGGATGATGTCTGAAAACCCCAGTTGACCCAAAAAGTTTCAAGACTGGATTAATAGAAAAATCAGAGAACAGTTAAGATGGCAACTATAACATTTTAGACATTCTATGTAGTCTCCCCTCAGTTGACTACAACAAACAGAACATTCATACCATCATGTGAAACTGTCAGAAAAGTCCTTCTTAGGGATACTGTTCAACTTGCATATCACATTGGCTTCAATGTCAGTTATGACTTCAAAGCATTGATGCTTCATGTGAATTTCTGCACTTTGTCATACTTTGGTAGGTTGGTGTTGATAACACCAGGTCTTGTCACCTGTGATGCTTTTTTACAGAATAGAGTTGCTCACAGCTTGCATTTCAGCCAAGTCATGGCAGGCAGCCATTCATCATTGTTTTTGTTTTGGAGTCAAAGTGTGCCTGTCAAAGTTTGTGCACATTTTTCTCTGCTTCAAAGAATATATTGAGCACTTGATTTATAGACATTGCTCCATTGCAATTTGCGATACAACATTGTTGACATATTGTGGCTGCATATCCAATATTGAATGCTGCCTGCTCAGTCACTTAGTTATAGTACTTGTTCCATAGATCAAATTCACGATAAATGTTATGATGTGGAATGTGTCAACAGAACAAACATAGAACACGTACATGCAACTAAGTAAAAAATAAACAATAATTATTATATTGTTGCATACTGGCCATTTATGGTATTGTTATAAGTGATTATCTCTACTCAAGAATTCTTCTATGGTATAGAAGGAGTTGTTAAGTAGAAAACCCTTTAATCTACATTCGAAGATATTTTTGCTATCTGCCAGACATTTTATGTCCATGGGTATATTGTCAAAGAGTTTAATAACTGCATATTTGTTGCTTTCTGTGGCAGAGCTAGATTCAGTAAAGGGTAATGCAGATCATTTTTCCCTCTAGTGCTGTAAATACGAATATCTTTATTACTCTCAAACTCAGATGGATTGTTGGAAATGGAATGGAAATGAGCGTTTGGCGTCATTGGCCGGGAGGCCCCTCGCGGGGCAGGTCCGGCCGCCATATCGCAGGTCTTATTACATTCGGCGCCACATTGGGCGACCTGCACGCCGGATGGGGATGAAATGATGATGATCACAACACAACACCCAGTCCCTGAGCGGAGCCCAGAGGACGGCAATCCGTCACGCTGACCACTCAGCTACCGGGGCGGACAGATGGATTGTTGATAACAGATTATATAAGTGAATAAATGTACTGTGAGGTCATGGTTAATATTCCCAGCTGCTTAATCCTCATTATTAAACCCTCACAAAATTTACAAATGCAGTAGAGTGTAACACGGCATTTTGTACTTAATTTGGAGTTCTCATACTGGTAATTAGCTAACAAATAACCAATAAATTGACTACCTTTAATAAAATGTGGAGTAGTAAACTTTATGATAGTTTAGTAGCAATGTAACATCCCCCCCCACCTTTCAGTGTTCTAGGATTAGAGGGACACCTGCAAGATGTATGTGTATGAACTCCACACATAATATCTTCTTTTGTGTGATGAATACTTTTAGCCTAAGTGAGGAGTTGCCATACAATATTATCCCATAAGACATCAGTGAACAAAAATACGCAAAATATAGTAACTTACATACTTCTATATCCCCAAAGCTGCTTGGTCTAATGCACGTTTGTTGTTTACAGTTGTCAGTTTCAGCTGCTACTATACAGTAGCTGTGTCAATGTTGCTTATATGCCAGGAATAAAAAGATGCACATATTACAGAAACCCTGAGAAGGGAAAGGACTGTACCATTTAATTTCAGACATAAACATAAAAAAACACACAAAGAGAAAGTTTCAAAGATACAATAGATTTATTTAATCAGAATCTGTATAAATTAAAAATGGTACTACTTTACTACAGGGAAGTTTTAATATGCTCAGGGGTTCCCAAGATTTGCCAAGCATTTTCCAGACAAGGCCTGCCATTAGTGAAATTTTCTAACTGGAATAATTTATAAACTGTCAGATTGTTTCAATAAGAGTATACATTTTTTGAAGTAGAAAAATCAGGGCTACAAAATTATACCAGTGGATTTTGGAAAGTTTTTTAAAATCAGGATATTCTGGAAAACAAACATTTTGAATATGAGTAACTTTTGGAATATTAAGTTTTTAGAAATTGTAAAACATTTGCTTGAATGAGAAGAATAAGAGCTTTCAAATAAACGAAGTCAATTTTAAAACAGTTTCCATCAGGATAGAATTGTGATGATTATTTCTTTAAATAAAATGTTCCTGTATGAACTCCTTACACTATTGACATCAACAGACTGTAAATTATACTGTGTATAACAAAATGTAATGAAATGCAAATTTCGTAATTTCCTGTAGATCCTTATACGTTGCTGTGTCTATATGCATTATTAATGAAAACGGTTTCTAAAAGAAAAAACTAATTAATATTAGCAGCAAGAGTGGTATAAGATCATGGAGAATAATCCACC
The DNA here is from genome assembly GCF_021461385.2 of Schistocerca piceifrons. Taxonomy (NCBI): domain Eukaryota; kingdom Metazoa; phylum Arthropoda; class Insecta; order Orthoptera; family Acrididae; genus Schistocerca; species Schistocerca piceifrons. The sequence continues at coordinate 250,202,518 of NC_060149.1, forward strand.
TTTTTCTATTATTGGCTGCAGACTGTGCCTGATGTTATTTGATGTGTACATTGAGCAAGCTATGAAGGAAACCAAGGAGAAATTTGTAACAGGACTTAAAATTCAGGGAGAAGAATTTAAAATTTTGAGATTTGCCAATAACACAAAGTTCTGTCAGAGACAGCAAATGCCTCGGAAGAATAGCTGAACAGAATAGGCAGCATTTTGGTTAAAGGTTATAAGATGAACATGAACAAAAGCAAAACAAGAGTAATGGAATATAGTCAGATTAAATGAGGTGATGGTGAGGGAATTATTTTAGTAAATGAGACACTAATAGTAGTAGGTTAGTTTTGTTATTTGTGCAGAAAAATAACTAATGATGACCAAAGTAGGGAGGATATAAAGTCCAAACTGGCAATAGCAAGGAAAGCATTTCTGAAAAAGTGAAATGTGTTAAAATCAAATATAAATGTTAGGAGGTCTTTTCTAGAGGTATTTGTCTGGAGTGCAGCCTAGTATGGAAGTGAAGCGTGGATGATGAACAGTTCAGTCTAAAAAAAAAAGTGAAATGTGGTATAACAGGGGAGTGCTGAAGATTAGATGAGAAGATACTGAACGAAATTGGGGAGGAAAAAAAAATGACAGAGCTTGACTAAAATAGGGAATCAGTTTGATAGGTATCATGGAATCGTCAGTTTGGTAATGGAGGGAAGTGTGGAGGGTAAAAATTCTAGATGGGTATTAAGGCTCGACAACAGCAAGGAGGTTCAAATGGTTGTAAGTTGCAGTAGTTGTGCACAGATGAAGAGCCTTGCACAGGATAGATTGGTGTGTGATGAGGCCTCAAACCTGTCCTTGAAGTGACAACTGCAAAACAACAACCACTACCAATACCATCAACTTAGCTGTGGTCCAAAGTTGGTAATTCATGTACTTTAATTGCTTTCATGCAGCTACCACACCTAACCCTATATTTTTCTTGTGTGCAGTTTGTTGCATTTTAGTGCACTGTTTGTAATGAACAGATATAATTAATGTAAATTATCTCCCTTGGCTGCTTAATAAAGCTATCATCTCATAAATGGCTTGCCCAAAGTGGGCCTAACAAGGAACACTACAAAATTTGACATAATGTACAATAGTCCTTACACATTGGTAGGAAACTGCACTGGGATTCAGTTTCTGAGCCATCCATTGTAGAGAACAGTGTTGTTAGATAGGCAAAACAATGCGAAAGCCATGATTTGACCTCAGATACTTCTGTGGCAGCTAGCATTTGCAGGCTTGCAGCCTGTGAGACTCTGATGATACTATACATTAAACATCTTCCAGTATAGGACCTGTAAGTGTTAATACCTCACAACGGAATTCCGTTCACCATGAGTTGATTAGGTTGGCAAAAGGACATAAAATCAGCCTGATTTCCAGACTGTGTCAATGGTAACAAGCTGCCACTTGTGATCTAATGGCATCTTCTCATGTTGTATCATTCGTATGACCTAGTATCAATTGCAGAGTTTCCAACATTTTACATTCTTGCTTAGCCTAAAATGTAATGATTATTTATGAAGTGACCATGACCAGTGAGGTCATTGGGATTCACACTATACAGAACTTAGAGGCATGTGGTATGGATCATATCACTGATCATAACCCACTGTCAAGTCATTCATCAGTCTTGTTGATAAGCAGGCCCAGAATTAATTTAGATGTATTTGGATAGAGAAAGAATTGGATCACAGGCTCCATTTATGTCTATGTATTATAAAATTTGTTTTTAAATTGTCAGCTGAGAAAATTGATAAACTGAGAAACAATTTCATTACATTCACATTTTAAATAGTCAATTAAATGCCTTCATCTCTGTAGTTTACAACTATGAATAAAGCTAAATATTTTCTGCTCTGTTTCAGCTCTGCCACATTCCTGCTGGCTCCGAAAATATGTTTTCCTCTGCACAGCATGTGGAGGACTGTCTGTACTCTTGGGAATACTGTTTCTCACAGTATACTTCATGCTACGATCATACACTTCTTCACTGAATTACTTTGAGACTGTACCAACTTATGTACCAGCAACTATGGTAAGATGTAATTGAATGTGTATATAAATTTTTATCTGTCACATGGCTCCAGTTTGATCATAACATATGAGTGGAAGAATTTCACTAATAAATAAAATTTTAAACTAAAAAATAACGTATGAACACAGTTTGTAGAGACAATTTAGACTGAGGTGACAAAAGTCATGAGATACCTCCTATTATCATGATGGATTTCCTTTTGCCCAGTGTAGTGCAGCAGCTCAGTGTGTCATGGACTCAACAAGTTGTTGGAAGTTCCCTGCAGATATATTATGCCATGCAACCTCTACAGCCATACATAATTGTAAAAGTGTTGCCATTGCAGGATGATGTGCACAATGTGACCTCTCGATTATGTCCCATAAATGACTGATGGTATTCATGTTGGATGATCTGGGTGGTCAAACCATTCACTCAAATTGACCAGAATGTTCCCCAAACCGATCACAAACAATTGTGACCTGGTGACACGAAACTGTTGTTTGAGAATGTGAAGTCAATGAGTGACTGTGAATGGTCTCCAAGTAGACAAACATAATCATTTCCAGTCAATGATTCATTCAGTTGGACTAGAGGACGCAGTCCATTACATGTAAATACAGCCCAAACCATTATGGAGTCACCACCAGCTCATACAGTGCCTTGTTGGCAACTTGGGTCTGTGGTCAAGGGTCTGTACCACACTCAAACTGTACCATCAGTTCTTACCAACTGAAATTGGAACTCATCTGACCAGGCCATAGTTTTCAGTCATCAAGGGTCCAATGACATGGTCATGAACCGAGGTGGGGCAGTGCAGGAAATGTCATGTCGTGTCAGTTTTCTGCTGTCATAGCCCATTAATAGCAAATTTTGTCACATTGTCCTAACAGATAAGTTTGTCATATGTCCCACATTGATTTCTGTGGTTTTTTCACACAGTGTTGTGTGAATAACTGATAACTCTGTGAAAGTGCTGCTGCTCTTGGTCATTAAGTGAAGGCTGTTGGACTGTGTGTTGTCCATGGTCAGAGGTAATGCCTGAAATTTGGTATTCTTGGCACACAGTTGACACTGTGAATCTCAGAAAATTGAATTTCTTAATGAATACCAAAGTGGAATATCCCATCCATCTAGGTCCAATTACCATTCTGTGTTCAAAGTCTGCTAATTCCTGTTGCATGGCCATAATGACATGGGAAGCCTTTTCACATGAATTAGCTGAGTACAAATGACATCTCTGCCAATGCACTACCCTTTTATACCTTGTGTACATTACACTATCACCACCTGAATATGTACATGTCGCTATCCCATGAATTTTGTCACCTCAGCGTATGTTAGATACTTCAGTTCACAAAAAAATTTTTAAAAATTCAAATCTTGATTTTCTCAACAGTGTTGAATGTCCATGTTCATCTACAGTTCCATGGAAAACACATTTTGAGGAACAATTTTTGTAACTAGTGAACACACAATGTATTCACACCACATTCTGAGGTCCTGTTTTATTTAGTACTAATTCCACATGTCCTGGATTTTTATCATTTACCAAAACTAGTTACGCCTTTCCTTTTTGTTCTCATTTTATTTTGATAGTATGAGATCTGAGAGCAGTTCTTTTGACAAACATTACAAAATAAAGAAGAAGCATATTACAAAAGCATAGCATTTCACAGAATTATTTATTTGCAGCAACACAAGAATGTTAACACTTAAATATGTTCTGCTGGTGGGATTTTATTTGGAAAACATATTATAGTAAGCATTACTTATGTCTTGACAGCTGGATGTTCCCATATAACAGGAAAACGTATTAACTTGTTTTTCAAGTCTTCAGTTGCAATGAGATGCCTTCCTTGTATTTAACACTAACAAAAAGCAAATTACTCAATGCTTTAACATACATTTTCAAAAACTATGATGACAACTAAAGGAAAATTTTTATGGATAGCAAACTGAAGTGCTGCCAAAAGTATTATACTGCAATAACCAGTATAGTTGAGATTCTTCAGGTGGGACATCTCTCCATGTGAAAATGATTAAATAACATGAGAAAAGACAAAGAAACAGAATATAAGATGAGAAATTAAGTCTCAGAAACTTCTAGGTTATTATTTTTTGGTACATTTCGCAGATTGAACCTATAATCTGAAATACTGGCTACAGTTATGTTTCTTTATGCAAATGATTTAATTACTTTTTTGTTAGATAACCTAATGTTTTAGTAGTGGCTGCAAGTGTCCATGGCCAAAACATATAATTAAGATTGAGCTATTTTTTCATATGAACTGAGAATTTAGTGATAATTTATTTATACCATTTTTGTCACTTGATTATGATTAGTGGAAAGTACACACAGAAAGTGTGTATTGATTCAATCATACATCAATTTCTTGATGTTTATTTTTGTTGGTAGGTTCTTTCACTGTGGAGAACAATAATTCATTAAATTTTACGTGACTGGTTACATCACATTTAAAATAACAGGAATATCACTTCATGCATAATGCAATACAACTAAAACAAGCTTCCTCTCTTATTTCTTTCCAGCTCATTGTCACTGGATTAATTGTGATGTGTTTGGCAAGTAGGAAGAATCGTTACGAATACCTGGTAAGCAAAACACTGCACTGAAGTCCTTAAATGGCAGGGAACTTTTCCTCCTTAGCACCAGTTATTTGTATTAGAAACTCTTTAGAACTACTTAGCGAATATTATTAAGTGTACATAAAGGTACTTATAAATGTACATTATTTATATTGATCTGCCTAAAGCTGTGAGTGATTGCAAACATACAAATGGAGCATGTGCACATGCAGGCACATGCATGTATGCATGAGCACATTCACCCAAACCTAATTTGCATTATATGTGAGTGTACTGCATTCTGTATAAGAATGAAAGTTGGAAACTTTAGTTACATTGTTCAGCATTTTGTACCGGTCTTCCCATTACTAATATGTTTCACTAAAAGATGAGTAGTTGTCACCATAACATAATTTGTAATTGTTTGTATCCCATCCTGGTTTTCTGTTATTGTGACAATGTGTATGATTATAATTGTTTCATCAAGTCTTTTAACCACAAGAATTTCCTAGTGGAAAAAATGTGGCCTTTCAAATTCTGACAATTCTAAGAAAATCATGTCATTTCTGCTTCAGTTTAACAATAATAAACAGCTTCCATTATATTTGCAATGCTAGTGATGTGGATACATGAGTAGGTAACTAAAGAGGCTATTGCAGCAATTTATTGATGATGTAGGGAATGCACAAATAAGTGTAGCCACTATGTGAAGTACTGGTACTAATAAAAATATTTGTCTTTAAATGCTAATAATTAAATAACTGGGGAATCTCTCATTGTTGTCTTCATTTGTATTGTGAGCTACACACAGTATAAATTTAAATTCCAACTTTATGATACTACTGACAGGGGAACATGGCCTCATATTTTGTGGAGAAAAAAGTGCCCCTGCAAGATATCAGCCCCGAGCAGTTGACCCCATGCAAAAAGTTGGGCCATAGTTTTGATACTATGTAGTTATGATGTGTAGTTATCATGGCTGTCAGCGCTGTATGTGCAGTGTGATGCATGTGTGGTGTGATTTTTATGTTTATAAACTTTGTGCTGTTAAAACAATTTTTGCGCTAGCTTCCAGGAGTGCAGAATTCCTATTATGTTTCCTATGTTCTGTTTATTCTCAGGCCTATAAGTTTTATGTTTTGTGTACACTCTTTCTTCAACAAAGAATTATCATTGTCTTGGGTCATTTTAATTATGGTAAACAGAGCAGTTTTGTTCATTCCTGACTAGCACATATATCTGCATTCATGATGCTCACGAGTTTCACTGTTTTGTCCAGTTTCAACAATGAACAAAGTTATTATTACTTCAGAATGAAGGTGTCATTTGTACAAATTAATCATAACTCTATGTGAGATTTACAGTTGGATTGGCAGGATCACAGCTCAATGGCTAAAGTGATGACCCCAAAATGATCTGCCTGCATAATGCATGAATTTGACATGTTACTATCAAAGGTAATTTGTGAGATGATGGAATGCTTGGTAGTGATGAATCCCCCTGTGTTAAGACACACAGCATGATTGCTGCCCTTCTGGTCTCACAATCCAGGCCTCTGATTCACACAAGTTGAAACTAGCTTCTTCTACTTGGGTATCACTGCGGAGTCTGTGAAGTTCACATTGGTCATAAGTCAACTCGACCACTGCTATGTCACTGAGGTGCAGGATGTAATTACCACACCACCTGAAAGCAATTCATATGACTGGTTGAAGACATAGTTGATCAGAAAGTATCAGCTTCACTAGAAGAATGCCTCCATCAGGTTTTAACACAAGAGGGCGTTGTGGACCACAAACCATCCCAGTACCTGCAGTACCTGCAGAGTAAGATCAATGCTGGTACAGATCCAGACAGCCTGCTATGAACTACACTCCTGGAAATTGAAATAAGAACACCGTGAATTCATTGTCCCAGGAAGGGGAAACTTTATTGACACATTCCTGGGGTCAGATACATCACATGATCACACTGACAGAACCACAGGCACATAGACATAGGCAACAGAGCATGCACAATGTCGGCACTAGTACAGTGTATATCCACCTTTCGCAGCAATGCAGGCTGCTATTCTCCCATGGAGACGATCGTAGAGATGCTGGATGCAGTCCTGTGGAACGGCTTGCCATGCCATTTCCACCTGGCGCCTCAGTTGGACCAGCGTTCGTGCTGGACGTGCAGACCGCGTGAGACGACGCTTCATCCATTCCCAAACATGCTCAATGGGGGACAGATCCGGAGATCTTGCTGGCCAGGGTAGTTGACTTACACCTTCTAGAGCACGTTGGGTGGCACGGGATACATGCGGACGTGCATTGTCCTGTTGGAACAGCAAGTTCCCTTGCCGGTCTAGGAATGGTAGAACGATGGGTTCGATGACGGTTTGGACGTACCGTGCACTATTCAGTGTCCCCTCGACGATCACCAGTGGTGTACGGCCAGTGTAGGAGATCGCTCCCCACACCATGATGCCGGGTGTTGGCCCTGTGTGCCTCGGTCGTATGCAGTCCTGATTGTGGCGCTCACCTGCACGGCGCCAAACATGCATACGACCATCATTGGCACCAAGGCAGAAGCGACTCTCATCGCTGAAGACGACACGTCTCCATTCGTCCCTCCATTCACGCCTGTCGCGACACCACTGGAGGCGGGCTGCATGATGTTGGGGCGTGAGTGGAAGACGGCCTAACGGTGTGCAGGACCGTAGCCCAGCTTCATGGAGACGGTTGCGAATGGTCCTTGCCGATACCCCAGGAGCAACAGTGTCCCTAATTTGGTGGGAAGTGGCGGTGCGGTCCCCTACGGCACTGCGTAGGATCCTACGGTCTTGGCATGCATCCGTGCGTCGCTGCGGTCCGGTTCCAGGTCGACGGGCATGTGCACCTTCCCCCGACCACTGGCGACAACATCGATGTATTGTGGAGACCTCACGCCCCACGTGTTGAGCAATTCGGCGGTACGTCCACCCGGCCTCCCGCATGCCCACTATACGCCCTCGCTCAAAGTCCGTCAACTGCACATACGGTTCACGTCCACGCTGTCGCGGCATGCTACCAGTGTTAAAGACTGCGATGGAGCTCCGTATGCCACGGCAAACTGGCTGACACTGACGGCGGCGGTGCACAAATGCTGCGCAGCTAGCGCCATTCGACGGCCAACACCGCGGTTCCTGGTGTGTCCACTGTGCCGTGCGTGTGATCATTGCTTGTACAGCCCTCTCGCAGTGTCCGGAGCAAGTATGGTGGGTCTGACACACCGGTGTCTATGTGTTCTTTTTTCCATTTCCAGGAGTGTATTTGGAGTATCTGTTTGCTGTCTCCAATTAAGGGGATTATAGCATCTGAGTTAGATATCTCTCCAGATGCAGTGGTGGACCTGGTGGATAAAGTACAAGATGCTATGTCTGCGGCGCCCATCAATATGGTAACCATACAGTGCACAAGCACATGAACAACTGCATCGTGTGTAGACTATGATGCACTGACAGCTAAAGTGGACGTGTTGACCCAGCACATGAGTCAATAATTATCTCAGTGTGATGCAAGTAGTGATCGAGGCTGGCCAAGTCACTGAGGATGCTCCACCACTTCTGCACCAGTGACTAAACCACAACAAGAAATTTGTTGGTATCATAGTAAATCTGGAAAACAGGTGTGCCACTGTATGTAGGTACTTCATCTGATCTATGCTGCAGCATCTGTTCAAAACTGCCCAACGGACAGGTTTGAAATATTTAGTGGACACAGGGTCCAATCTGTGCATCTGCTCCTGTACGCCTGTGTACCATGATACGCCGTTGTAAGCAGCCAATGTCGTTCTGACTAACTGTTATCAACAGTTTCTCCATAGCAACATATGGCATGCAGTGTTGTTAATTGCATTTGGTTCAAAGAAGTGTGGTCCATGGCAGCTTTATGGTGATTACAGAGCATTCAATGCCCATACAGTGCCAGATTGAGACCCGGTGCCATTACTCTGCAACTACAACCATGTAATGAGTGGCACCTGCCTGTACAGTGTGCACCAAGGCCTACATACAAATATTCTGAAGACAGCCATAACAACCTTGTTCAGCCTATTTGAGAGCTAGTTAATGATATTTTACCTCCAGAAAGTCATGCAAACTTGGGAGAGATCCATCAGTTCTATGTTACAAGGGCTCTCCTTTTGTTTCGCCTACTTAGATGACATGCTGATATTTTCAGTCTCACTAGAACAGCACTGTCAACATATTGTTGAGGTATTCAGGTGGCTAGAACAGTATGAGGTGGTACTGAACATGATAAAATGATCTTCAGTCAACCGCAAGTGGACTTTCCTGGCCATCATATTTTCCCGTCTGGCTCCTTGCCACTACCTCACAAAGTGAAAGCCATCCACCAGATCTCTTGGCCAACCACAGTCAAAGAATTACAGTATTTTCTCAGAATTCTGCATTTTCACTGCTGCCACGTGCTATACCGACCCAGATCTGGAGGGGTGGGGGGGGAGGGGCGGGGGGGGTGGGGGGTGGGGCACAAACGAAGGTATCTGCTCTGGGCAGCAATTTCAGGGGGTGCCAAATTAATATTCTTGAAGAAAAAAAAACCTTTTTTTGCAAAGCGCCTAGCATCTAGCACATGTTGGTCTATCAGTTGTTCATACGATATTCAAATGCATCCATATTGGATTTTGAACATCTGTGAACACATTCTAAGTTACTATCTGTACAGATCATAAGTTGATTTTTGAATTTGTGCATAGTTTATGTGACATCTCTGCCAAGGGAATCCCCATAGCATCTAGAAATAAAAACTTTCCTACAGACAAAAGGGGTCAGGTCTGTAGGACCTGAGCTGAATAAACCTGCATGGGTGAATGCTAATCACTGTTTGTTTATGTGGTTGATTGGGTATGAGAATGATCAACATTGCTATAATTACTAGCGAAATCCGTAGATTCAGACTACTGAATGGAAATTTTAAGATTTAAGAAAGATTACATATGAAATGAAATTTTGACAGAAAATTTTTGCCAGATTGCTACTCTACTAGGCCCCAGTTATACAGTCCATGGTTAGCAGCCACTTAAGTTCTATTCTCAGAATAGCATGGAAATGTGTTGTATGAACACACATTTAAAAAAATGGAGAATAAATGCAGGATAACTAAACTGGTGATTCTGGCAGGGTTAGTGAAGCTAACCAGAGAATAAGTTTTGACAATGGCGGGAATATTACAGAATCACACAAATTGTATGGAAGAATTATGACAATTCCAAATTTATATAAAATTTTGTACTACTACTTTTTGATCTCATGCTTGATAAACTGGAGCATATGAATGAAATCTGAAACTGTTTCCTAACATAAAACTTTTTGCTTGTAATAGGTCTATTAAGCATTTGATATTGGTACTTCATGAATTATATTCTATCATGTTATTTATGTAAATACGGTAGATAAAAATGACCATTTCTTCTGAAACAGTTTCACTTATTTGGCATGTGTTACAATTGCTGCAATATTAGAAAGGCCTACTTCATTTTATCTAGCAACACTGAGAAAATAGACATAATCAAATTGAGAAACCACACCAGTCTTGGGTACTATCTGTATTAACAGCTTTTTCAGTATTAGACAATGAGATTTTGATTTTTCATGTAGAAAAGTGTTTGACAAATGTTGATGAGATAAGAGGTTCTTTCACAGAAAGGAAAGCATGCTGTATAAAGCTGTAGCAAGATTACAGAGAGAGAAAATGCTGGGACATAAGGATTGAAAAAAATGTCTACTGCCTTACCTGTCTCTTGTCTTTGCTGATTTAATCTTTCCTATGAGGGTTTCCAGGAAGTAATACACTGCATTTTTTTCTCACCCAAAAACGATGCTAGAAATGCAAAACATTATGTATGTCTTATTTAAAGTCTCCTGAATGAGCGGACCAAGTTTTCATCACTACTGACAAATAGTGTAGCTGCTACAGTTTCAAAATGGCATCTGTAGGTGATGTATGTTACAAGCAATGTGCCGTCATTAAAGTTCTCACTGCAGAGAAGGAAACTGTGGGGAATATTCACAAACACTTGTGCAAAATCTATGGAGCATCTGCTGTTGACAGAAGTACGGTTAGTCACTGGGCATGAGCTTGAGATCATCAGAAGGCAGTTTGTCGGAGCCCCACAATTTGCAATGGTTGGGGAGACCATCCACGTCCATCACACCTGACATATTGCTGCAAATCCTTGGGCTTCCACTTGCTTTGGCCATTAATGGTTGCCATTTGTGGAAGACATTTTGAGGATGATGAGGAGGTGATTCACACAGTGAAGCACAGGCTCCAACACCAGGACAAGGATTGGTACTGACAAGGCATAGATGCCCTTGTTTTGCGCTCGAGAAAGGCTATAGAATGGGAAGGAGATTACGTGGAAAAATTGAATGTGTAGATAAAACATCATTCTTTCATATGTGTAATTCTCATTACTGTTGAAGAAAAAAAATCCGTTCATTACATTGTGGGCAACACTCATATACTAAATTTTATGGCACTCAAAACAGAAAGTTGTTAGCTAACAGCCAATAAAGAAAGCAAAGTTTCTGAAGATTTATTACTCTCCTGGTTACAAATAATCCCACCCAGTATTAATTATTAGTTTTTTTTAAGGGGGTTACAATGTCAGACCAATCAATGGGAGCAGGAGAGGCACTATAGGACATTTTAATTTCCACTGTCCTGAATATAGGTTTCATGGCTTCCGTTACAAAATATACATGCTTGAATTCCACAGAGTGAAATACAGTGATGTGAGATAGAAGAATGTTGTGTGAAGAGGCATGGCACTGCACTTTGGCACACTTAAGACCAAATAACATCTTCCATTTTCTTGAACATATATGTTTTATGCATCAAACTCTTCAGGAAGAAGTGGGCTACAAAGTGAACATATTTTTGAAAAATCAAATTTTTGTTAAATTTTGATGTCCTATCTCAAACACTCGAGGGGAAAGGGGGGAGGGGGGGGATGCCACTATCAAGTTTTTGCCCTGTTCTGAAATATACTAGATCTGGGGCTGCTGTCACATGCAACAAAAATGTAAGAACATGTAACAATAGTGCTCACATGTCATAAATCCAAAGGAAACACAGCAATTTCATGGACAGACCACATGACTGCTGTATTCCTAATTACTAATGAACATGCTTTATGGAATGATTCACAGTTATTTCACTATTAAGAGTTACCAACACTAATACTATTTTACATGGAAATTGTTGGTGATCAAATATTATTAAGCAACATGAATAAAAACATTTTTACGAATTTTCTATGTCAATAACTTGCCGCAGCTAAGAAAGTAATCTCATATAGCCTTTGAAAACTGGATTATCCACACCGAATATTCACTATTATAACTATTAGGAGGCAAAACCACAACCTAATGGTCTGTCTCTTCGTAACAGTTTATGTTGAACTGAGCTTTGTAAAGTCTGCAAATAGTACACTAGAAAATGATGGACTATATCAAAGCTCACATCATACAAAGTAAGACAGACACTGATCCTGGTGTTATCCTAGATTGTTATAAAATTATATTTACCATATGCTTGTTACATAAGTACTGCCAGTTGTGTCTGTAAAACAGCCTGGGAAATAATGTACAAAGACTGTAGGAAAAGCAATATCATAAACACAACAGCGCAGTACTAAAAGCAAATGATGAAATAATAAATGGCCTGAAAGAAAGTTGTAAGAAATTCATACAAAAGTGCAGTATAATGGGCACAAATTAAGTACATGACTTCACACCCAATTTTGAAATTTTTTTGGAGTCGTTAGTCTTCTGATTGGTTTGATGCAGCCTGTGAGGGATTCCAATCCTTCACTAATCTCTTGATATCAGGCTAACACTTGCACCCTATGTCCTCAATTATTTGTTGGATGTATTCAAATCTCTGTCTTCCCCTACAGTTTTTACCCTCTACAGCTCCCTCTAGTACCATGAAGGTTATTTCCTGATGTTGTAATACATGTCCTGCTGATGTGTCCCTTATTCTTGTCAATGTTTTCCATATGTTCCTTCCTTCACTGATTCTGTGAAGAACCTCCTCATTCTTTATTTTATCAGCCCACCTAATTCTCAACAGTCCACTCTAGCACCACATCTCAAATCCTTTGAATTTCTCCTGTTCTGGTTTTCCCACTGCCCATAGTTCTCTACCATACAATTCTGTGCTCCAAATGTACATCCTCAGAAATTTCTTCCTCAATATTTGATACCAGTAGATTTCTCTTGGCCAGGTATGCTCTCTTTGCCTGTACTAATCTGCTTCCTATGTCTTCCTTGTTTTGTCTGTGTTGGTTAATTTTGGTTCCAAGATAGCAGAATTCCTTAACTTCTTCTACTTCATGATCATCAATTTTGATGTTAAGGCTGTTGTACAGAAGAAACGTTGAGCCTCCTTCTCATCTCAACGATTTTTTATGTGTGGGCCTGAAGAAAAAGAAGGGACAACAGTAGGTAGTGTCAGGTGTCTCCTCTCTCCTGTCTCAAGGCAGACTCCAATGGATTCTCAGTCAGGTAACAGCACTAATAGAATGAAAAAGCAAGAGGAAGGCATCTCGTTCTTTCATCAAAACATAAGGGGCCTCTTAAACGAAACAGATCAACTCCTTATTAACATTAGTGAAAAGGACAGTATAAATAATGCCCAGATTTTGTGCTTAACTGAGCACCATGTTACTGATAAATGTGCCTTGCCATCTATAGTAAGTTATACTTTAGTAACATACTACTGTAGGGAAAGTAAAGATAAAGGTGGAGTAGCAATTTATGTTAAGGATAGTGTAGCATACAAAGCTATAGATATTAAGAAATATTGTGTGGAACAACAATTTGAGGCATGTGCCACAGAAATAACAACTAAATTATACCCAATAATAGTGTTGGCTGTCTACAGGGCTCCTTCAGGTGACATAAAAACTTTTCTGAATTCAATGGAGCTCCTACTGTCATGGTTACTTTCAAAAGAGAAGGATATTGTAGTATTAGGTGATTTCAATATAAACTTTTTGACAGAAAATAAGAATAAAATAGACTTTGAGATTGTGATGATCTTACACAATCTTACATCAGTAATAAACTTCCCAACAAGAATTACATCCGAGTGCCAAACTATGATAGACAACATTTTTTTAGATGTAAATAGACATCAGAATTATATTGTCAGGCAGGTTATAAGTGGGCTTTCAGATCATGATGGACAAATTCTCACTATTTATGACGTTAATCTGTTCAAAAAAGAATTTCCTCGGTGGAAATTCATAAGAGTAATTAATGAAGAGGTGAAAGGAACTTTCAACCACAGGTTGCAGCAAATGGATTGGTCTTTAGTATATAGCCATGATGATGACGATACTAAATTTAACTGTTTTATAAATGAATTCTGTGCTCTTTTTGAAGAAATATTTCCCAAGAACTGGGTCAGAAACAGGGCATCCAATTCTGTAAGCAAGCCTTGGATTACAAAAGGTATAAAACAGTCATGTAAAACCAAAAGGGAAACTTATGCTGCAATAAGATTCTGTAAAGATGTAGAAAAATGGGAACACTATAGAATATACTGTAAAATTTTGAAGAAACTAATACAGAAATCAAAAGCCCTTTATTATGAGAAGAAAATAGATAATTCTAATAATAAAATAAAAGCAATTTGGAGCATTGTAAAAAAAGAAACAGGAAGAGATACAACAAGTAAAGAAGATATAAATAATATCAGATATGAAGGTATCCTAGTAGATAACCCCAAAATGGTGGGTGAGATTTTTAATAAACACTTCCTATCAGTAACTCAACAGATTGGTTGCAAGCCCGATGTTGATGAAGCTGTAACTCTTTGTCAAGCCGTATATTCAAACACAATTTCAGAAATGCACCTTAATCCTGTCACTGTAGAAGAAATTCAAAAAATCATCATGTCTCTAAAAAGTACGAATTCTGCAGGGGTTGATAATATATCTAGTAATTTATTGAAATATTCTTGTGTGTGGATAAGGGACATTCTCTGTCATATTTTCAATGCTTCCCTTCAGAAAGGTGTTGTTCCCAGTAGACTTAAGTATGCCATTGTGAAGCCCCTGTACAAAAAGGGTGATAAAGATGAACTAACTGACTATTGACCCATCTCTTTGCTGACAGCTTTCTCCAAAATTCTAGAAAAGCTAATACATGTAAGAATTACTGATCATCTCATGAAGAACGAAGTTCTCAGTAAGAGCCAGTTTGGCTTTCAAAAGGGCCGTTCAACAGAAGATGCAGTCTACGCAGTTGCAAATGAAGTCCTAGAAACTCTTAATGAAAAAATGCTAGCACTTGGTGTCTTCTGTGATTTATCCGAAGCGTTTGACTGTGTTGATCACCAGATTCTCTTGCAAAAAGCAAAATTAGTAGGAATAAGTGGTGTTGCAGGCAATTGGCTACAGTTGTTCCTCCAAGACAGAAAACAAAAAGTTGTGTTGAATAGCTCAGGTGGAGTATGTGACACTTCCTCAGATTCTGAATGGAGTTCCATTACATGTGGAGTGCCCCAGGGCTCAATTCTTGGGCCACTATTATTCCTGATTTTTATAAACGATCTACCATCATGTACAAGCCTGCCGTGTAAATTTACATTATTTGCTGATGATACCACAATTTTTATGAGCAGTAGAACAGACAACAATCTTGAGGAACTCATTAATCACATACTCTCAGATATGGTTAATTGGTTCAAGGTGAATGGTCTCTCATTAAATTCCAGCAAGACCAGCTTTATCCAATTCTGTACAAAAACAGAAAAAGAGAGAGAGATAAGTGTGACATGTGGTAATCAACCAATAGTTAGAACGGAAACAACAAAATTTCTTGGAGTGCACATTGACAAGAAAATGAACTGGTCTTCACATATTATTGATCTCTGTAAGAGGCTTAGCTCTGCTACCTATGCTTTACGGGTTGTCACTATATGTGTTGAACCTAACACTGCAAAAGTGGCATATTAAGGCTATTTTCATTGTCTCATTGAGTACGGAATTATTTTTTGGGGCAACCAGCCATTAGCAAGGAAAGTGTTCATTGCACAGAAGCGAGCTTTAAGAATTATATGTGGATTGCGCCCAAGAGACTCTTGTAGAAATAGTTTTCATAATCTTAAAATATACACAACTGCATGCCAATATATTTTTTCTCTCATGTGTTTTGTTTGTAAAAATATAGATATATTTCAACCAAACAGTAATTATCATGAGCATAACACACGGAGGAAGAATGACATACACAGTAAACTCAGAAATTTGAGCCTGGCACAAAAGGGTGTCCACTACACTGGAGTAAAACTCTTCAATGCTCTTCCTCCTGAAATAAAGACAAAGATTCACAACAATAGTGAGTTTAAGAAAGCTCTAAAAATATTTTTGCTAGAAAAAGCTTTTTACAGTCTAGATGAATTTTTAACTAAATAAATTGTAATATTTTAATATTATATAATACAAGTTGACATAATGCCACTATGAATTTTATTTAACCTGAGCTCTGTAACTGTGTGTGCTCCGTATCTGTTTTCTGTAGTGTTTTAATGATTCTAAGAAAATATGTATTTTCTTTTTCTATATTGCTGCCCAAAGAATTTACTGTATAAATTTTTATATAATTATGTACTCAAATTTCTGTATATGCTATAAGATTATCAGATTGTATTTGTAAAAAACTGACTCATTCCACGTCCTTGTGTATCCAACACAGTTGGACCTATGGAACACGAAATAAATCAAATCAAATCAAATCAAATCATGCTATTCTCATTCCTGCTACATCTCATTACCTTTGTCTTTTCCTGGTTTACTCTTAATCCATATTCTGTACTCATTAAACTGTTCATTCAGTTCAACAGATCCAGTAATCTTTCTTCATTTTTACTGAGGCTAGAAATATCATCAGGGAATCTTATCACTGATACATTTCATCCTTAATTTTAACCAACTCTTGATCTTTTCTTTTATTTCTATAACTGCTTCTTCATTGTATAGATTAATACCTGCATATCTGTCTTACACCATTTTTAATCCAAGCAATTCATTCTTGGTCTTCCAGTCTTAATTTTCCCTCTTGGTTCTTGTACATACTGTGTATTACCCACCTTTCCCTGAAACTTACTCCTGTTTTTGTCAGAATTGTAAATATATTGCATCATTTTCTTCCAGTCTTAATGTTCCCTCTTGGTTCTTATACATACTGTGTATTACCCACCTTTCCCTAAAGCTTACTCCTGTTTTTCTCAGGATTGTAAATATATTGCACCATTTTCTAGATTGATGACCCTATAAGCATGCCTTGATTTTTCTTTGGCCTTGCTTCCATTATCAACTGCTCTGTCAGAAGGCTTCTGTGGTTTCTTTACCTTTCTTAAAGCCAAATTGATCATCATATAATGAATCCTTGATTTTCTTTTCCATTCTTCTGCATAATGTCCTTGTCAGCAGCTTGTAAAAATGAGCTGTTAGTCTGATGGTGTGATAGTTCTTGCACTTATCTGCACTTGATATCTTTGGCACTTTGTGAATGATATTTTCTGAAAACCTGATGGTATGTTGCCAATTTCATAGATTCTACACACCAACTTGAGTAGGCATTTCCCCCAGTGATGCCTTACAGTCCAACATCTAATTTTGGGTCTGACCATGACATAATCCAGCTGGAACCTTCCCATTTCTCTGAATATTTTCCATGTATACCTCTTCCTCTTGTGATTTTTGAACACAATATTCATTATTATGAACTGAAATTTATTGCAGTACTCAATTGGTCTTATCCTCTCTCATTCCTACTGCCAAGCCCATATTCTCCCATAACCATTTCTTCTGTTTCTTCCCTTGCGACTGCTTTCCAATCTTCTGGACTATCAGATTTTCATCTTCCTTTACTTAATGAACTATTCATTCATAATCATCACATACTTTCTCTCTCTCTCTCTCTCTCTCTCTTCATCTGTGGCTTGTGACATTGCTTTGTGCACTGGAGCTACCACTGTTGGCATTGGCTTGCTGTCAAATCTGATGACAACAACCCTATCACTGAACTCTTCAAACTTGAGATCCACAAACATTTGAAATGATGATAATAGATAAAATCTACACATAAATACTTAGTTTTTTATCATTGTTACTTACAAATACTTTTATCTGTGGCTGTTGTTAAGTGTGTGTTATTGCACATCTTGAATTACTTCATTTACAAATGGAAGGCAGTATGCTGAAAGAGTTGTTGCTGAAAGGTATATGAGAGTTAAAAAATGTAATACATTTTGTTATACCCTTAGGAGTCCCCTAACAGCCCTCTCCTACCTGTTGTATCCTTTCTTGTAATGAAATACAACCTGTAATTTACAAACCGTTGTCTTGTTTTAGATCAAGCTGTGTGGGATATGTTGTTTAGTTGGCGGTGTGCTGTGTATTGTGGTGACCATTAGCACAACAGTTATACATATGAGTAGGCTCCAAACTCTACGTGAATGTATGTACACACAAAAGACACAGACCTGCACATGCTATTCTGCTTTGCTACAGTCATCAGACAAAACGGAGGAAGGTGAGTTCCTTGAGTTTATCCAATATTTTAAATTTTTTGTATTTGATTGAGTAATATTTTATTAAACTTAAATAAAAAATTTTAAATGGTTTTTGAGTTTAAGAAGATATATAATTAATTCTTAAGGTTTATTTGTATACACATTGTCCATTATGTGAAACTTTTTTTTTTTTTTGGGGGGGGGGGGGGGGGGGGGGGAGAGGGGACTCTTCTCTTGTTCAAAAAAATCTGCATCATCCAGAAAAGAATGAGTAGAATCATTGTTAGACTGAGTCCAAGAATATCTTGTAACAAATTATTTCAGCAGTTGGGGATGCATACCATTGCTTGTTTTCTCTCATGTGCTTTGTTCTGTATCCAGAAATATCCACCACATACAAGAATGACATGTACTATGAATCTAAAAGAAGTATTAAGTACACTGGCACCGAAATTTTCATCTCTCTTACCACAGAAATGAAATACTTGAGAAACAAAGGATTTATTTTCTAACCAAAATTACAGCATTTCCTACAGTTCACTTTTGCTACTTTGTCAAAGTATTTGTAAATGTAATCTTATAAAATGAATAAATATCTTAAATGGTATTGCATTTATAAGTGCTAATATAAGTATTATATAGGAAATTTTGGGATTGCTCATTCATTCATTTCTGTGTCCAGTTGGCATTTCCAGAACACAGTAATTCTGATGGCCTTGATATTTGCCTTGATCAAGTCTTGCATTGTGCAAGGTTGTTCCAGTAGAGGGCATATGAGCAAGTGATCCAGATGTTGTGTTGTTCTGCTATTGCAGGGCATGTCTCCACCACCTGGAAGGATGCCCCATTTTTACATTTTCGTCTGTCATTGGTGAACATCCACCTTAAGATGACTGTGTGATTTCCAAACATATCATTTCCTGGGGCCAGCTCGTCCTCTGCAGGGTTATCCAGTGGCAAATTGCTCTTTCAACTGGTGATACAGCTAGACTCAGGTGTTTGCTTGAGTGGCTGTGTCCAAGTGATGAAGCTCTTTCTAGTTTTCAATCGACAGACTGCAGCTTGATGATCATGCAGTGGATGATGGATATCATTGACCTGCTTTGCCCTCTCAACATTGCCAGCAACAGCCCTTCTGACAGAGGGAGGAAACTATTCCAACAATCCTTGAACATATTCTGAGTTCAAATATAATAAATTTTCCTGAGGCTGAGAAGATCATGTCCACAAATCAGCATGGCTTTAGAAAGCACCACACATGCAAAACTCAGCTTGGCCTTTTCTCACATGATATACTGAGAATTATGGAAGAAAGGCAGAGGGGAGAGTCCATATTTCTAGATTTCCAAAAAGCACTTGACATGGTGGTCTATTCCAGGCTGTTAATGAAGGTATGAATAATGAGTGGCTTGAAGACTTCTTAAGTAATAAAAACCAGTATATTGTCCTCAATGGTGAGTGTTCACCAGATACAAGGATATTGTCAGGAGTGCCTCAGGGAAGTGTGATAGGACTGCTGTTCTTCTTTATATACATAAATGATTTAGCAGATGGGGTGGGCAGCTATCTATGGTTGTTTGCTGATGATGCTGTGGTGTATGGTAAGGTGTTGAAGTTGAGTGACTGTAAGAGGATACAAGATGACTTAGACAGAATTTCTAGTTGGTGTGATGAATGCCAGGTATCTCTGATTGTAGAAAAACTATGTTAATGAGGAGGAGTAGGAACAACAAAGACTTGATATTCAGATAAAGCATTAGCAGTGTCCTGCTGGACCCGGTCACCTCATTTAAATATATGAGTGTAACATTGCAAAGCAATATGAAATCAAACAAGCATGTGAGAACTGTGGTAGGGAAGGTAAATGATCAGCTTCAGTTTATTGGGAGAATTTTAGGAAAGTAGGGTTTATCTGTAAAGTAGACTGCACATAGGACACGGGTGTGGCCTATTCCTGAATACTGCTCAAGTGTTTGGGATCTGTACCAGGTCAGACTGAAGGAGGACATTGAAGCAATTCGGAGGCAGTCTGCTATATTTGTTACCAGTAGGTTTGAACAACATGTAAGTGTTATGGAGATGCATCAGGAACTCAAGTGGGAATCCCTGGAAGGAAAGTGATTATTTTATTTATTTATTTATTTTTTTGAGGAAAACTATAGAGAAAATTTAGAGAACTGGCATTTGAAGCTGACTGCCAAATGATTCAACTGCCACCAACATACGTTGCACATAATGACAATGAAGTTAAGATATGAAAAATTAAGGCTCATACGGAGGCATATAAACAGTTGTTTTTCCTTCACTCTGGTTTAAATGGTTCAAATGGCTCTGAGCACTATGGGACTTAACATCAGAGGTCATCAGTCCCCTAGAACTTAGAACTACATAAACCTAACTAACCTAAGGACATCACACACATCCATGCCCGAGGCAGGTTTCTAACCTGCGACCGCAGCAGCAGCGCGGCTCCGGACTGAAGCGCCTAGAACCCCTTCACTCTGTCTCCAAGTGGAACAGGAAAGAAAATGACCAGTAGTGGCACACAGTACCCTCTGTTGTGCACCATACAGTGGCTTGCAGAGTATCTAAGTAGATGAAGATGTAGATTTACACAGAATTTGGACAGTCTCATTGACTAAAGTGTCAACCAACTTTTTGAGGTTATTATCAAGCAGTCATTGTGTGTTATGTATACACTATGTGACTAAAAGTATCCGGACGCCCCAAAAACATACATTTTTCATATTGGGTGCATTGTGCTGCCACTTACTGCAAGGTACTCCATATCAGTGATCTCAGTAGTCATTAAGACATCGTAAGAGAGTAGAATGTGGCACTCCGTAGAACTCTTGGACTTCGAATGTGGTCAGGTGATTGGGTGTCACTTGTATCATATGTCTGTACATGAGATTTCCACACTCCTAAACACCCCTAGGTCCACTGTTTCCAATGTGATAGTGAAGTGGAAACTTGAAGGGACACATACAGCATGAAAGCATACAGTCCGACCTCATCTGTTGACTGGCAGAGAACGCTAACAATTGAAGAGGGTCGTAATGGGTAATAGGCAGACATCTATCCAGACCATCACACAGGAATTCCAAACTGCATCAGGATCCACTGGAAGTACTATGACAGTTAGGCCAGAGGTGAGAAAACTTGGACTTCATGGTCGAGTGGCTGCTGATAAGCCTTACAT
The DNA here is from genome assembly GCF_021461385.2 of Schistocerca piceifrons. Taxonomy (NCBI): domain Eukaryota; kingdom Metazoa; phylum Arthropoda; class Insecta; order Orthoptera; family Acrididae; genus Schistocerca; species Schistocerca piceifrons. Next base: position 250,223,933 of record NC_060149.1, read on the forward strand.
CACGTCGGTAAATGCCAAACGATGCCTCACTTGGTGTAAGGAGCATAAACACTGGATGATTGAACAGTGGAGAAACATTGTGCGGAGTGACAAATCATGGTACACAATGTGGTGATCTGATGGCAGGGTGTGGGTATGGCAAATGCCCGATGAACATCATCTGCCAATGTATGTAATGCCAACAGTAAAATTTGGAGGCAGTGGTGGTATGGTCTGGTTGTTTTTCATGGAGGGGGCTTGCATCCCTTCTTGTTTTGCATGGCACTATCACAGCACAGGCCTATACTGATGCTTTAAGCACTTTCTTGCTTCCCACTGTTAAAGAGCAATTCGGGAATGGTGACTGCTTCGTTCAACACAATCAAGCACCTGTTCATAATGCAAGACCTGTGGCAGAGTGGTTACATGACAACAGCATCCCTGTAATCGACTGGCATGCACAGAGTCCTGATCTGAATCCTGCAGAACACCTTTGGGAAGTTTTGGAAAGCCGACTTCATGCCAGGCCTCACCGACCAACACTGATACCTCTCCTCAGTGCAGCAGTCCATGAAGAATGGGGTGCCATTCCCCAAAAACCTTCTAGCACCTGATTGAATGTCATGAAGGTTAAGGGTGGGCCAACACCATATTGAATTCCAGCATTACCAACAGAAGGCACCACGAACTTGTAAGTCATTTTCAGCCAGATGTCCAGATACTTTTGATCACATAGTGTATGTATTACTCTGCTGACAGATGAGTTTTCAAATATAAGAGTACCAAAATTATCTTTCTAAAATGTATATTCAGTGGTAGTCTGGTGAAGTATATAGTGATATATGAGTTACATTCCAATTTTATAACAAAAACATTGCCGTATTCCACTTGCAGAGAAATATATGAATTTATAGAATGTGAATTCCCTGTCATTAATTACAGTTTCTTAAAAGGCTGAGAAACTTGACTGGATTACATTCTTCTTCAAATCTGCCTCCACAGTTTACTGAGTGGTTATAATTAAAGTGCAGTTACAAAGGTCCAGTGTATTCTGTATTTATCATATGGCAGAAAAACTTGATAGATATTCTAATGCATTAATGTGGAAATGATTTATACTGGAAAAAAATTGGTTTCAGTTTTAGCCATCAGTTGCAGGTCTGGCACTGTGAATGCAAGAAAAGCATATAAGAATGTTTCCATATGTAATGGATTAAGAACAGGATGTGAACACGAACAGCCGAACCAATGAGAAAGGCATAACATTGACTTTACTGTTAACTGTCATATATACAGTTTGGTCAGTTTGTGGACTGGAGATGATGATGAGATGCTGCATCCATAGAGTCTACATCTACATCTACATCCATACTCTGCAAGCCACCTGACAGTGTGTGGCGGAGGGTACCTTGAGTTCTCCCTTCTATTCCAGTCTCGTATTGTTAGTGGAAAGAAGGATTGTCGGTATGCCTCTGTGTGGGCTCTAATCTCTCTGATTTTATCCTCATGGTCTCTTCGCGAGATATACGTAGGAGGGAGCAATATACTGCGTGACTCCTTGGTGAAGGTATGTTCTCGAAACTTTAACAAAAGCCCGTACCAAGCTACTGAGCGTGTCTCCTGCAGAACCTTCCACTGGAGTTTATCTATCATCTCTGTAAAGCTTTTGCAATTACTAAACGATCCTGTAACAAAGTGCATTGATCTCTGTTGGATCTTCTCTATCTCTTCTATCAACCCTATCTGGTACGGATCCCACACGGCTGAGCAGTATTCAAGCAGTGGGCGAACAAGTGTACTGTAACTTACTTCCTTTGTTTTCGGATTGCATTTCCTTAGGATTCTTCCAATGAATCTCAGTCTGTCATCTGCTTTACTGACGATCAACTTTATATGATCATTCCATTTTAAATCACTCCTAATGCGTACTCCCAGATAATTTATGTAATTAACTGCTTCCAGTTGCTGACCTGCTATATTGTAGCTAAATGATAAGGGATCTTCCTTTCCATGTATTCGTAGCACATTACACTTGTCTACATTGAGATTCAATTGCCATTCCCTGCACCATGCGTCAATTCGCTGCAGATCCTTCTGCATTTCAGTACAATTTTCCACTGTTACAACCTCTTGATATACCACAGCATCATCCGCAAAAAGCCTCAGTGAACTTCTGATGTTATCCACAAGGTCATTTATGTATATTGTGAATAGCAATGGTCCTACGACACTCCCCTGTGGCACACCTGAAATCACTCTTACTTCGGAAGACTTCTCTCCATTGAGAATGACATGCTGCATTCTGTTATCTAGGAACTCTTCAATCCATTCACACAATTGGTCTGATAGTCCATATGCTCGTACTTTGTTCATTAAATGTCTGTGGGGAACTGTATCGAATGCCTTGCGGAAGTCAAGAAACACGGCATCTACCTGGGAACCCGTGTCTATGGACCTCTGAGTCTCGTGGACGAATAGCGTGAGCTGGGTTTCACACAATCATCTTTTTCGAAACCCATGCTGATTCCTACAGAGTAGATTTCTAGTCTCCAGAAAAGTCATTATACTCGAACATAATACGTGTTCCAAAATTCTACAACTGATCGACATTAGAGATATAGGTCTATAGTTCTGCACATCTGTTCAATGTCCCTTCTTAAAAATGAGGATGACCTGTGCCCTTTTCCAATCCTTTGGAATGCTACATTCTTCTAGAGCCCTACGGTACACCGCTGCAAGAAGGGGGGCAAGTTCCTTCGCGTACTCTGTGTAAAATCGAACTGGTATCCCATCAGGTCCAGCGGCCTTTCCTCTTTTGAGCGATTTTAATTGTTTCTCTATCCCTCTGTCGTCTATTTCGATATCTACCATTTTGTCATCTGTGCGACAATCAAGAGAAGGAACTACAGTGCAGTCTTCCTCTGTGAAACATCTTTGGAAAAAGACATTTAGTATTTCGGCATTTAGTCTGTCATCCTCTGTTTCAGTACCTTTTTGGTCACAGAGTGTCTGGACATTTTGTTTTGATCCACCTACCGCTTTGACATAAGACCAAAATTTCTTAGGATTTTCTGCCAAATCAGTACATAGAACTTTACTTTCGAATTCATTGAACGCCTCTCGCATAGCCCTCCTCACACTACATTTCGCTTCGTGTAATTTTTGTTTGTCTGCAAGGCTTTGGCTATGTTTATGTTTGCTGTGAAGTTCCCTTTGCTTTGGCAGCAGTTTTCTAACTCAGTTGTTGTACCACGGTGGCTCTTTTCCATCTCTTACGATCTTGCTTGGCACATACTCATCTAACGCATATTGTATGATGGTTTTGAACTTTGTCCACTGATCCTCAACATTATCTGTACTAGAGACAAAACTTTTGTGTTGAGCCATCAGGTACTCTGAAATGTGCTTTTAGTCACTTTTGCTAAACAGAAAAATCTTCCTACCTTTTTTAACATTTCTATTTATGGCTGAAATCATCGATGCAGTAACTGCTTTATGATCGCTGATTCCCTGTTCTGCGTTAACTGTTTCAAATAGTTCGGGTCTGTTTGTCACCAGAAGGTCTAATATGTTATTGCCACGAGTCGGGTCTCTGTTTAACTGTTCAAGGTAGTTTTCAGATAAAGCATTTAAAAGAATTTCACTGGATTCTTTGTCCCTGCCACCCGTTATGAATGTTTGAGTCTCCCAGTTTATATCCGGCAAATTAAAATCTCCACCCAGAACTATAACATGGTGGGGAAATCTACTTGAATTATTTTCCAAATTATCCTTCAGGTACTCAGCCACAACAGCTGCTGAGCCAGGGGGCCTATAGAGACATCCAATTACCATGTCTGAGGCTGCTTTAACCGTGACCTTCACCCAAATTATTTCACATTTCGGATCTCCGTCAATTTCCTTCAATACTATTGCACTTCTTATCGCTATAAACACACCTCCCCCTTCTCCGTCCAGCCTGTCTCTGCGGTATACATTCCAATCTGAATTTAGAATTTCATTACTGTTTACATTTGGTTTCAGCCAACTTTCTGCCCCTAGTACTATGTGGGCATTGTGACCGTTTATTAATGAGAGCAGTTCTGGGACCTTTCTATAGATGCTCCTGCAGTTTACTATTACCACATTAATATTGTTATTCCCTGTTGCATTTTCCCTACTCCTACCTTGCCACATCTCAGGAGGCGTCTTGTCGGGCCTAGGGAGGGAATTCTCTAACCTAAAAAACCCACATGTGCACCCCACACGTACTCCGCTACCCTTTTAACCACTTCCTGTGTGTAGTGCATGCCTGACCTATTCAGGGGGACCCTACATTTCTCCACCCGATAGCGGAGGTCAAGAAATTTGCACCCCAGATCTCCGCAGAATCGTCTGAGCCTCTGGTTTAAGCCTTCCACTCGGCTCCAAACCAGAGGACCACGATCAGTTGTGGGAATGATACTACAAATAGTTAGCTCAGATTCCACCCCACGAGTGAGGCTTTCCGCCTTCACCAACTCCACCAACCACCTGTATGAACTGCGGATGACCTCTGAACCCAGATGGCAGGAGTCATTGGTGCTGACATGAGCAACAATTTGCAGTCGTGTGCACCCAGTGCTCTCTATCGCCGCCAGCAGGGCCTCCTCCACATCTCAGATGAGACCCCCCAACAAGCAGACAGAGTGAACACTGGCCTTCTTCCCCAACCTTTCTGCTATTTCCCTAAGGGGCTCCATCACCTGCCTAACGTTGGAGCTCCAAATCACTAATAAACCCCTCCCCCAGTGTGCCTGCTCGGACCTTGCTGAAGGAGCGGCCTGGCCACATGTCAACTCACAGGCAGAGTGGGCAATGCCACACGGCCAGCCTCCACATTGACCCTCCGCCTCATGCGCCGCACGTGCCGCTGAACCCGCCAGTCCCATTTGGGAGAGGGTGGCCCAACCACGCCCGGAACCCCCGAAGATGTCTCGACAGCAGGGACAGTGGGTGAAACATGTAACACCTGGGGTGTACCATGTGATGCAACGGACTCCCCACTGCCGCTACACTCCGAGGCAGCAGCCTGAAGATGGCTGACTGTGGCCATCAACACATTCAGCTGTTCACGAACAGTGGCCAGCTCCTCCTGTGTCCGTACACAGCAGTCACACATCCTATCCATCTTAAGAAATCAATTTACTGTTGAGAGTTAATCAACTTTTAACTAGACTGCTAATTCACTAAAGGCAGTTGACAGTTGACTAAACTGTGGTTACTAGACACTTCTTATAGAAAACAATGAAAATAAGCAGTACCTGTCTCTGGACTGTATTCAAAACAAACACTAGTACTACTGGCTGACTAAAGGGACTCTCTCTGACTGTATTCAAAATGAACACGAAATCTGTGGAACACTATCACTAGCACTCGACAATTAAAGCTTCCTAGAAGCAAAAACACACGGAAGAAGAAGTGACAAGTAAGAAAAATACAGTAATACTTAAATTAACGTAGCTCGCTGCACAGCAGATGTGATGCAGATGGCAGTTACGATGGCACTGACACTACTGGTACTATGGCCCGACTAAAGGGACTCTCTCTGACTGTATTCAAAATGAACACAAAATCTATGGAACACTATTACTAGCACTCGACAATTAAAGCTTCCTAAAAGCAAAAACACATGGAAGAAGAAGTGACAAGTAAGAAAAATACAGTTAATACTTAAATTAACGTAGCTCGCTGCACAGCAGACGTGAAGCAGACGGCAGTTACGACGACAATGCAATCAACAGTTTCTCACAGCAGATCCAGTAGAATCTGAGTAATGAGTTCCTTTACACTGGCCTATGGAACAGGGAGAGGCCAAATGTATCCCTGATAAAGCCATTCTTTTAAGTATCTCCAGTACCAAAAGTCACACGGATTTAGTTCAGGTGATCTTGCCGACCATGCATGTGGAAAACCTCTGGAGCTAACATGTTCATGGTAGGTATGCATTAAACAGATCTCTCCCCAGGCATGTGACATGAGGTGTTGCCCCATCTTGCATGAAAACAGTGCTTTCAACACAGCTATGCTCTTCCAAAGCAGTAATCACCTGCTGTACAAGGAGGTCTCAATAATCACCAGAAGTCATGGTGCATCTGAGAGGCAGATTGTCTTCAAAGAAGAATTAGCCAAGAATAAAGGTGCTTGTGAATCCACACCACACAGTCACATACGCTGAGTGCAGTGGCTCTTCATGCACAACACAAAGTTTAACAGTGCCCCTAAATTGACAGTTCTGTGTATTCACTGCGCCCTGGAGTGTAAAATGTGTCTCATTACTCCATAGAATATTTCCTGACCACCCACGTCATCAACTTTGATCCATGCAAGAAACTGCAGAAACAGCAAATTCAGAACATTGTGCAGATCATAGGGTTTCAGTTGGTGCACCATCTGGATCTTGTACAGGTACCAGTGTAAAATAGACCACAAAACTTTTCATGCTATTGGTTGTTGGTTGGACAGTTTTTGTGACACTGCATGAGCACTAGCGCTAATCAGGGCATGTGCTGTGTGGTCAATTACAGCCTTCCTTCTCTAGGTGCCACACCAAGCTTGTTTGTGGATTTTAATTTCATTATCATCTTAATTCATTTAATGATATTGGGCCTCTCCTCAGGCCTTTCAGTCAGTTATACTCTCTCAATGCAACACTTTAATTGGTGCTTTTCACATAAAAAAATTAACTAGCAGTGCACAGTCTCTCTTCTTGATTTCTCAACAGCCATACTTTCCACTCATGTTATGGCTTATCAAATGTCAGCATGGATGTCATACCATCAAACAAACTGTGCATAGCAGCAGATTTGCACCTGATGACCAAAACTGGAACTAATTTTTTTCCAGTGTAAGTTACTCCACATTAATGTATTAACATATTTACCAAGTTTTATTGCCATATGATAATTAAATCCTGCACTGGACCCCCAAGAGTAGCTGCACTTTAATTATAACCACCCTGTAGATAGTACCATTCTTAACATACTATAACATTCCATGTGTGTCTATATTTATGTATGTTAGAATTTTAAATGGCACTGTGTAACAACAAAATAGAATTATCATCTCAAGTCTATATAATAAATGACAATACAAAATGAAAACTCAGATGCCAAACTTTTTATAATCTAATTTGTACATTTTTTCAATGCAAAGGTTCACTATCAGGAAGCAAACACTTTTTTTCTGTTCTGTCCCCCACACTCCTCCTCTCATCATGCTCTACATTGCAAACAGTATCACTAAATAGCTGGATATTGATGTACAGTTGATATGTTTACACTCTCTAGCAAAATTAATAATTCAACTAAGAAATATGTCTTAAAAATGATTAAAGAAAAACACTACTGGTTGGTTTGGACAGTAACTGACACTGTGTGAAGAATAATGTCATATTTATTAATATCTATATGGAAAATGTTCACAAAAATTAAACTACAATTTGATTTACATAGAAAAATTTTTAACCTCCAAGCAGCAGCACAGATAGGCATCAAATAGCTTTTGGAACCAGAGGATCCTTCATAGGATAGTGCAAAAAAGAAGAAATTATTAAATTAAACAAGAATAACCAGGATTTCATTACGAAAATCACCCACAGGTTTATCTCACTGTGTCCAGAGTCGTGGGTAATGTTTCTACTGATTTAGGGCTTGATCTTGTTTCCTCTAACCGTTTCTTCACTTGGAAACCTCTGATTTTCAACCATAGTGTCTCTGATACTTCTTGGCAGCTAAGCATTTTGCCTCTATATACACTCCTGGAAATGGAAAAAAGAACACATTGACACCGGTGTGTCAGACCCACCATACTTGCTCCGGACACTGCGAGAGGGCTGTACAAGCAATGATCACACGCACGGCACAGTGGACACACCAGGAACCGCGGTGTTGGCCGTCGAATGGCGCTAGCTGCGCAGCATTTGTGCACCGCCGCCGTCAGTGTCAGCCAGTTTGCCGTGGCATACGGGGCTCCATCGCAGTCTTTAACACTGGTAGCATGCCGCGACAGCGTGGACGTGAACCGTATGTGCAGTTGACGGACTTTGAGCGAGGGCGTATAGTGGGCATGCGGGAGGCCGGGTGGACGTACCGCCGAATTGCTCAACATGTGGGGCGTGAGGTCTCCTCAGTACATCGATGTTGTCGCCAGTGGTCAGCGGAAGGTGCACGTGCCCGTCGACCTGGGACCGGACCGCAGCGACACACGGATGCACGCCAAGACCGTAGGATCCTACGCAGTGCCGTAGGGGACCGCACCGCCACTTCCCAGCAAATTAGGGACACTGTTGCTCCTGGGGTATCGGCGTGGACCATTCGCAACCGTCTCCATGAAGCTGGGCTACGGTCCCGCACACCGTTAGGCCGTCTTCTGCTCACGCCCCAACATCGTGCAGCCCGCCTCCAGTGGTGTCGCGACAGGCGTGAATGGAGGGACGAATGGAGACGTGTCATCTTCAGCGATGAGAGTCGCTTCTGCCTTGGTGCCAATGATGGTCGTATGCGTGTTTGGCGCCGTGCAGGTGAGCGCCACAATCAGGACTGCATACGACCGAGGCACACAGGGCCAACACCCGGCATCATGGTGTGGGGAGCGATCTCCTACACTGGCCGTACACCACTGGTGATCGTCGAGGGGACACTGAATAGTGCACGGTACATCCAAACCGTCATCGAACCCATCGTTCTACCATTCCTAGACCGGCAAGGGAACTTGCTGTTCCAACAGGACAATGCACGTCCGCATGTTCCGTGCCACCCAACGTGCTCTAGAAGGTGTAAGTCAACTACCCTGGCCAGCAAGATCTCCGGATCTGTTCCCCATTGAGCATGTTTGGGACTGGATGAAGTGTCGTCTCACGCGGTCTGCACGTCCAGCACGAACGCTGGTCCAACTGAGGCGCCAGGTAGAAATGGCATGGCAAGCCGTTCCACAGGACTACATCCAGCATCTCTACGATCGTCTCCATGGGAGAATAGCAGCCTGCATTGCTGCGAAAGGTGGATATACACTGTACTAGTGCGGACATTGTGCATGCTCTGTTGCCTGCGTCTATGTGCCTGTGGTTCTGTCAGTGTGATCATGTGATGTATCTGACCCCAGGAATGTGTCAATAAAGTTTCCCCTTCCTGGGACAATGAATTCACGGTGTTCTTATTTCAATTTCCAGGAGTGTATATCCTGCTAACAAAACTGCTTTAATGTGGGAAACAACAATTTCTTAATGAGCCTATATGAGCTTTTTGAATGATTTTTGGCATTTTTTAATTCATTAAAAAATTAAAATTAAATTTCCTAAGAACTAAGCAATGTTGGTGAGTGATAGAAATGTTTGAGTAGTTCTTTTATTGGAAAAATTAATTAGAAATCAATTTTTCCTTTCATGCAGGTGTACGGTATGTTTTCAACTCAACACCAGACTGTGATGTCATCCATGGAGCACTCTACTCATGCTTACGAGCTTTATTTGGATTATCTGTTATTGGAATTCTAATATGTATTTTTTCTTGTATGCTGGTCTATCAGCTTCTCAGGTAAATATAACCTGCACATACACAATTTTCTCATTCCCCTCCCCCCACCCCTCACACACTCACACAATATCCAATAAATCCTACTGAAAATAATTTGGGCTGCAATGCTATGTAAAAGTAATTGAGTTGTAGGTCTTTACCAAAAAATGAAATTACTGCTTTTGAATTTTTGTAGCAACAAACAAAGTATTTAAATACATTAAATTAATTTGGAATTGAAATTAATCACATCATGCTTCAGTTAATTAATAAACTGTGGAAAGTTCTTTTAATAATGGTTATAAATGGTGTAAGTTAATTTCTGAAAAATAATTTATTTAGTTTATAGAAGAAATTATGTATTATATTCTAATGGTTTCATGCATTACTTTCCCATCTTATATGAGACACAGAGCTTTTACAAAGTTTCCTGGATTGAATAGGTCATTTCTGAATTTTTGGGAGTGGTATAAATCTACAAAGACAATTGGTCTACATCTAGTGCTATGGCCATGCATATCCCACCATCTAAAAAAATCTTAATATTATTTGCTGAAAATATGACCAGTCACTGCAGGATGCTGGCCTGTCCCAAAGTTGTAATCAATATCACTGAAGATGTATTTTCATTATGTTTGTAACTCTGGGGCCCGTCTTTCAACTTATAGGTATATTTTGATCCTCTCCTGATCAGTTATGGCTAAAATCATTTCAGCAGGCCATCATCATCCATTAATTTTCAGCTGATCTTCTCTTATTTTTATAATGACCTTTACCCATAGCTTGGATAAGGGATAGGAAATGGGAAGTTCAATACTTCTTTGATTGTTGGAGTGCACTATTTTGGCAATGTAAATACAAATTGTTTGTCCTGATTACAAGTGAAGACAGCAGTATATAAAGTGTAAAACAATAAGGTAGTGGATCAGATAATTCCAGTGTAGAAACAATCAAAGAACTTGACAAGACTGGTCAGGAGTTGTAGTACAGAATACTCAACAAGGTTTGGAAAGTAAATATAACAATCAGAGACTACAAGTAATGCATCATCATCCCTCTCTTCAAAAAGGGTTATAGGAAAAAATGCACTGACAGAGTTGTTACTTTGATTTTACTTCCTCTAAAGTATATGAGTCAATTCATGTGGTCAGGTTAAGAAAATCTATTGAATCTGCACTGAAGGTGGAATAACACAACATTAGTCCTAATTGGTAAATTGTTGAACATGTTTTTCTGAAAACAGTGCATCATGAGAAGAACTGGGAGACAAATAAATTACTTGTAACTATCTTTCTGAACATTGTGAAAGTATCATGTAAGCACATATTGGAATAATTTGAAGAGGGAAACAATTTTACTATGATAATAGTTAAAGAACAGAAGATCAGATACATCTGAAACACAGTCTCAGGTCTAACTTATAGGTTGTTTATCATCATTCCATAATGGATGAAGTACTAAAAGCTATCAAACAAAAAAAAAACTCCAATACCTAAGCCCTTTAGCTATCTTCACACAATACATGATAGCAGATGTTATTCACATGATTTCCAATAACGTTTGTGAGTGCTCAAATATCATCACTTTGTGGATGTTCATCAATGTGAGCTGCAACACCAGGTAAATTGTCAGTTATACCCAGAATTCCAACTACTCAGATTTGACTTCTGTAAATCAATACATATGAAGCTGCATTAATTTTAATCATGATTGCTGAAGATGCGCAGAGAAAATTCCAAAGGACATTGTGTATGCATCCACAGATTCAAGACTGCTTAACATATTGAAAATGGGAGCTTTAAAAACACTCCATCTCCTTCTAGAAAAAACTGCTTTCATGAGAGATCTGAACATCTATGAGAAGTTAAAATTATATAGCCACTGGAAAATAGAACTCAACTCGCTGTATTTGAAGACAGTATACTACCAAAATGTTTTTTGTGCACATCCCTTGAATTACTCAAAGTTTGTGCTTTTCACTTGTTTCACTCCAAACTTTCCAAGTTTAACTCAAACAAAATTTTAACTTCTACAGTCAAGATACATGCACCAACTGAGGGAGTAAAACACTGTGGGAGGTCATATTTCCATCCATATTTTTGAATGTAGTGATTCTGTAACACTTTCAACCACTGATGTGTAAATTTTTTAATGCTGTATTATAAAATGTCATACTAAAAATGTGTTCAATAAGTCTTTATGTGACAGTGTTTTGAAATGCTTTGTTTTGATACAACACAAATTCTGGTAGAAAAACCATCAAATAAACCCTTTATATTCAGACTGATGTATTCCAATGAGGTATCTGCTCAGTTCAGCTCCTAATGTAGAAAACTATCTTTTATTGCATTGGTTCGTGATTCACACAATATTTACAAAATCTGGCATGTCCAGTACTGCTGTTGATGCTTGGGAATACTCTTCATTGTGAAATATTGTGTTATCAAGTCACAAAACTAATCATGATGTGGTCTTTACTTCACATGTGCTGACAGAATACACTTTATCTATGATATAGTGGTATAGGGTGTGACACAAGCTGAAGAGATAGCTAAATTAAATCTATGACATGAAGAACTTATTGGGATGGGTATCAAAATCAGAAAAACCAATAGAATGGGTTTAGAGTTTAGCCAAAATTTACCAACAGTCTGTTCTGAAATTGAGAATGAACAGAGAGAGAGAAAGAGACAGGTAGGTAGCATTATAGTTTTAGATATACCATACACTAAAAGAATGGAAACAAAGTACAAATTTTTCCATATTCCCCCATCTAGCATGTTAGATATTGCAGTATTGCTTATGCAGAGCATATTTTCTACCTATAGTGATGTTTGGATATAATCAAAAATTACTAGGTCACCAAAGAGTAATCTCAAGGCAACAATAGCACTTCCACTTTCTCATATACAAAGGACAAACAATGATAATATAAACTTTGAAGATATCCAATAACAACTAGGACCATAAAAAAGACTACTGTAAATCCTTGAAGTAGAATGCCTGTAGTGGTATGTTCATATGACAATAGTGGTTCTATATACATCTCCTTGAGTATGCTTTTATCAAAATGCACCTGAAAAGACAAAAAGAGAAAGACATTATGGTGATTACAGGGAGAATCAGATCTTCAAGGACCTAAAAATTATATATATAAATTGGCATCAGTGTATGAACAAGAACATAAATTGTGTATTAACTAAGCATAATACTACATATACTCAGATTAATGTGACCACTGTCTATGTTCAACATCATCATGCAATAACTACTCACAGATGGCATGTGGCAGCACTAACTGTGGAGGGTATAAAATGTGTGCCAGAGGAATGTGAAAAACAGTGCAGTCATTGTCATAAAGCGGAAATGTAGCAATTCACCTGATGTCAAAAAGGGCATTATCATTGGCTTTTGGATGAAGGGTGGAAGAATTTCCAAAATGGCTAAGTTTGTACACTGTTCGCATGCAGCCATCGTTAAAATATACCATGCATGGCAAACTAGTGCTATCCAAAACTGGTAATGAGGCAACTGTGATGTACCATGGGGCATAGATGACAAGAGTGAACAAAGGCTGTGGAAATGTGTATGGGTAAATACACATGCAACTGTTGCGCAACTGACTACCCAGATGAACCAAGGGGCTACCAATTGTGTCTGCTGAACAACCATTCAGCTAATGTGAATGGGACTAGCAGCAGGCACCTGATTCACACACCCATGCTGACTGCTGTTCATCAGTGACAAAGGCTGGAATTTGCATGCCAGTACTGTAATTGGACATCCACTGAGTGGCAACAGGTGGCCTTTTCAGATGAATCATGTTTTATGCTCCATTGGACAGATGGTTGTTGGTGTCTATGGTGTGAAATGTCTGAAGCCAATACTCTCCAACTAGGAAGGAACATTATAGCCTGGTAATTATTTTCACGGCATTGCCTCAGTGATGTCATCATCCTGAAAGGCACAGTGGATCAACACGAGTATGCATCTATCCTTGAAGACCATGTCCCCCCCCCTACATGCAGTTTGTTTTTCCTCAGCATATTCACATCTATGAACAGGACATTGTAACATTTCACACAGCTCACAGTGTACATGTGTGGTTTGAAGAACACCAGGATGAGTTTACCAAACTCCCCTGGGCACAACACCAAACTCCCCAGATTTAAACCCAACTGAGAATCTGTGGGACCACCTTGACTGGGCTGTTTGCACCATGGATTCTCAGCTGAGAAACCAAGCACAGGTGGCCATGGTACTGGAGTGGCATGGCTCCACATCCCTGTTTGTGCCTTTGAGAGTCTCAGTGACACTTTTTGTGTATGTTTGCAGTGGTCTGCATTGCAAAAGGTTGTTATTCAGGCTTTTGACAGATGGTCACATTAACGTGACTGGACAATGTTGAAGAGAGACACATAAAATCACACCCAGCTTGCTGGTCAAGAGAAGTAATTATGATTACAATGAAAATATGTTGGTAAAAATCGCATAGTAATATTACTCAAGTGTCAACTTAATCTAGAAAATAGTTTTACTCATACAACAATTTAAAATGTCCATGCATTGTGTGTTTCATTAAAGTGAATAACCTGAAAAATATGTCATAATTAAATACTTTGTTTTGAATTCTAGGAACAACAGAAACTTTTCTAAATTAGGGACAGTGTATAAATAGACTGCACACAAAAGGTATTTATAATGAAAAGGTTTTGTGCAGTAAATGTGTCACTTTTGCAGAATACTGACCAAAAGCAAATATGAAAATCAATTTTTCAGTGATATTATGCCCTGACTTGTTACTGTAGATGAAAGCTTGATCTACCATATTAAGTGAGAAACAAAACAGTAAGCAAATCAGTGGCATAATGATGTTGCCTTACACCAAAATAGGTGAAGTAAATTTCTCTGGTGCAAAGGGTTGGCCATGATTACCTTTCAAAGAGTAAAAACAATGACTGGCTAATACTTAAAACATCTTCTGGACCAATTGCATTACAAAATATATGTGAAGAAGTCTGAAATGTTCCAGAAAAAATCATGACATTGCAAATGACCTGAAAGTTTTTGGCAATGAGGAAATGATAGGGATCTGAGTATGAACTGGTTGGAACATCCACCATGTTGACAACATTTGGCATCTTCTGATGTCTACCAACTATGATTGTGCCATGAGATGTCCATTGTTAGAGGTATGAGGGATAAAACAAGAGCAAAACAAAATGCCTCACATGCAAGTGCAACATTAGTAGCAAACTCCAAGTGACAAACAT